>NC_132780.1:97790651-98130294 GCF_048418805.1 Vulpes vulpes
TAAGACACAAGTGTTTTATAATTGTGTCAGAAGAGGTAGGATTCTGTAACTTTTCTGTTAAATTTTTTCAAGCTCCTGCTTGCACCTTCGAATTTACCTTTAAAATGAGACACATGAGATTTTTCATGAGTTTCACCCTAAGATGTTGCAAGATGGGTATTTGGATAATCTGCTACTATGTCAAGTATTGTTGGAGCAATTCATATGAACTTCTGTAAACCATTAGGGCTAATGCTAATAACAGAACCCAATTACATGAAATGATAATTTTGTGATTTGAAGAAACTGGTTTTTCTCCAAAGAGGCAATTTTCTGTCTCTGGAGATAAAACTCTGTCAAGCATTTCAGAATTTATAAAATCTTTTTTTAAGATCCACAATAAGGAACATAAGGCAGGGGGCAAGCCATGAGGTCTGGCAAGACGCTACCAGTCTATCAAGGACATGCTAGTTTAAGGAAGTGTTTAATCACTTTTATATATGTTTCTAAATATATATATGTCCTTTTCTGTCAGGAAGTGTAAATTTATTAAGGAAGTATTTGTCTCTTTTAATAATAGACTAGAAATAACTCATCAGTTTGAGATCAATACAAACTTGGAATGCTCGTAGGCATATATTAAGCACTGAAGAAAGGACAGCTGCCAACTCATTGGCTTTTCGCTGGTCTCTAATCTTTATATTACAGAATTCAAAACTACTTGCACAGAATATGAGATTTGGGAGGAGAGACAGGACAAGTCAAGTAATCTCCCCATCCCTCTAGGATTACAATTTTGTGGACATTATATTGACAGCTCTAGATAAATTAACTTCTAAAATAAAACAATTTTATGACATTTGAATGGGTTTCCTTGTTGCTAAAGCAATAAGCTTCACTGATACAAATCTGAGCATAACATATGGTCTCAGCCTTAGGCCAGGGTGTTCCATTTGAATTATTCCAGGCTTTTCCTTATAGTGCTGTGCTTCAAACATGAATCCAATTACCAACTGCAGTCAGGCAATTGAAAGGCTGCAGGAGAAATACTCTAATAGATGGGGAGGTGGGTAAAGGACTATGATTTGTGTAGTAATCAGCAAGAGAAGGTCAATTGTAATAGAATAGACTGGTTTCCAGGACAGAGCTAATGTAGGATGCCTTCCACTCCATTGAGGGAGGCTATCAATAGATTTGTTGTTTTCATTACCAAGAATGTCACTTACTGACAAGATAAATAAAGAAAGTGTGAAGAGGCCTGTACTAAAACCTAGGTCTTGGTGAGCAATTAGCAAACTGATGACCTGTTTGAAGACTGGGCTTGGGAGGTTAAAAGAAAGGTGTTATGCAAATGTCTACTTGGGAAGAATAGGTTTGTGTTTTAAAAGATTTATGTTCAAACTCTAGGACTCATAAGGGGAAGTCTGAATAAATATGCATCTCCCCAAGATGCACCGTTTCTCTTTATTCTGTAAATTATTGAGTTTCTTCCTCGCTGAGAAAAGAGAAATGCAAAGGAATGCCTACTGATCATACCACACATATTACTTTTTAACAATCTATTTCCTGAAACTGGTAGGACCCTGGAAAGTCTAGCAGCAAAAGAACATATTCAGTTCATGAGGCCTCTGTTTTTCTTTGAGTCTTGTGAGGAGTCAGTCGCATCTCCAGATGATTCTTCTTATGAATTATAGTAAAAGCAAAACAAATGGCACTGTGAATCTAATGACTCAAAAGGCTTTTAGCAGAAATATCAAATATGTTTTTATAAAGATAAATCCTAGGCCCAAGGAATGACTTACCCCAGGCTAATCTTATAGGAGTTCCTGTCCTCACTCCTCATGATAACCCATCAGACTACAATAGAGCTTAGTTTAAGCTTTTACTCCAAGGCTCGGCTTCCTCCACCCCTCAAAAATATCCACCAGTGCACTTTGCTTCGGGTACTGGGCTACCAGCAGATCACCTTAAACCACGATTTATGTGTAAATTACCATGGAAAGAAGTAGAGAGAAAGTAAAGCCTTACGGTGTAAATATACAGCACCGCAATTTAAAAAGCATACCATATTAAAACTAAAATAAGGGGAAAAAATACACTCTCCCACCCCTTCTACAGCATACCTTGGTGGCCTTTTGACGTCATAGGAAAGCGCAAATCCTAATACTTTCACAACAGCAGTAGTTTCGTTGAGGGAGGCTCTCCTTGACTGCAGGCACTCACTTATACCCAATAACCAGCTGGATCTCAACGTGAGTGGCTGAAAAGGCAACAGGACATTGAGATGCAGTCGGTATCAAGGAGCTTATACTGGGAAGACTGATTGCTAACAGGACCAAATGTGCCGCTACAAGCTCTCTAAAATTCCAGTTAAATATCAAAAGCCTTTTATCTAATAAAAAACAAAACAAAACAAAACAAAACAAAAGCCACTGTGTTAATTGAGCCATCGTGGCTTTTGGCACAAACTAGATGAAGGATGTCTCCGGGAGGGGCCCGCACAATGCGGCGCAGCCATCTGCTCACCATATCTGGTTGCTGCTTATTCTGTGCAGCTCTCCTGCTTCCAGCACTTAGGAACCATTAGCTGATGCCCAAGGATCTTGATGCTGCACTTCACCGGGCAATTAGAAGAGGCCAGAGTCCATGAGCGCCTCAAGAGGCAAAGATTCGCCTCGTTAGCAGCTACATTTGAGTCAAGCTTTAGAGCACAAGAGAGCATCACATACATACGTCTCTAGGAAAAAGAGAAAGGTTCTTTTTTTTTTTTAATTTTTATTTATTTATGATAGTCACACACACACACACAGAGAGAGAGAGAGAGAGAGAGAGAGAGAGAGGCAGAGACACAGGCAGAGGGAGAAGCAGGCTCCATGCACCGGGAGCCCGACGTGGGATTCGATCCCGGATCTCCAGGATCGCACCCTGGGCCAAAGGCAGGCGCTAAACCGCTGCACCACCCAGGGATCCCGAGAAAGGTTCTTAATGCCCATGTTAGGGGAAGATACAATCTTTTCTAGCAGATTCTCCTTCCACTGCATTCTCTAAAAGTCAAGGAAGTCAGTTTCCACATTTTTCTGGGGCAGGACTTTTGATGGTTGGAATAGAAGTGTTTTTAATTGCCTTTGTCACATGCTTCCCTAAGCAATTTATTTTCCCAGCAGTTACAATTGTCTTTTATTGGTTATTTGGTAAGCATAGCCCCTGGCTCCAGCTCAAGTATTTAGTTTTTAAATATCAGGCTGCTGACGATGCTTCTTCTGTTGGTGTGAAGGGGCACAGTCTAGAATCCTTTGACTTCCCCAAGCAATTTTATTTCCTGTTATAAATTTAAGAATATGTTCTTATTAAACATTTTGAATGGATTATTCGGTACACTTTTATGTTCAAAGAGATTTTTTTCTTAACAAATGAGTTGAAGAGAAAAGGCTCACGTATCATTTCCTTCTCTTTCTGACCTATTTCTTCTTCAAGTTGCGCATAGGCTTTGTTAACTATGGGAAGTAAAGTTAATGAAAATGTTTGTTCTACAACGAGTCCACATATTTTCAATGAAATTTTGTTTTTTTTCATTATTTCTTCTTACATCGAACTTTTTACATAGGTGTGCCTCACTAGACAATGGTTTCTCTAAATAAATCTCAAGTAAGTAATGAATCATGCTCATGGTAGTTTTATTAGTACCTGTTTGCCATGAGAAATTATAAAATATTAATTAAACAAGTCAATTCCCTATTTAAGTAATAAGAGGTTAGTAAATAAAAGACTCTTCCCTTGTGGAAGATCTAAAAGGGAGTTCTCAGATTCCCCTTGTGACATTAATATACAGTCGACACTTTTGATTCATTTTTTTCTCTTCGTCTCTTCATGATCAAACTGGAGAAGGTATGTGTCATTTAGAGGACATTTTAACTGAACCACAAACATGACCAAGAATTGTTCATGGCCCAGAAATGGGCACTCCACAAGGAATGATCTGTTGTGCTACTGAATGCTGACATCAATGCATCATATTTATGACAGCAAAAGGAAATCAGAATTTGTAAGTGAACTCAGGATGTCAAGTTACCAATCCATAACACCATACATCTCAAGTCCATTGAGTCAACGCCACACAAGAACCTTCAAGCTCTACCCATTGCAAATGAGGTTTTCACAGTGATAGTGCAGAGTTGAAAAGTCCTAAAAAAGACTGATTAGTTGTGAAGGAAAAGTCTTGCATATGGAAGTAATAGGTACACAAAACTATCTTGGTGTAAGTTGTATAATAAATTTTATTTTAAATACTTTTCCAGCACTATGATGATATTTTCCCCCTTAACTGGATATTTGCACAATTCAATTCTTCCTCCAAAACCTAAATTTAGATTCTTTTACCCAATTTCTAGCTTTGGCATACTTTGAATTGCTTAAAGCCAAGTGGCTTAACATTAATCATTAACTTAAATCAATCAAAGCCCAGGAAGAAATTCCAATTAATTGAGCAATAACCAAATAATTTTTTTTTCATTTATTGTCCTGACAGTAGAGCTTGGAGGGAGGACTACAAAGCTACTAACTTTTATAGTGAAGACTCTTCAAAAAAGACAGACTAAATCCTGAGTCTTGATTACACACTACAAGGGAAGGACTAACTGGATTAAAATTCTGTAAGAGAGGGTTTAAATTTAAAAAAGGAAGTCCTCATTATGATGTTTACTCAGGGAAATAAGAAGTCAGAGGCCAAACTTTCTAGGATATGAAGGCAGATCTTCAAATAACACTTGAGAAAGGACATGAAAAAGTACCAAAGGCTAGCATATATCAGGTGTAGCAACACATCCTTGGAAGATTCTGAATCAAGAAAAAGACAGCTCCCTAAATTACTGACCATTACATAGCCGCTGAAACACTTTATATGAGCTCAACCTAGCTCCATTTTATAAGCCATAAACTCAAGTGCTCTCTAAACACCTGATAATTTGCTCCGCGTGGGGGAAACAAGACTGTATAAAGCCTGATTCTGATTGCTAGTTTTCAGTCTACCTATAGGGGCACAAAGGAAACTGAAAATAAAGGGTGACCTGTACTAACTCCAAAAGAAAACTGTAGAAAATAATATACAGTCAGATTTCAGGGTCATTTCAGAAAATATAATTTGTGATTTTTAAAAAACTTATTTTTGAAAGCTAGAGCTTCCAAATGTTTAGCTTCTTTTCCTGTGCTCTTCATTTTATGTGTTTGTTTGTTTGTTCATTTATTTATTTATTTTGCATAGAATATTTTCCTCCGAGGTTAAGATTAAAAATTAGTCACACATGATGCCTCTATGTTTGACAGTCAAATGTAAATTAATCAATAATCAAGTAGAAAGCAGCTTCTACTTTGGGTCCTCTGGATGGTAATGGCCCATTTCTACGTTTCGTTCTGGACATGATGGATCTTTCTCTTCATCAGACGTCATCTGTTGCATATTAGTTCCTCAGGGGTTGAAGGACCTGAACAAATACAGAGTCTAGCACTACATTATATTATCCTTATTAGTGGGAAATTCAAGTCTGGAGATCAGTATTAAGCCATTCCCTAAAATTTGCTTGTTCTAGGAGAGGGACCCCAAAGTGACCTCTGATCAAGTTGTACTAGAAGGATTTTACCCTTGCTACTAATTAAATAAATAGCTGCATTGGCACTATTTTTCTTTATATCCAGTTATGACATCAGCCCTCTCAAGGAACTTAAAGACAAACAGAGTCAAGTTCCCATTTAAGCAGGAAGAATGGATTTTGCATACTAAGGTCCTGACCTCTGGCATCTAGTGTGCAGGAGCTTATTGCAATTACTATACCAGTGTATCACATGTCCGAGGCTCTTGGCTGAAGCTCGAAGAGGGCAAAAGGGAAGGCTTGGTAAAACTCATCATTCAGATGTTGTTACCTGCTCTTCCTAAGGCAGTTTACCTAAGAGCCCCAGGAGGAGCAAGAATGGTGGCATAACACATCGGTTGGTCCTGGTGGGAAGCGCCTGAATGCACACTGGCAGATATGCAGAGGGCTTGGGACGTCCGTCAACCTTGGAGGCCATGTCTGGGTAATCCCTTTATGTCCATCACACATAGTACATCTGCTGCTTCTGCCCCATTCTTTTTGTATGTACATCAATAAGTGGTATCCTATGCAAATATATTCCCCCACTGCATGCAAAAGGATGATTACCATAATGATTCTGAAAGTGTTCATTTCAGAAAGGAAATTCTGTTTCTCAAGGGCACAGTTTTGCCCCCCTCATATATGTTTTTGAATTTCCAATATAAATACATTCATCTCTTCCCCCCCTGAAATTATTAATGACACTTTCTAAGCTCTATTTGCCTCTTCATAAAAGTCTCAATAATCTCCTTTGTTGCATCACAGCTGCAGAGTAACCATAGCAACCGACTTAAGTCACAGAAATAGTTATGTGCCTTCTATGTCTAGAATGCACAAATGACAAAAAAATGCTATTAAAGTACATTAGAGAAAATAAGTTTTCTCCATTTTACAAATATCCTCATTTTTGACAATGCCTTTGCAACCATTTTCCTTGGATACATCATTCAGTATATATATATTGAATCATTCAAAATCAATGAAGATTACATCAGACTCACAGATAAGGGGATAGGTGGTCTGATTTTGTGGTCACAGTCTTCACTATTGAAGAATTGAGTGATTTGGGTCATCTGCTGCAGAAAAGCAGTAGATATTTTGATCTCTGGATCCACTCGCCCTCAGCAGTATTAAAATATCGTATTCTGATTATTTTAAACCGAAATCTGTCAGGATCCCCTTCAGTTACAGGTCATGGTCTGCTTTTTCTTTTCTTTTAATAAAAAAATATTTTGGAGTAATTTCAAATCCACAGAGAAGTTACAAAGTTAAAACACAATCTTTATATGCTTCTTTCCCAGTTTTTAGTTTCCCTTAATGTTTTCATCTTACATTATACTATTACATATATTTGTCAAAACTGCAAAAGCCTTGGGATGTTGCTATTGGCTGAACTCCGGCTTTTATTTGGAGTTCACCAGTTATTCTACTTTTTAGACTCCAGGATCTAATGCAGGATATTTTTCATGTCTATCTCTTTGAGTCCGTGACAATTTATGTCCTTTCTTGATTTTAGCCTTAAGGTTTATTGCAGAACATATTCCTCAGTTGGGCTGGGGCTAAAGCTTTCTCACAATGGGGTGATGCACTTGAGGATGGAGCAGAGTTCCTGTTAACCAAATCATGTCAGGTGGCTCTTGGTATCAACATGACCGAGCACTGACGATGTCAACCTGGTCACTGAGTGAAGGCAGTGCTTGTCAGCTTTCTCTTCTGTGAAGTTACTATTCTGCTCTTTCCATGATTTGTTCTTTGGACACAAATCACAAAGCCTCACCCATACCCAGATAAGTGGAGTTTACATTCCATTTCTAGAAGGAAAAATATCTTAAATAGATCTCTTTATTATTTGGAATTCCTTTCCCTCTCATTAATTTTTTTTTATTCATTCATACATTAAGACATATCAGCATGGATTCCTGCATACTGCAATCCAACACTGCACTATTTATTCTGTTGCTGAAATTGTTCACACTTTGGCCACTGGAGGCTATTTCAGGTCGAATCTAGAATGTCTTTGAGATAACCTTGTCCTTTTGATTTTTGATCACTTATGTTGTTTTCTAGCACTGCCAAATGCCCCTGGCCCATCATGTGTTTTCCCTGACTCCACTCTAGAATTAAGCTATCTCTCCAAGGAACCTTGGTAGCTTTTACAGGAGAATGTTATTTCAAAATCCAGATTTGGATGCTGCGTGGATCCCGGTTTGTTTTTGGAGTTAAACCCATTTCTCCTCTAACAAGCACTAGCACTAACCTGCTTGCTACATACAGCCAAAGGAAAACTACCTATTCTGAGTTTTTCTCCTCTGATTTGCCTCAGTTCACAATGAGTAACTAGAAACAGAGGTGCATTGCCTTGAAATCACTGAAAATTCATATTTTTATCTCTCATAATATAGGAAACTCATGAGTTTATAATGATAAAACATTAGTGGGAAGTGCTATTTTAACAGTTTGGGTGCTTCCAACTTCAAGTAACAGATTTACTGAATAAAATTATAGTGTTACTATCTTGTACCACGAGTAGTCGAGGGCTGGTTAAATTTGGCAGCTGGGCAATATGAAGGTTCTGGTTGGCTTCATTATAAATCTCTTGGCTGCCCTTCATGGTTGCAAAATGTCTGATGCAGATCCAAACCACATATCCTCAAATAACTATCTCTAAAAGCATGAAGAAAGATTTATTTCTCCTTGGGCATTTTTTTGCCTTTTATCAGGAAAGAGAATCTATTCCAGAAGTCACCGAGAAACTTCTTATGCCTCACGAGGCAGAATGGTGTTCACTAACCCAAAAAACATCATTGACAAAGGGGGATGGGAGCAACACTACTCATTCAGAAACTCATCATGATTTTTTTTTCCTGGAGTTCAGGGAGAGGGGTCCCTCCCTTCGACCATGGCTGCCCAACTCACATTGGAAAAAAACAAAGTGTAAGCAAGAACCAAATGACAGATGGTTGCTAGGCATTATGTCATAACATTATAAAACCTGCATTTGCACAATGTTTATACTCTCAGAATATTTCTTATTATCCCCGAGCAGTAGAAAGATAAAGCAACATTATGATCTTGCTGACCATTGGTCCATTGGTGTGGATGTTGGAACGAGTATGTAAATCTTTGTAGGAGATGCAGCTGCATTATTTGGGACTCAGACTGACGATAAGTTAAGAATGTAAATAAATCAGAGGAAGGATGTTAACGTGGCATTTTATCAATATAGGCCTTCAGATAAATAGTAAAATGAGTGACATCTGCTAATATCCTCTTGATTTCAGTATGTGTGTGTATGTGTATGAATGTTTGGCTTCCGGTGTTCTGAAAAAGTTGCCAACATTGGAGGACACGCTGACTCTGTTTATCTGGGCACTTCAGGGCAATGTTCTAGTGTTTCATTCTGCCTTTTAGAAAAGTGCATGAATCATAGACTTTCTTGGAAAACCTATTACCTTTAAAAAATACATTAAAATGTACATTGAGATTCAAGGACGGGAAAAGCTGTCAGTACAATTAATATTAAGCTGATTAGTGAGAAATAATTGGCCATTTCAGTCAAATTCAGTGGGAAAAGATAATCATGATTCCATATACATTATTATAATTGTCAATTTAGTAATATCTTAGGAATGAGATAAAACTTAAGAGAAATTTATTCACTCTTATATTGCCCCTGCAGTGACTGAAGGAAACACCCCAATTTGTAATGTCTGGGTTATACCCATAAAATCTGCCTTTGTGATGAAACTCTGTGTTCACTATATACCTTTAAATGCCACTCAGAATGAAATTCACCATAAGAGCAGAAAATATGATATTATAATCATTATAGGCTGATAAACCCAAATCTACCACTGACTAGTTAAGACCTTGGCCAGGTTAACTGCTCTTGCCTTTGTTTCTCCATCAGAAAACTGTGAATAACGATATTAATAATAATAACAACAGCAATGACAACCATCTATTTTTGGTTTGTAATCCTCATAAAATGATTCAACATATGTTAGAATTAGCTTTTGGATGTTGTTATTACAATGATCAGTTTGAGAATTAAAAAAAAAAAAAACCTTTCTTTTAAAAATTGTCATTGCAACAAAATACATAGGAAATACCAAAGCATAAGCAAAGATATGTGAAAGATAATTCATTTGTGTGAAAGTGAGGTGAAAGATTTGTTTCTATTTTGTAGCTTATGATTTTATTGTTAATCTGCGAGGAAACTACTTTTGAACTTCGGGTTGGGAAAAAGAGGATGTTCTTTAGCACAGATGGTGGCAAGTCCTCGGAGGAGATCGTGGAAGGACTGGTGGCAGTGGCAGCAGAGGGGCAGAGGTACTGGCAGCAGCGAGGTTGGGATTCTGGGAATGCCCTGGGGCAGAGTATGTGGCCAAACTTCTTGACCACCGTTGGTCAATGACTCAAATTTTTCTTTGTCAAATGACTCAAAACCTAAGAGCAATACTTTCAAATGTTGGGTGCTTGGGGCCACGGTAGTTGTAATGCGACTCTGGTGTTATTGGGAGCCTCTAGTGTTTTGAGCTCTATAGTCGTTAATACAATTTTCAAATGATTAAAGTAAAATATTTGAGGCTTTTCTTGTAAAAAGTTCCTTTTCTGAAATAAAATCCTTATTTGGAAGAGATACTACAGAGAGCTAAGTGACTCTCTCCTGCTCTCAGAAGACTATTCTTTGATATCCCTGAGACAAAAAGTAATCTATCATTTCCTATGAAATGAAAATGTAAAGTAGCCAGCTATAGATATTTTGCCATTAAAAACATCATTGATATTCTATTCATTAAACATATTTTAATATATGTAGGCATGTATGTATATTTGTACCCACATTTATACACATATGTTCAAAAAGACCTAAGTAGAGTCTAGGCCCAGACTCAAAACAGTGCAAATGCTCATCAAGTAAATAAACACATCCTAGTATATTCGTATAAGTAAATAAAGCTTCAAAAAAACCAGATGCTGCTACTCCTGATAGCACTGCAGAGTCTCATACGTATTTGTTGCATGGAAGGAACCAAACACAAGAGACCATAGGAGGTGATTCCACCCAAAGAAATTCCTGGAAAGAAAGGAACACTGATCTCTGGACTCCAGCGGGGCCTCCCGAGGGCCTGGAGTCGCAGCCCCGCAGGAAGCTCCCGGGCGTTCAGGTCGGGGTGTGGCCCGTGCCCTCCGGTCCCTGCAGCTGGGGTCCCCGTTGCAGGGACGCCGCCCCCCCCTGCAGGACGCCCTCCCTCCCGCCGCGACCCCGGGCCCCTGGCACCGGCGAAGGCTCCGCGGCGGGGGGCGGCGGGCGGGGGGAGGGGCGCCCCGACCGGGTCACCTGCCGGGAGCCCGGAGCGCCCCCCGCCCCCGCCCCGGCTGCTCCAGACGTGCCCGTCTCTATGTAGCATTTTATGCGAGACGCGCGGAGTTATGCGCGTTATTCGGCATCGTCAGTGTCCGCAGCAGCTTCCTACGGAACCGGAACCGGGCCAAGGGCGGCGGGGACGCGACGGCCCTCCTGGGCCCCCCTGGGCCCTCCTCCAGGGCGGCGGAGACCTGGGGAGCCGGGTGGGCGCACACCGAGCCAGTTAGGGACGCTGCGCTCTGCTTGTGACCTAAAGGAGAATAAGTGTCTTTCCAGAAAAGCCAGACAGGCATGGCAGCTAAAATTATTTTCAATTCAAACACAAAGGCCTGGAATGAAAATTTAGGGGGACCAGGCCCCTTGGGAGGTTCATTTATTTTTATTTTTTTGTTTTTTTATTTTTATTTTTTGACATTCATTTTTCAAAAGCAATTTATTGACTTTTACCTGAATATAAAATTTGTATATATTTACAAAAGAGCACTTGGAAAGATGAGTAAAATACACTGGAAAATTAAATATCACTCAAATCAAATCATTCACATGTGATTTTGTGATTTCCCTTCAGATTTAAATTTTGTAAATATCGGAACGCCTGGGTGGCCCAGCGATTGAGCGATTGAGCGTCTGCCTTTGGCTCAGGGCGTTATCCTGGGTCCTGGGATCGAGTTCCGCATGGCGCTCCCTGCATGGAACCCGCTTCTTCCGCCTGTGTATCTGTTCTCTCTCTCTCTCATGAGTGAGTAAGTACATCTTTAAAATTTTTTTTAAATAATACATTTTAAAAAATATCTTTCTATACAGATTTTATGTGATGCCCTAACTTTATAAGTAAAAATAATTCAAAACACTTACAGCGCTATATCGGAGAGCAATATTGCTTGTGATGAAAGTCTCTTTTCACTTTCCTGATCTACTTTGGTAGCAAAGGAGAAGAGGGATCCAAGAACCTTTGGGCAGTATTACTCCGTGCCCATGAGGCACGTCGTTTATATGTATTTTAGCCTCCTGTTCTCTGAGGTGAACACTAGCCATTCTTAGAGACCAAAAAAAAACTAACAGGCAGCGGTAACTAACTACTGGACTGACTTCTCAGATCTCGCTTCACACGCAACCTCCCAGAGTGGTGTTTGCCACTCTGTCAACAACTATCAACCAACCATTCGAAAGAGAACCAAGGTGGTCCCCTTAAGTATTCTTTCTTCTTCACTCATTCCGTCCAATTTCTACAATGTACAGGTGTTTCCTCCCAACCGTCCTGAAGTGTGGCACCACCTTAGTATCGTCGTGGACACCCTCACCTGGAATTGCTATACATTAAAACGATTGCTTTTCCTGCCTCTAACTCCAGCCTCTCACTCCCAACGCAGTGTGCCCCCCCACACACACACCCCAGAGTCTTCTTTTTAATACACAGACGTCCAAGTGTAAGTCTCTTCCTAAAGCTCATCTCGCTCCCTGTGCTATTGGTACCATAAGGCCCAGATTCCTCAACAAAGCGCCTCTGGCCGGCTTTCCTTTCTGCCCCCTCCTTGTTCACTGGGCACCGCAGTAGCTGGGTCCCTCTGTGCTGCTTCTGCTGTCGTTCCTTCCGTCAGGGATGGTCCTTCACCGAGTCCACTGATTCACACGCACGTTTCAGAAGCCAACTCAGGTATTACCTTGGTGCCAAACCTCCCTAATTTTATAAGTTCTAATTAACCAAGTGACCCAGAACTATGACCCTCATGGAGGGATAGACTAAATGGATATGTGGGGATCTAATAATTGTGACAGAAAATCACACAATATTGGCAATTGTTTTTCCTTTTTTAAGATTTTATTTGTCTGAGAGAGAGAGAGAGAGAGAGAACATAGGGAGGAGGAGAAGAAGAAGCAGGCTCCCCAGGAGCAGAGAGCCTGATGTGGGCTCGACCGCATGACCTGCAATCATGACCTAGGCAAAGGCAGACCCTCAAGCTCAACCAACAGAGCCCCCCAGGAGCCCCTGTTGGCAATTGTTTTTAAGAGCTTTTTTGACACTAGAAAAAGAAACATAGTTTACATAGAGCAGGTAGTTGAAAGTATAACAGAGTATGACTGTTTTAGGATTTTTTTAAAAAGATTTTATTTATTTATTCATGAGAAACAAGGAGAAAAAGAGAGGCAGAGACACAGGCTCCATGCAGGGAGCCTGACGTGGGACTTGATTCTGGATCTCCAGGATCACACCCTGGGCTGAAGGCAGCACTAAACCGCTGAGCCACCTGGCATGCCCTGTTTTAGGATTTGAGAAATAATTTGAGTTAGCCGTCATTTCTGGCTCTAAGGTCTACTGGGTACCTGGACTAATGTCATCACTGCAAGCGCTAAACATGCTAGATAAAATATTTTGAAAAAGTCATCTTTTGTGCCTCCATAAGCAATATGGACATCTAAGTTAAAGAATAATGAAATTAAATTTATAGCTCCCTCTATATACAGAAATCTAAGTAGAATATAGATCTAAATGTGAAAAGCACAACTTTAAAACTTTTACAAGAACATATTGAAGGATATTTTCGTACTCAGTGTAGGAAAAGATTTCTTAAATCCAAAGTACATGGATGAAAGGAAAATTAAGATAAATTTGAATACACTAAAATTACAACTTTCCAGCTTTAAAAAGATATGTTCAAATAGAGAAATGACATGTAAAACCTTGGAGGAGATATGGTTAGTCATATAACTCAAAATTTAGTATCTAGTACAAATAAATTACTGAACATATTGGTAAGAAAAAGGTAATTAACCCAAAACCACAACTGCCCAAAAAATATATGAACTGGGAATTTAAAGAAGAGGAAACATGTCAATGGCTGATAAACACCACGCGCATGTACAGACACACGTTCGTGCACACGTTCGTGTGCTTACAGAGGATTCTAATGACAGAAACCCTGGAAACTATTAAAAAGTCTTTAAAAATCACATAATAGCTGTGCCGTGGAAAAATGAAAACTGTTTTGTTGAAGAGAGGTGGGGGAAAAAGTTAACTGAAACAACTGTAGTGGAGAGAATTTAACAGAAAATATCTTAAATGAGAGTTTCATAATCATAGACTCATAAATTCACATCCCCATAATAAACCTCAGATAAACTGTTATACGTGTGCATAGGAGATATGTACCCGGATGTTAATAGAAACAATATTTTATTTATGCCATTTTATAAACTATTTAGCAGTAAAAGTTAATGAACTGGAGCTATTTGTGTTAATATCCTCCAAATATAATATTGAATGAAAAATAAGCTACAGAAGAAAACGTCCAAAATGATATCTTTCATGTAAAATTTAAAGTAAGTTAGGGGCACCTGGGTGGTTCAGCAGTTGAGCGTCTGCCTCCAGCCCAGGTCGTGACCCCGGAGTCCCGGGATCGAGTCCCTCACCCGGCTCCCTGCATGGAGCCTGCTTCTCCCTCTGCCTGGGTCTCTGCCTCTCTCTCTCTCTGTGTCTCTCATGAATAAATAGAATCTTTAGAAAAGTAGGTTAAAGTACACCGTATATTGTATTACTATAATAACATAAAATATATATTCTTTGGAATATGGATAAATTATTGAGTCATGCTTGAGAATGGACCAAAACAAATTTTCAGGATTTGTCAGTAGTTTCAGCTGAGAGTGGTTAAGGTAACCATCATTGGAGAACCACACCATTTTTTGTAATGCTTTTTGTTCAGCTAGTTTATAGGCGCACAAGTATTTGCTTTTTTATTCTTCTATCACCTTTTTATGTCTGAAATATTTTACCATAAAATTTAAAGCGTGTGTATTTTGTTGAGAGGACAGTCAGTGAAGAAGTTGTGGTCCGCTACTTACTAACAATAAAACATACCTTGAGAGAAATTTCTCTGCATCTTTGTTTACTTTTTTAATGTTTCTGATTTTGTAGCTTTGTGAATTAATTCAAATGTGCCCCAAGTATTTCCGTCTCTATTCACGTTTCTAAGGGACACTTTGCTGATAGGCTCTTTGCAAAGCAGTTTGCTGCAAGAATCAATTAAATGTATTTCCATTTATGTTTCTTCAGTGATAACTTAGCCCCACTTGAAGGACTTGCAGAGATCCAAGGAGAATGTCAGTCCTAGACGGTCAGCATGGACTCGGCGGGACCCCGTGGATGCGCGAGCGCCCGAGGACGGCTCCTGTAGCTGCCGCCCAACGCCACTAGGTTATCGACTGACCTGTCGCCTGCGTTCGTAGCTGTTGTTACACCCCTTAAACTCGACCTTCTCTTTTACAGCTGGATGTTGCTGTCACAAGAAAACGCCCTTCCCCACTTCTGCTCCAAGTAAAGGAATCAGTAAAAGCGTTTATGTGCGTGTGTGCGCGTGTGCATGTGTGTGTCGGACAGAAAACTGAAGAGGCGCTGAGAGCACCAGCATTTCAGAGAACGTGGGTCACGAGGGCCCCTGTGTGAATATTTTCTGTACCCTGGCTCGTGTCCATTAATTACTTCCTGATATTTGAAAGTCACATGATCTTTTAGCAAAATAAATGGCATTTTTACAGTGTTAAATCTTGAAAACCTGACTACGATACCATAACGTAGAATGACCATTTTAACTGGGCATTAAGAGTACATGAATGTTTTAGGGCATCTAGGCTTCACACCAGTGGTTAATAAGCTTTTTCGTAAAGGACTGAGAAATAAATATGTTGGGTGCGGTGGGGGGGGGGGGGGAGAAATACAATAGAGAATAGAATATTGGTACTTTTATAATCTTTTATGAGGTAACTATTGATAAACATAAAAAGCCTGCTTAACTATAAGGTAAGTGATGGGTCAAATCTGGTCTATTCAGAACACATATGGTCTCTGGCGACACTTTTTCAGGAAGACTACCGGCCTACCGTGTGGCCTCAGAGGGGCCACGCATGTCCTGCCTCCTCCAGGCTGCCCTGGGTCCTAGGTTTAGCCGATACAGCCTCCGTACATGGCTCGATGTGGAATGTGACTAAATGTAATAGAGAAATGTTAAAAATGTGAAATGGTGATTAGTGACGTTCATCTGGGTGACAAATACACTGAGTGGTTGATTCTGCAGAATGCCTATCCTGCTGTAGTGACACTGCTGAATTATTATCATATGCTCTGAGTGTATTATATTGTATTGCTGCTGAAAAATTCATAATATATAATGAGACTCAGACTGGTATTTCTATTTCATAGAAAATAACCAACATTGTTCTGTTTACTGATTTCAAATAAAAAATTAAGATAGATTTCATGAGAATACACTTCTTTTGGTACACTCATGAATCTTTGAAGGTTTCCAAATGACTTTTTAGAAAATTATATAATAGATACTGTTTTAGTGATTTCTCTGTTCCTACAAAACATGCCTTTTAGTCATTTGCTATTCTTTAGGTCAATTGGAGCAGTATTTAAGAGCTCCAGGCTATTAAATGTGAAAAGAAATTGCATATTTCTCTCATTTATATTTACACTTATATGTTATGTATATAAATATAAATTCTCTAATTCTCTCTCATATATATTATTACACATAAATATAAATGAATTTATATTTATATATAACAAACTTATACATAATATTATATATATCATTTATGTATTATATTCCTAGGATATCAAAGTCCAATTAGACATTGGACAGCAAACATTTTATAAATTATTTCACAGGAGAAAGAAGCAGAAAGGTGAGAGTAGGCTCTATAGGTCGAAGAGAATGAATGTGAAGGTATTGCTGAGGAAACTTCTTGGGAAAGATATCTGACTGGCTTGCTGGATATATTTAACTACATTTAAAGTCCCGAGTGTAACACACGGTGATTTAGAGACAACAGGAGAGGGAGGTGAATAGACCATTCAAAGAATTTGAAATCAACGATCGTAAGGAAGATGCTTAAGATCATCAACAAAAGAGAAAATACAAATCGAAAGAGCACTGAGATATCATTTTCTGCCCAGAGTATTGACAACTGGGTTGGCAGATAGGTGAAGAAATAAACACTACCTAATTTGTGGATTTATGAATTACTAAGTTAATCTTTTATTTTAAAAAATAGTTGTACTAATTTTAACACATGGGATTCCTTTGTAAGAAAAATTAATTCAAATTGAGTAACCTCCTACAGGAAATGTATTGGTGCATCAGATGAAAAGTCAAGGGTTTCAGAATTGGGCAGCCCGGTGGCCCAGTGGTTTAGCACCGCCTTCAGCCCAGGGCGTGATCCTGGAGACCCTGGATCGAGTCCCACGTCGGGCTCCCTGCTTGAAGCCTGCTTCTCCCTCTGCCTGTGCCTCTGCCCCCCACCCCTCTGTGTGTGTGTGTGTGTCTATCTGTCATGAATAAATAAATAAAATCTTTAAAAAGAAGTCCATACTGAAGGACAAGTATTAAAATGAAACTAAAATGCTGTATCTCTGATAGAGATCTCGTTACTTTGATGTTTCCATACTACCTTCTGATGACAATAACCCCTGGTCAGAGATATCTGAATATGTGGTGTATTTGATTCTGAGTAGACGCAACTCCACTAGAATTATAGACGCTCTGCAACAAATGGTTCCTCAGAAACAAACTAAGATCCAGTTGTCAAAAGGATGAATGATAATTTTCTGAAGAAGCTCTATCTCCATACACTTCTTTTGTGTATGCAACTACACTTTCAGCTGTTTGCCAGCACTTAAACATCAATGGTTAAAAATTAGAACAGGGGCACCTGCTGGCTCAGGCCCTTAGGCATCTGCCTTCAGCTAAGGTCATGATGCCAGGGTCCTGGGACTGCGCCCTGCATCAGGCTCCTTGTTTAGCGGGTAAGGTGGGGGGAGCTGCTTCTCCCTCGCCCTCTGCCCCTCCCTCCTGCTTATGTACATGTTCTCTCTCTCAAATAAATAAAACCTTTTTTAAAATTCAAAGAAAGCAATATAAAAATAGAAGAACAAAGACATTTATTGCAATTGTGTTTCAAATACAAGGACAAATACACAAACAAGCAAACAAAAAAGCCCAGGCCATTCAGAAAAATATTGACTAAATTTTGGTACACAAATACTAGGGAATATTATAGGACCATTTAATAAAATGTGAGAGCCTTTTGAAGAAATATTAAGAGAGAGAAGTAAAATACAGATCACACGAAGATTTTGATCTATTTTTCCCAAACAGAAATAAAAATATAGAAAGCCTTTATATATGTATTGATCTTTATATGAAACAAAAAGAAAAGCTATTCATTGATGCATATCATGGGGAGGAAATGAGAAAAAATATATTATTGATCCATCTTTTTTGTTTATTTGGGATTGATTTGATAGTAAGTGACAGACAACTTATTTCAAGCTGGCTAAATCTCAAAAATAAACCTAAGGATCTGAAACGTGGAGGGTTTTATGTACAGGCTGATCCAGATAAAAATGTCAGTAATAATGTGTGTGACCTCTTGTGTTGTTCGTGGTTACTTCTGCCTTCGTGCGGCTGCACACTGGAATACATCTACGTCTACGTACAGATGTATATCGTTCTTTACATATTGGTCTGTTTGGGTATCAACAAATTGAGCAGTGCCCATCACGTTGGTAAAGCGTGATCTTCTTTGCTCAGTCTACTGATTCAAATTTTAATCGCTTCTGGAAACACCCTCACAGGTATACCCAGAAATAAAGTTTTACCAGCTATCTGGGCATCCCTAGGCCCAGTCAGAATGACACATAAATTTAACTACCACATTCCCTTTTTTTGATTTTCTGCATATGAATCCAGATGAGGCAGCTCCAGTATGTACGCTGCAGACATTTTACATCTCATTAATAAAATGGAGTCTATTATTTTTAATTTAGATTTTCCTGTATATTTAAAATGACTCCATTGAGAAAATATTTTAATTAATGTACATATTTTAAAGGGATTAAATTAAAATATACTAAAATAAACTAATAAGCCAAGTAAGAATATCTCCTAAATTTAGTGTCTAACCAAATAGAGGTAAAGTATAGACTTAAGTCCAAGTAGATTAAGTGGAGAAAATCTGAAAAACTGGAGTTTGGAGGCTGTGGTCACCAAGCTTAGAATTTCATCCACAGGGCATTTCTGTCCAGTGGCAGAAAGCATAGTCTATGAGGCCAGACATGGACAAGTTCCAATGGTTTACGGTAGCCCGCAGATTCCATAGAATGGGCATCTCTTTTGTTGTCTGTAGCTCCTTTTGCCTTCATTTGACTGCACATTTTAATCCCTTCTGCAAACCACTTCATGGTTGGGATCAAGTAGTAGTTAAGAACACAGCTACTGTTAATAAAATCTCAAATTTGCCGAAACTGGAAATATTCATGATTTTACAAGGAGTAGGAGTCCCGTGGCTGGGTGGCTGGGTAGTGAAGTAACAGCCATGAGGGTTAGGGAGCAGTGTTTTAGGTAGAGCAGGCTTGACTCTTGCCTTGGCATGGACTGGACCCAGGGAGCAATAAGGTCCGGTGTTGTCATTGCTAAGAAGGGGTGCCAGTCATCACCTTCCTTTCTCTCAGCCCCAAACCTACCTACTTCGTTCCGTTTCCTGATTCTGGAGTTGGTCCCCATAAACATCTCTCTTTTCCAGTGGAAGCAAGACTGGGCCGCACCAGAAGAAGACATGGGGAGGACACGGCAGAGAGGGGCTTGCTGGTGTGCGTGTGCCTCCTCGCTCCTGTGTCAAGACGCCCACGCCGGGGGGGACCCCCAGGTCCCCGAGGTTACCTGCACTCACCGACTTTTGAGGTCACCAGCACCACAGGAAGGAGCCTCCTGTGTTCCAGTCCCTGCGCTAGTGGTCAGCTTCCTGGTCACCAGTTGGGCCTGCTTGATGCAGACCAGCTCTGATGCCCTGATGCAGGAAGGTTCTCTGCTGTTCCAGGGGCTGAGGCCAGGGCTTCTTCAATGAGGTCTGAACCTCAGCCTCAGCATTTCCCACGGTAGCTCTTTCAAAAGTGACAGCTGCTCTTGCCCGCGCTACTCCCGTTTTCTTTAAAGTTTTGTTACATCTTCTACTCATTAATCATATTTTTCTAATTAATAATTCTTTATATTCAATTTCTCCTATTTAAATTACTAATAAAGTTTTGGTGTTCAAATCGAGTCCTACCAATAGAGTGGGATCACAAAAATGACCACTCAAAAAAAAACAAAAAAACAAAAAAACAAAAATGACCACTCTGAGGGCTTGTCGTGAGGTTTAAGTAACACAATATATGACATGCTCAATAAATACTAACTTTAATTGTCATTGAAGGCCACAATAGTAATCTTTAGTGAATTCTAAGACCTGAAAGTTCCTCCTGGATACAAGACAGTTTATTTTATTTCGAATTACTTTACGTTCTTTCTTAACTGTTTGGGTCTAGTAGTGTGGCAAGTGTTTGAAGTGTGTAGAACCTAACCGTCTATGGTGCTGACAGAATGGGGAAGGCGTACAACTTGGATGGGGAAGTCACAGAGAAAACAACGGTGAGATGCCACGACATACTATTAGCTTGGCCAAATCCAGGACACTGATAACATCCAGTGTGGCTGGGGCGCCGGGTGGCTCAGTGGGTCAAGCGCCTGGCTTCGGCTCAGGCCGTGATCCCGGTCCCGGGACCCAGCAACCCTGCATCTCTCCCTCTGCACCTGCCCCAGCTCATGCGCGCTCTCTCTCTCTCTCTCTCTCTCTCTCAAAACAAAAAAAAAACACCACCAAATGCTGGTGACGATGTGGGGTGATAGGAACTCTCGCTCTTTGCTGGAGGGAGTGCAAATTAGGCAGCCACTTTGAAAGGAGTTTGTTGTTTTTTCAATAAAATTAAATGTTCTCTGACTGTACATTCCAGCCACCATGCCCCTTGGCATTTACACAGAGGAACTCCGAATTTATGTCCCTGCAAAGGCCTGCACGCTCATACTTATAGCAGCTTTACAACCATCCCCACTTGAAAGCCACCGATACCCTTCGGTGGGTGAACAGATAAACTGGTACCTCCAGAAAACGGAACGTCACTCGGTGTTAAAGAAGGGGGCTACGGAGCCACACAGGGCACGGAGCAGCACGCTCACGGGGAATCCCCGAGCGCAAGAAGCCAACGTGCAAAGGCTCCCTACCACGTGACTCCAGTCCCAAGACCTTCTGGGAGACGCGAACCCGAGGGCAGCGAGGCGGGAGGGCAGACGGACGAGTGCCCAGGGCTCGGGAGTGGCCACATGCGTGTGCGCTCTGCCGCGGCCCCTGTGGCCCCCCGCCTGGGCCCCTCAAGGCCTGGATTATACTGTCAAGGGCAAACCAGGGCGCGGGCGGCCCAGGCCCTGGTGTGTGGCCGGGTGGGGAGGCCTCTGAGCCTCTGCGCACTGCTGCGAATCCAGGCTGCTCTAAAGATCAAGTCTACTCACAAACAGCTACAGAGACATCACCACTGGTTTTCTTTGTTTGCCTCCACTAGATTATCTAATAGAAGCCTACCAAGAAAGATTTTTTGATGTTTGTTTTGTTTTAGAAACACCTTCAAAGTATCCACATCTAATGTTCTGCTGCAGGGAAATGTTCTTTTAAAAATGGCCTTTATTTTTTGAGCTACATTGAAGGAAAACAAGAGAAGTGGATGGAGCTAAGGAATATAGATATTTTATTCTAGTCTTTTTATAAATAGCTAATTAATATTCCATTTATTGTTTTGTATAAATCCAATAGGAATTCATTTATTCTAAACACAAAATCCTAACTAATTCATTTATTTGGAGGAGAATGTAATATTAAGAATGCTATTTCAGGAATACATCGTTGTTACTTTTTTTTCCCAAAGAGCTAATATATTTCATTTAATTTTCATGTCGTGTGCTTATACATATAATTAGAAGAAATTTAATCAGCTACAAATACCACCACAAAGAAGACTTCCAACTTGGCTACTGCTAATTAGGATTGCTTTTCAACTGTGAATGCCTCATTTTGTGAAGATTTCATTCACAGACCTTTTCTTAATACAGTTCAAAACAACACTTGAAGTTCAATTTATTTTACTGATGCAAAAAAAGTTTTTTTGGATGGAAAAATAGGAAACTGGAGGAAAAGGATAAAAGTTACAAATAGTCACTGGAGCATTTCTCAAAACAAAAAGGAAATACACACAAGTAATCTAAATTTATTAGGAAGAATTGGGGCATGGAGTGAGGGTGGGTAATCTATAATCAAGAGAGCCAAGATAGAAGCCTGTTTGTACAAGTCAGGTTCCAAGCAGAAAACAAATGGCACACACTAAATGGTAACTGTTTTTAAGGAGGGATTATAAAGAAATTATTTACAAGGATAGGAGCAGGATGCAGGGAAGGGGAGAGGCCATACCTAGTGGGCTATTATCAGCAGGTCAGTTACCACTTCTAAGCCGGGAAAGGAGGGTGTGGGGATCCACACGCTACAGGAACCTGGAAAGAGAATAGTATACAGAAAGGGCTTCCTTCCAGAAGGTTGAGGGTCAGCCCCGGGACACAGCGACTCTGCAGAGATGCAACTGGGGGAGTAACTCCAGGCCCTCATCCTTCTTGCTCCCTTTGATCACCTGTAGCTTCTCCTATTGACCTAAATCAATAGGAGGCCCGCAGGACTTAAGGGAGCTCATTGATGTAGTCTCACAAAGTCAACCTCCTGGGATGAGAAACAGGGTGGAGAATGATTGGGGATAGATTTTAAGGGAAAAAAACAAACAAACAATAAATCCAGCAAACTTTTTAATAAAATAAAACTTTAAGTCACCTGTGTGGCCAAATAAGAATCAGGAAATCAAAAAGGTATAGAATAAAGGGTATATGAAAATAAGGAAAAGCCAATTTTTTTTTCTAGCATTTCTTACTATTTGAAACTCTACAACCTACTTTAAGGCCAAACATTATGTATTATATGTAGTATATAAAAGAAAATAAAAAGATGGAGAAGATAAGATGGAGGACAGATTGATGGAGAACATTGATTGAGAACATTTTTCTATCTGGAAATTTAGGGGCCTCTATAGACACACATATGTATGCCTAACTTAATAGATATCCTTGAAATGTTTAATGTGTATTATTATTTTTTTTTTGTTAATCTCCAAAAATATTTCATGGATAAAAGACATGTGGTTCAGAAAAAAGCTGTCTTGATATGGAGAGAAAGATTTTTTTTTTTTTTTATGATAGTCACAGAGAGAGAGAGAGAGGCAGAGACATAGGCAGAGGGAGAAGCAGGCTTCATGCACCGGGAGCCCGACGTGGGATTCGATCCCGGGTCTCCAGGATCACGCCCCGGGGCCAAAGGCAGGCGCCAAACTGCTGCGCCACCCAGGGATCCCAGAAAGATTTTTTTTTTTTAAGGAGATTTGAAATATATTGATTCATGTGTTTAGAAATGCATATTCTTTACAGATTTTGTACTGTGGAGTGCGCTTTTCTCTCCATTCTTAATGCCTACTTGAAGTTAAAAAATTAGTCATGTTGTACATATGGCATCAATGTTCATCATCTTCCTGGTTAAAAAAAATGCCCTGTGCCATTTTATTTTAGTTAAATAAATTCTGCTGTTACCAGCCACACGTCTCCGAAAGGACATAGAATCTAAAACCAATGCTGCTTTATTTTGGAATATTTTGTGTTTGGGTTTTCTTATCATGATTTGGAATGCAGCTGGCTTTCCCTTCAAAAAAAAAAAATGTTTAGATTGTACCAACGTTAACATATCTAAGGGGGAGGCAAAAGCCCAGAGGCAGACGGAATGTCACTAGGGATTAGAAAACCTTTCTGCAGGAAATCCTGGAGCGTACAGTGGTTTCCAGATAACTGAGAGTTAATGGCCTTTCTGTTTACTCAGTGTAGGAAGGCCCGGGAATCAAGGCAAACCTCTAGGGGCACTGTTGGGCTTCATAAAGCCATTGAAGGTGCAGGTCCACACAAGGGAGTCTGCAGGGTGAGTGTGTAGAAGTAGATGTCCCGGCATGTTCTGGCATGATAAGGGTTTTAAGGAGGATGGATAAAATGTGAGCATAATTAAACTCCTCTCAGATAAGGGAGTAACAATGCTTCGCTCTCTAAGGATGGACGGAACTGCAGCTCCGGGTCCATTTCACCCATTTACACCTATGTGTTCTCTTCTATTCCAGGGTTTCATTAGGAAACCCTGAAATGTGTTCATTAGGAACACATTAGGTGTTCATTTCACCCATTTACACCTATGTGTTCTCTTCTATTCCAGGGTTTCATTAGGAAACCCTGAAATGTGTTCATTAGGAACACATTAGGTGTTCATGCATATCGTTTCCAAGGCCTCACTTTATTGTTTAGCATCACCAGTGCTTCAAATAAAGATCCACAATGTTGGGTAGAAAAGGATAAGAGAGTCCGGGGAATGGAAGGGACTGAGCAATATATATGAGAGAGGAATTTTAAGACAATATTTTTACTCGCACATTTTTATTACAATTTTTTCAGTAAATATTTAACGTATCAGTGCCTTTGAAGGCTCATAGGAGAGTTGAAATAATGAACATTAAAAGTTGATGGGACCAAAAAACAACCCACTTAATTTTGATTTGGTTCAGAATGATTTTTACCCAACTGTCACTCATGTTTATTACTCTTCCTCTCACTTGCTCTTACATGATTTTTCTCTTTTTTCCTTTCTTTTCTTTTTTTTTTTTTTGTCAGAAAGGGAGATTTTGCTAACTTCCTTTCTCGTGTTTTGAATTACATAAGCATTGAGTAGTTGTCCTTATTTTACAAAATAGAAAATCCATAGTAATATCTATAAGACTAATTTGTGTATATTCTCACCATCTTTAATTGAAAACATAAGCAAGAGAGCAAAAAAGTATTTCAAATTGATTTAAAATTGAGAAAAATTTGTTTCTATTTGAAGTAGGGCTCATCTACTGAGTGAAAAGAAATCTGGTTTGTTCTTTCACTGATTATGAACAGAAATCAAGAAAAAAGAGACTTCTTCCGCAAGAGAGAAAGATTTCATTACTTATATTATAAAATAATAAATGCTGTGTTATATTTGTCTGTATTTCATATTTGGGATGTATAAAGCCAGATAAAAATAAAAATATAAGCACATCTGCAAAATGACTAGGTCATATTCATCTTTGTATCCATCTTTGTATCCATTTCACTCTTAAACTCCTATCAAGACACTTGGCATAAAACAAGAAGTCAAAATGTACTTGGTAAATAAGTACAAAGATAAATAAATGCAAAACAAAACATGCAATCAACTTAAAAATTCTGTAGAGAAGAAAGAAGAAAGAAAAAAGAAAGAAAGAAAGAAGAAAGAAAAAGAAAGAAGGAAAGAAAGAAAGAAAGAAAGAAAGAAAGAAAGAAAGAAAGAAGAGACTAATCTAGGAATTGCAGCTTGAAAAATAAGCAGAAATAGTGATAGATCCATACCCCATATCATCAACCAACTACAAGTCCTGGGTTCCTTTATTCATAAAAAAGACAAAGTCTTAATTACCAGGGACAGGCATGGTATCATAGAGACATAAACCATCTGAAGGGTAAGAAACCTCACCCACTTGGCCGGAAGTAAGCCACATATCATAGCTGAAAGTCATTTTCCTCATTAAACATTTAAATATCCAACTATATAATTGCTGAGTTTTCCTTCCAGAGCTAGCTTTCAGAAATGCTCAGTGTTAACAAAAAACTGATATATTCCTCTAGAGATACTGAGTCTCAGAAAGAGCAGTAGAATGCTCAGCACGGCTTATGGTGACAGATTTTTAGATGCAAAGAGCAATTAAGCAGGTTTTCTAGTCCACATATTGGGAGACTGAGAGCCAAGCACAGTCAGCCCTTGGGGGCCACACGCACACACACAACCTCTCTGGCTTCTTGCTTCTATAATCTTCCAGCCTTTTTTCTTTCTTTCCTTCATTTTCCCTTTTCCTTTTTTTTTTCTTTCTTTTTCAAATATTTTATTCATTTATTTATTCGAGAGGAAGTGAGGGAGTGAGCATCCTTGCCCTCCACGGTCACGGGAGCAATGTGCAGGAGACCCAAACATCATCCCAAACATTGTTTTTTTTTTATTCTCACTAGAAAGCACACTTAATTTCTCATTTATTCTGACAAATTAAAGGGTGAGTCAAAAGAGGGATCGAAATGAATGTAGTTTGGTTTTCAGTCAGGTCATGTTGTCCGTGAATTTTTTTCCAGCTCTTTTCATTTGTCATTATAGCAAAATGTGTTCTTTTGTTATTATTTTTTAATCAAAACAGTCTTTTCTTATCATTTTTGTCTTTCAAAATTTTCATCATGTTACGTGAACTCTTTAACCACCATCCTCTACTCCCTCCATCTCCCCCTACTCTTCCTTTCTGGTAACCATCGGTTTGTTTCTGTAGTTAAGAGTCGGTCTCTTGGTCAGTTTCTCTCTCTCTCTCTCTTCTCCTTTGCTCATTTGTTTTGTCTCTTAAATTCCATATATGAGTGAGAACATACGGTATTAGTCTCTGACTAGTTACTTAGCTTTATACTCTCTAGGTCCATCCGTGTTGTTGCAAATGGCAAGATTTCAATCTTTTTATGATTGAATAACATCCCATGGTATATATGCACCACATCTTTTTTATCCATCGCTCTATTGATGGACACTTTGCTCCCATAGTTTGGCTGTTGTAAATAATGCTGCAATAAACATAGGGGTGCACACATTCCTTTGAATCAGAGTTTTTGTATTTTGGGGGTAAATACCCAGTAGTGTGATTTTGGAATCATAGGGTAGCTCTATTTTTATTTTTTTGAGGAATTTCCATACTGTTTTCTACAGTGATTGCACCAGGTGCATTCCCACCAGCAGTGCCTGAGTATTCTATTTTCTTCACATCCTCACCAACATCTGTTGTTTCCTGTGTTGTGGATTTTAGCCATTCTGACAAGTATGAGGTGATTATCTTATTATAGTTTTAATTTTCATTTCTCTGATGATAAGTAATATTGAGCATCTTTTCATGTGTGTGTTGGCCATTTGTATGCTCTTTGGAGAAATGCCTGTCCATGTCTTCTGCCCATTTTCAGTTGGATTATTTGTTTTTTGGATATTGAGTTGTAACAGTTCTTTGTATATTTTGGATACTAATCATTTATTGGATGTGTCATTTACAAATATAGTTTCCCATTACACAACACAGGTTGCCTTTTAGTTTTGTTGATTGTTTCCTTGGTTGTGCAAAAGCTTATTTTTATGTAGTACCAATAGTTTACTTTTGCATTTATTTCCCTTGTCTCCAGAGACATACTTAGAAAAATGTTGCTATGGCAGATGTCAGAGAGATGACTGCCTGTATTCTGTTCAAGAATTTTTATGATTTCAGGTCTCACATTTACGTCTTCAATCCATTTTTAATTTATTTTCGTGTATGGTGAAAGAAAGTGTCCCAGTGTCATTCTTTTGCACATGGCTGTCCAGTTTTTCCAACATATTGTTTGAAGAGACTGCCTTTCTCCCATCATATATTCATTCCTCCTCCTCCAATTAATCAAAGATTAATTGACCATATAATTGGTGTGAGTTTATTTCTGGGTTTTCTATTCTATTTTATTGATCCATTTATTTTTATATCAATACCATAGTGTTTTAATTACTACTGATTTGTGGTTTAACTTGAAATCTGGAATTGTGATATATCCAGTTTTATTTTTATTTTTCAAGATTGCTTTGGCTATTTGGAGTCCTTTGTGGTTCCATACAAAGTTTAGGATTATTTGTTCTAGTCTTGTGGAAAATGCTATCAGTATTTTGATAAAGATTGCATTAAATGTATAGATTGCTTTGGATAGTGTGAACATTTTTAACAATATTTGTTCTTCTAACCTATAATCGTGGAATGTCTTTCCATTTCTTTGTGCTGTTTTGAATTTCTTTCATCAGTGTTTTATAGTTCTCAGAATACAAGCCTTTCACCTCTTTGGTTAAGTTTATTCCTAGATATTTTTTTGGTATAATTGTAAATGGGATAGTTTTCTTTTCTTCTTTTCTTTCTTTTCTTTTCTTTTCTTTTCTTTTCTTTTCTTTTCTTTTTTTTTCTTTCTTTTCTTTTCTTTTTTTTTCCCTAAGATTTAATTTATTTATTCATGAGAGACACAGAGAGAGAGAGAGGCAGAGACACAAGCAGAGACACAGGCAGAGACACAGGCAGAGGGAGAAGCAGGCTCCATGCAGGGAGCCTGACGAGGAACTTGATCCCGGGTCTCCAGGATCACGCCCTGGGCCGAAGGTGGTGCTAAACTGCTGAGCCACCGAGGCTGTCCGGATAGTTTCCTTAATTTCACTTTCTGCTATTTCATTATTTGTGCATAGGGATACAACATATTTCTGTACATTGATTTTGTATCCTGTAACTTTACTGAAATCATTTATCAGTTCTAGTAGTTTTTTAGTGGAGTCTTCATGATTTTCTGTATGTAGTATCATGTCATCCGCAAAAAGGGAAAGTTTTACTTCTTTACCAGTTTGGATGCCTTTTATTTCTTTATGTCATCTAATTATGTGACCAGGACTTCCAGTACTATGTTAAATAAAAGTGGTGAGAGTGGACATCCATGTCTTGTTCCTGACCTGAGGAGGAAAGCTCTCAGTTTTTCACCATTGAGTGTAATGTTGGTTGTGGGTTTTTCATATAGAATCTTTATTATGTGTAGGTACATACCCTCTAAACTTTCTTTGAAGAGGGCTTTTATCATAAATGGATGTTATACTTTGTCAAATGCTTTTTCTGTACCTACTGAAATGATTATATAGTTTTTATCCTTTCTATTATTGAAGTGATGTATCACATTGATGGATAGATATGTACCACCTTTGCAACCCAGGAATAAATCTCAGTTGATCATGGTGTATAATTTTTAAAAATATATTGTTGGATTCAGCTTGCTAATATTTTGTTGAGGATTTTTGCCTCTATATTTATGAGAGATATTGACCTGTAGTTCTCTTTTCTGTATGGTATCTTTACTGATTATGGTATCTTTACTGCTAGCAGGGTAATACCGGCCTCATCGAACAACTTTGGAAGTTTATCTTTCTCTTGAATTTTTTGGAATTGTTTGAGAAGAATGGGTATTAACTCCTTTAAAATTTTTTTTTAAGATTTATTTATTTAATTTAGAAGGGAGCAGAGGGATAGGGGAAGAGAGAATCTCAAGAAGACTCCTCGCTAAGTGTGGAGCCTGCCGTGGGGCTCAGTCTCACCATCCTGAGATCATGACCTGAGCTGAAATTGAGTTGAATGCTTAACTGACTGAGCCATTCAGGTGCCCCTATTATTAACTATTTTAAATATTTGGTAGAATTTGCATGTGGAGCTGTCTGGTCCTGGACTTTTTTTCCTTGGGAATATTTTTATTACCAATTCAATTTCATTGCTGGTGATTGGTCTGTTCAAATTTTCTATTTCTTTCTGCTTTAGTTTTGGAAGGTTATATGTTTCTAGGAATGTATCCATTTTTTCTAAGTCATACAATTTGTTGGTCCATAGGTTTTCATCATATTCTTTTATAATTGTTTATATTTCTGTGGTGTTCTTATTTATCCTCCTTCATTCGTGATTTTGTTTATTTGGGTCCTGTCTCTTTCTCTCTTTTTATGATATGAAGAAAATAAATGCAATGAATGAGGGATATAAAAAAAAGAATTAGAATATTAAACATTCAAGGTTTTAGCTGCCATAACACAAAAAGGAGATTTTTAAAGAAATATACGTATGCAAAGAGATAAAAAAGTATGATATTTATTCCATACTTATATGAAGTGAATAGGTAGAAATAAATGCAAACAACAAAATTCTCAATGTTAATTATAAATTTCTCTACTTAAAAACACTGTTTCTGATTATACAAAAAATTTGCTATATAATGATAGTCTTACCTAAACAAAATGATAAAATAAAAAAATAAAGAATAAAATGATATGCAGAGAGAAGGATAGTCTAAGAAAATGTACATGGGTATAGCATTGTTATTACCAGCTATTAGAGAATTCAGCCCAGGGGGCATTAATATGAAACAGGGTAGATTTCATTTTGCTAAGAATAAAAGTTCACAGAAATAACCGTCATTCATGCATCTATATGGGCATATCATAGTAAATCTATATGGACATATCATAGTAAATTTAAATTATATGCAGAAAAAACTGATAGAACTTCAAGGAGTAATGGGATATTTCATAATCACAGGTTGAGAGCTAAGTACTTTTTAAAATGAAATCTATAATTAAATAGATAAAACATAACAGATTTAAATATCACAATTGATATGTGTGAGCTTTATAGCCAACAACTAGGAAATGCGCTTTAGTTTTGAAAACACATGAAATGTTTGAAATCTTGTACAGCAACTTTGGCCAAAAGAAAAAGTCAATAAGCTGGAAAACGCCATAATTTTCAGGTTACATTCTCTGATGACAATGTTATATATTTAGGAAAATTAACAACAGAAGAAGAGCCATTGGATTTCTCAATGTTAGAACTTCATGGAGGAAGATAATAGAGTAATATTTTAAAAATTGTGAGGGGTGGGGGAAGCCTTCACACCTCAGTATTTATATTCTTCATTAAAATGTGAAGGTAAAGTAAGTAAAATTCTCTCAATCTTGCAAGGTCTCAGAAGTTTTACCATATAAATATCCTTCTGTATTATAGGAAGTATATCAGTTATAAGAAAAAACAGAAAAATACTAAAACATAAATAAAGGATGATTGAAGAACTTTAAAAATTGTATCTATATACCCACTGCATCTGCAGGAATATGGTTTTTTATATTTTTCCTTTTTCATAAAAATTAAAATTCTAAACAGACTATCACAAAGAAGGCAGAGTGAGCAGGGCAGATAATGGAGACGAGACAGGTAACCTAGAAGTTAAGAAGTTTAAAGGAAGCAAACACAGGTGCGGGTTTCAAGAAGTGCAATCATAAGTGTAACGCGGTTATTCGTGCTCACCGACTCTCCAGGAGGTAGGACACAGCTGGATGTGAGACCGTGAGCAAAATCCTCTCTGACCCATAAAAGTAAAAGACAAGTAAAAATTAAGCCAATGGATGAGTAGATAATACTGGTCAAGGGGTTCTAAGTGCTATGAAAGAATCTAGGGCTCCGCGAGGTCCTGCGGCAGGATGATGGTGCAGAGGGCGGAGGAAGAGCAGTGGGTGACTTGGTCACGGGAGTCGCGAGGCAAGAGCGTGTCAGGGGAGGCGGGGGGCCGCGGGCTCGGGGCTGGGGAGGAAGGGCCGCTGTGGGCGGGGGGCGGCGGCGGGAGGGCAGGTGGCCTGTGTCCCGGGGCAGGTGACTGGTGTCCCGGGGCAGGTGGCCCGTGTCCCTGGGCAGGTGGCCGGTGTCCCGGGGCAGGTGACCCGTGTCCCTGGGCAGGTGGCCCGTGTCCCTGGGCAGGTGGCCAGTGTCCCTGGGCAGGTGGCCCGTGCCCTGGGGCAGGTGGCCTGTGCCCCGGGCCCCTCCGCTCCCCAGGACCAGGGGCCAACCCCGTCCACTGCCCTGACCGAGTGCCAGGAGGCCGCCCAGGCCGTTATCTCTGCAGGCGGCGTGGGCCGGGGTGTCCCTGAGGTCCCGGGAGAAGACCCGCTGGGAGAAGATCCCCGCCAAGGCACCTTGGCGACAGGCAGCCCCGGAGGCCGGGAGCTGCGGGGAGGCTGCACCCCGACGGCCGGCCGCTGGCCTGGGACTGTCGCTGCTGGGGACACAGGGAGGGGGCAGCCCAGGTGCAGGGGTCCCCCAGCCGCCCTGGGCTCTGGCGACAGGTCTGTGCGCGGAGGCCGAAGGAACTGGCTGCAGCCGCCGCGGGTCCCACGGGCCGTGAACCTGGTCTGGGAGCCCGGGGCCCTGGGCCACCCCGCACCCCTGGAGGGGAGCCCGCGGCGCCCCCCCGCGCGGACGGCTGGCACCCGCCTGGGGACACGCTCTGCGGCGCCCGCAGCCCCAGCAGGGGCCCCAGAGCCCCGAGGACCCGCAGCCTCAAGTGACCCTGCAGGACGCTGACAGTTAAGCACTGGGAGCCGCAGCCCCCCAAACACGCCCAGATCCAGCTGCTCACCTTACACAAGGTGTCTGGCCCCTAAAATAAAATATTTAAGTAGGACGCAGGGTATTTCCCCCAACGTAACAGCAACAGAAAATGTCCAGGATACAATAAAAGTCACCTGTCTACCCGGGTGATCTGGCCATTGTGGTCTTGTGAATTCATTCCAAAGAAACAAAAACCTGGGAGGAGGTGATTATTGAGGTGGGAAAAGCTAGAGAAGTACAGGCTTTGGTGGATGGAGTAGCAAAAATTTGGTTAATTAAATTTGAATTACCTGTCTTATAGCCCAATAGAGAAGTTAGACCAGCAGTTGCATAGATGAACGTGGAACTCAGGGCGGTGGTCCAGGTTGCAGATAGTTGGAAGTCCCGGCTTGTAAATGACATCATTTCATTTCATTCTATTTTGATTGTTTTTTGAAATTCCCTATGTCCAGAGTCTATTTTTAATCTTATGTTTGGCAACCTGAAGCATGTATTTCTAAAATTAATTATCTAGTTGTATAGCCTTTACATGGCTTGTGATGAAGACATCAATTAGGTCGACTAGGATCCATGTCTTTTTGTTTTTTTAAGAGTAAATAACTTATTTTTTTAAATTGAAGTATGGTTGGCACATGATATTATTTCAGATGTGGAACGTAGTGATTCCACAAGTTCATCATATAAGTCAGACAAAGAAAGACGAATACCATAGGATTTCACTTATGTGGGCAATCTAAAAAGCAAAACAAATAAACAAACAAAAAGCAAAATAGACACGTAAATACAGAGAACAAAGTGATGGAGATGGGGAGATAGGCAAATGGGTGAAGCGGAGAGGGACATGCAGGCTTCCAGTTATGGAATGGATAAGTAACGGGGATAAAAGTCGTGGTGCAGGGCACACGGCCAGCGGTATTGTATTAACATCGTATGGTGACAGGTGGTGAGCATAGCCTAATGTCTCAATGACGTTTATAACTATGACTCTCAGTACCATTATTAAAGGATTGACTGTAGTTAGAAAAGCATTCCAGGTATTGAACCCTGGGACACTTCAACGTTATACAGTTGGAGAGAAAATACAGAAACAACAAGGGAGACTGAGGCAGAGTGACCAGTGAGGGAGGCGTAAAAGGAAATCGTATGTAGGCTGTCTTCCAGTTTTAGATCATGCGTATGTTTCTATTATACTATTCATCTATGAATTACGGTAGTTTATTTCATGCAAAAGCAACCTTGCACTTTTAGAATCAACACAGCTTGGTCATGAAATGTTCTATTCTTTTACACATTGCTGAATGTTTAGGATTATGAAAGTATACAGTGACCTTTTTCCCTAATATTTAGCATCCAATAAAAATTTCTATATGATTCTTTTCAGTATTCTTTTCAGATTATGGTGATCACAAGAATGCAGAAAAGTGAAAGGAATTAAAACTCAAGTATTGGTGAAGGAACGAAAAGTAAACTATGGAAGAGAATAGTGAGCTCAGAAATGGATCCATGTACGGATGGCAAGTTGGTGTACAATAGCGGTGCACCACACATCTGTGAATAAAAATGAATCATTCAGTACATGATATGGGGAAAAGCAGCTTAGCTGATGAGAAAAAACATGAACCTGGCTCTTTATATCTTGCCTAAATAAAATGATTAAAAATGCAAATATGAAAGACTCTATGTTGAATAATACAAAAGGAAGGCAGATAGAAGAGTATTTTTGTCATTTCTTCAAGGGAGTAGGGGAATGATTCATAAAAAAAGTCAAATATAGAACATATAACTTTAAAAAGTCATGAATTTGACAAAATTAAAATTGTGACTTTTCTTTTAGGGTTCATTGGAGGATACCACCAAAAAGTCTAACAAGTGACATATTGGAAATATATTTACAATATTTAGAACTTATAAAGGGATATTATGTAGGCTACATAGGAGATCTCTGCTTAGCAACCAGTAAATAATTATAGACCTAATTTTAAAAATCATAAAGACTCTATACAGTTCTATAGGAGAAATTCAAATGGCTACTAAAAGGCTCATGTTCACTGATAACCACAGAAAATCAGATTAAAACAATGAGCTGTATCTTTTACCTACCAGATAAGCAAAAATTTAAAATACCACATAAAAAGTAGCATAAACAAGAATGTGGGAAAATGAGAATCTTTGAGAATTGCCACTGCAGCGTAAACTATTACAGCGTTCTGGAGAGCAATTTGGCAGGGCTTAGCAGAATTAATTATGTGTATATGCTGTGACACAGCAGTTCTGTGCTTATGAGTATATCCCTGAGAAGCTCATAACAGGTGCATGAGGGGACACCCGTGGGGCGCACACAGCGCTGGGGGCAGCCCAGGCAGCCAGTGGGTGGGTGCCACTGCAGCCGCTCACCCTACACTGCAGCAGTCAGAAGCAGTCAGCTGCACGTCCGTATAACAACACGGGTAGGCCTTGAAACCTGATGCATAATGGGGTCGGAAACAGATGTGTCCTGTGACATGCCACTTGCATATAAATTAAAATATTTACATATAAGAACAATAATATGTTGTTCATAGATAGTTACAAATCCAAAGACACATATAACATACTTTTTTTTTTCCTTTTTTGATGGGGAGACTGTAGGTAGAAGCAAAATGCGAATGATGATGGAGAATAACAGACGAATACTAGTGAAGTTAAGAGAACAAAGAGGAGGGCTCCGGACTGACCTGTGATTACCATGGACCAAACAACTTGACTAACTCAACTCTGAAGCTGAGATCTCTCCAAAATAAATTAGTAATACATATTCACTGAATGATACATAATTATTCACTTATCAGAACAACAGAAGCTAAGGAAAAGTGATGGGTAATATTTAGGACTTGAGGGGCGTGTGAGGAAATTACTACTTTCAAGCAGTAATGGCCGGAATGGATTTTGATACAGCTTTTTTCAAGAGCTTTCATTATCTTGAAATATTGAAAATATATGTTTTGGAGAATAGTTTTTTACCATCGCATAGCCCCCCCTCCATTACACAGGCATTAGGAAGTGTATTTATCACAGCGTGTTTGCAAAGAAGAGAAAATGAAAATAAAAAAATTCTTATGTCCCTAAATAAACTGAGATACAAATACGCTGTATAGTTGTAGGAGGCAATAAAAAAAAACTACCCTGTGAGTGGTGGCATGGTACATCAATGGGCATGCCATCACACCACAGAATCATCCACACAGTATGACACCAGTTATGTTAAAACAACTGTTATAAGAAAAGACTATTTCTGTAAAGACGTATGTGGATATGTAGATGTATAGCAGCGGAACGAGTGATCGCAGCCTGACGCCAGCAGCCGTGTACAAAAGGTCACAAAGGGCGCGACTATAAATTTCTGGTGTGTCTTCTTGCAGCCTCCGTGTAGGTATTCCTATAGTCTCGTGTAACTGAAAACAGAACTTTGTTTCTTCTGATAATACTAGATGTGTCGTCCTAGATCTTGTTCTTCATGTTCTTCAAAAGAGGTTCCTGGGGCATCAGACTCTTGGTTATGCTCCAGTAGTGGTCTTGGGTCTTGGGATCGACCCCGCGTCGGGATCCACGCTCAGTGGGGAGTGGACTTGAGACTCTCTCTCACTCTCCCTCTGCCCTATACTTGCTCTCTCTCTCTCTAAAACAAATCAATCTTTAAAAATAGAAGAAGAGATTCTTCAATTAAATAAGGTTGAAAATTAATCCAAAGTAATTTTTTCTCTTAGAAACTCAAGATATACATCAGCACGTTGGAGACAGGAGGGAGGCACTACCACACAGCCAAACGATATTTTGAACTCTGTCTACTCAGTTTTTCCCAAAAACTAACCTCTTCTCTGTGCTAAGGACACCTGGCTGCCATCTTTCCCGGGGACGACAGGATGTCGTAAACAACAGGTTGAGGACACTAAAGTCAGAATAGACGAAAACGAGGGTAGGAGCTGGACGAAAGCAAAGCACGATTCTTGGTTACCTCTGTCTGAGCTCCCTGCCGGCGGAGGGTTGGTCAGCTCTTAAGTTAAGCGCTTCCTTGTTTATTGTAAAGATGAGGCAATGAGCTCTGCGCAACAAAGTTCATGGAAACGCTGGATTCTGACCGAAGCGTCCCCCGCGCTGACTTCCGTAGAGGGCGCGGGGCCGGGCGGGGGCGGGGGGCGTCGGGGCGTCGCGCCTCGGTGCAGCTTGAATATGCAGTTCGATGGCAGCTCGGCGCAAATGTTTCATCTGCATAAAACCTGGTGACAAAATATTTAAAACAAAAGATATTTCTGAAATGTTTTCTAAAGAAACGTTTCATCTGTACAAGAACAGGCCGAGCGGGGATCATTTTCAGCTCTCAGGAGTCGAATTACAAGCGAACGAAACGTCCAGCGCCAGGAGGGATGCTCGGCCCTAGGTCCTGCGTTCCCGACGCTGCGGCGCAGGAGGGGGATGGTCTCTAGTCGCCACCGCCTGCGGGTCATCCGGGACCAGCCCTTTTCCCCGGAGCGACCGGAGCCCGCGCCCTGCGGACGACCCCGGGACCCCACGTCGCCGTCGAGCCGCTCCCAGCCTGCGGGGCCCAGAGGGCAGCGCTAGTTGTGAGAGAAGCCGGGAGCATCCGGAAGCCCCAGAGAGACTCCCGCAGCAGGTGTCGAGGGCCTGTCTTCTTGGACCCACCGTTAGGTACATCGTATGGTGGCCGGGCCGGGCCGGGGCGCCTGCCCGAGGGCTGCAGGCCCGAGCCCTCCGCGCTGGGCCGCTCGCCGTTAGCGGCCTCGGTCCTGGCCGGGCGGCGCGGGCCGCGCGCTCCTGTGCACCCCCGCCGCGCGCTCGGCAAGGCGCCGCCTTCACCTTCCCTTTAGACCGAAGGAAGGGGCCGGAGCGGGGCTCGTGGGCGCGGGGGTGCGAAGAGCGAGCCCGGGCCCGCGCTCACCCCGCGGTGGCAGTCGTGCCCCAGGGCACCGCGCGGCCAGGGGCCCGCCGGGCGCAGCAGCCGCGCGGCCTCCGCCAGCCCCGCGGCCTTCTCTTTGTGAAGGCTCCGTGTGCTTGTCCACGCGAGACCCAGGGAGAGGCGGAGACCCAGGCGGGGGGGCCTCCCGTGACCCGAGCCCGAGGGCCCCGCGCCCGCCCGCCCGCCCCCGAGGTCACCTCCCGCCCGCGCCGAGGAGCGCAAGCCTTGCTCCTGCTCACTCCGCCTGGAGCCCGCTTTACGTTTTCTCGTCACTGTCCCAAAGATAGTCGCGTACCCTATGCGGTCACGCCCGATTTAAGCTCTAATTTTAGACCTTGGAGGTCCTAGTGTCTCAAAATGCGGTGTTCCCTATGTTTCTGTAACTGGTAATTTTCCCAGAGACTCCCGGGGATCGACTCTGTCCTGTCATCTGGCACTGCCCTAGGAAATGATAAACTATTTTTCCCCTTAACCACTGAGGCAACAGGAAAATATTTGTTGGCTCCTTCCTTTGAAAGTAACTAAAGAAATGCAAATGAGAATTAAAAACAACAGCATCACCAACAAAACCACCTTGGGCTATAAGAAATGCAAAGTTTTATTTATATTGCGTTTCTTTTTTTCTGGTGAACAGTTGTTGACCACAAAAAGTACATACATCTTAAGTGTTTTATTTTCAAATATCCATCTGGTTCCGTTGTTTTATGTAGTTATCCCCCCCTTGTGGCATTCGCTCTACAACAATGCATGGATAATTGCATCCATGAAGACTCCTGCAGTGCTGTAATAACTATACAACTAAAAGATGGTTTTTCAACGGAATAAAGCAATCCTGAGGATCACACAAGAGCTCTATAATCAATATTGTACAATTTTTGAATGGGGCACAGAAGTGAAAGAAAAACTCTTGTCAAAAGTGGAACACATGAAAGGCCGTTTTGTTCTCCTTATGGTGGAAAGACTTCCTACAATTAGATAGAGGTAAAACTATCGTCCAGATTCTCTAGGCCATGTAAAGATCACTTGATTTTTTTACGTACAGAGCGACGCTTGGCAAACGAAAGCCTAATCACTGTCATTCCATCCAGTTGCATCTTTCCCCACAATTATATAACTCTATGACTAGAAGCAAGCAAAATGCAGTGGATGCTTTATTTTTGTTTATTATTTATTCTTCCCTCAAATATTTCTTAGGTTTCCTACCATAAGCCAATCGTTTTTCCTTTAAGAAATAAAAATGATTTCTAAAAACAAAATAAATAAAATAAAGCTTCTTCCCATCATTTTCTGCTTTCTGAACTCTCACTCCTCTCTCAAGATTCAGTGCCAGTATTGTCATTTCTGTGAAGTATTTACTTCCTGCCTCCTCACTGCCCCTCTTGGACTAAGTCTCACAGATTCTTAACAAATTAGTACAATACATAAATTTAACATACTTTATTCTAGCTGTTGGTTTACATGCCTGCCCCACCATCGCGCAAACCCCATTAATTCATGGGGTATGTTTTATTCGTGATTATTTTCTCTACCCTTCCGTGGATGGCACTTTGCAGGCAGTAAATGTTGAAACAGGGCTGTTGTCGGAGCAAAGCAAATGATCAGCTGAAAAATGATAGAGCATGAATGACACCGTCAATGTTCAAGTTCATGTTGCCCAGATATTGAGAGAATTTGGATTACTTTTTCTTATGTTACAAATCGCATGTCAAATAATCATGATTACACTTCATACAATCATGTAGCTTCCACATGGAGGTTTTCCAGGGTTGTAAGTCAGTCCTCCACATTGAGACACCAAACTTTGAAGGAAAGTTTAAGTTTCTTAAAATGACTGGAGCTTAACTAAACATTTTGCAAGACCTAAATTTTAAGTGTCACTTCTTTGAATATTTCCCATAATCAGCTTTTCTCCAATCTTACCCAATGCAAGTCAACCTTTAATAATAGATTTCTCTGACAAAGCTTTGTAGGGACTATGCCACTCCCTCACTTTATAAGGCACATTTGAAAGTACTTTATCTCTGTTGGACCACTGAATGACTGTTTATAACAAGGTCATAAAAAACCAGTATCTTTTAGTTCAAAATGCTGCACAACTGGACGCAACTACATTTTCTCAAAAGGCCAAATAGAACTTTTTTTATTAAAACTTTTATTTATGTTATTGCATGGGTAATATATCATTGTGCCTGGAAGGACAGTCTCAAGAGAGTCTTGGATTACTGAGCTTCTCAGTCGATTCTACATAAGTGCTGCAAAGTGGTTGTAAGTTAATGTGTATGGTGACAATAAATATCCTTTGGCTACTCATGAGCAGAAACAGGAAAAAATAAAATGTTCTGCATCTTAGTAGAATTTTGCAATGACATTGACCCATGTCACAACCACCTGCCTTTTTATTTTAGACTTGAATGTGGTATACAGGGTTCACAACGTGAAATCTAAATTATGGAGAAACTCTTACAGTCACACGTGTTTATTTTAAGTCTACAATAGTGAAAATCTGAAGGCCGTTGGTATAAATAAATATAAATACATTTAAGATACAGATAAAGATAGACCAATGTAACATAATTAGGAATAGATCTTACTATAAATTTGAGGTTGGCATGTGACAATGGTGGAAAGATAAATCTGCAGACAAAGGATTCATGTTAGCCGGCTTTGTTGAAAAAATGCAATTATCTCTAACACATGCTGTATACTAGAATAAGTAAATTAAATGCTGAAATGTCAAAGGTGAAATTATAAGGCAAATAGATAAAATGGTAGGATAATATCTTTTTGAACTTGGAGTAGTGAAAATTTCCTAACTGCATGCCAAAACCATACGGAAAAAATGAAGTTACTTGACTAGATAATCTGTAAGATTTCTCTGTCCTAAAGAGTGTCAACAAATAGGTAACAGAATGGAAGATATATGCAATTCTATAATCTATAAAGGACTAAAATCTGGCATGTAGAATACATTTCTATGGGCCAGCAAGAAATAGACAAGAAAGCTCAATTCATTCACCTAATAAAACAATATATTTTGGAAGTGCTTAAAAATATTAATTCATTTAATCATAAGAAATTTATGAGGTAGGGATCCCTGGGTGGCGCAGCGGTTTGGCGCCTGCCTTTGGCCCAGGGCGCGATCCTGGAGACCCGGGATCGAATCCCACGTCGGGCTCCCGGTGCATGGAGCCTGCTTCTCCCTCTGCCTATGTCTCTGCCTCTCTCTCTCTATCTCTCTCTCTCTCTCTGTGTGTGTGTGTGTGTGACTATCATAAATAAATAAAAAATAAAAAAAAAAGAAATTTATGAAGTAGGAAATGTTATTTGGTCCCTTTTAAATTAAGGGAAATTCATACACAAAAAATTAAGTAACTTGCCCTAAATCCCACTGGTTCTTAACTGGTAGATCTGAATTTGAACTGAGACAATAGGTTCTAGAATTGGTACACTACTCGCCAAGAGGAAAATGAGCAGAGGACATAAATAAGAACTTAGAGAAGAGGGTGCCTTGTAACTGAGGAGAGACAAACCTATTTAGCAACTGGACACTCCATGCCTCTTCCATATAACCTAGCAATGTGCTGGGTCCACAGAAAGGACTCCATGTTCTCCCACTGATAAAGCTTCTGGTACCAAACTCCATCAGTCGCTCGACTTCTGAGGTCGGGATGTTTCTCTCATTGACAAAGTTATCCCTCCTTTGGAAAACAAGGTCTGCTAAATCCCACTGTGTGGAGCTCCTGCTCCAATTGGCCTCCTATGAGGGGCATATCTGAAAACAAACCAGTCAAACATCATATGCATCTGGACCAACCTGTAGTTGGAAGATGCACTTGACCTCATGGAGGGCATAAAAGTTGGAGCTGATTGCCATAGACACATTTGTAAAACATGGAGCTGTTCCATTTAAATATCTCCCTGGACCAGATAGAACACATATTAGCAAGCATCTGATTGACAATATATTTGCCAGGCACTGAAATTTCCCCACATAAAAAAATGTATCAGTGGGATCCTGTTTATGCCTGTCACTGCCTTAGGTCTCCAACACGGCATTCAGTGTGGTTGTTTCCACTATAAGAGCCGGCAGCAAATACCACTAAGCAAAAGATGAGCTTCTCAAAGATTAGCTCCAACAGCCTCTCCTGAAAGGACTTCTGCTGCCTGTGGGTGATTGAGTTGAACAGTCGACCACTGCCATCTACTCGCGGATCTTCTACCTGCCTGAAGCTCCTAGGCCTCTAGCTGTCAGACACGGGAATGAAGAAGGAAAGTCCACCTGATAAATCAGGATCCTTGTCTTTCCATGCAACATTATGAGGAGTTTCAGATATTTTTATATATTTTACACAAATAGAACATACTTCTGCGTCTTGCCTTTTTAACTTAGCACATCTTGGAAATCATTCCATTTCAGTCTATGAAGAGATTCCTTTTTCCCCCTCTTTTCTTTTTGTTTTAATGCTATCGGATACCAGGTTTCTGCCTGAGTTGAAGGAACTTTAACGGTTTTGTACCCGACACTCATTCTTCCTTTCCCTTTACTTATATATACCTTGACCCTAGGTGAATAGATGGAGATTTGCGTTCCATGGATTGGTGATGATTGGAGGACTTTGCTATAAATGATTGTTGGATCTCTGCTCCCAGGATTGTACTGTATCATCCCCTGGGAGACCTGTGATTGCATCTTTCTGGAGATAACAGACACTGTGAGTGATAGTTTTCATGCTTTCCCTACACCCTTCCCACTGCAGTCCTCATTTTTCTTCACAGCAGATTATCGTAGGCAGAATGGTGAGCATCAGCTTTCTGTGGAATTTATGGCTGTAGAGGAAGGACAAGCATTCTAGGTGTTTCCCAAACAAGTAATGCATGAACACGTTTAATCTTGGGCTGTTGGAGAAGAGTGGTCAGGGGGTGGATAAATGATCTTTCTCTTTTCCTATTATAAATCTGACCACTGACAATCACCTAGGACTGTCTGTGTCTATGGCTCATAGTGATGTTCCAAGCAGTCCCTAAATCATTACCAAAATGAGGGTGGCTATGTCAGATCCCTTTCCTTTTCCTACACAATTCCAAGAGATTCCCAGACATTCACTCTTTTCTGAGGACTGTCACAGCCTCTTTTGCCGTTTGCCTTGGTCTTTCACATTGATGTTTCATCAATCGCACAAATTGAATCAGCCTTTCCTCATTAGAAGAATGATATACTTCCAATATCTCAACTTTAAAAAAAAAATGCAATTACTCCACATAGCAGAGCTTCCTGCCAAAGCCATGGTTGCAATTTTCTCTCTTTCCTTAATGCAACTAAACATTACCGCCATCTTAAACAGCAGAAAAGCTATAAGCCCACAGCAAGAGATGATCAATACTAGTTGAATACATGATTTCATCTCAAGACTAGCTAACTATTAGTACAGCACTTTGTGTCCCCTGGAATTTGTTTTCTCTGAGCCAGGCTGTCTCTCTCTTGCCTTTCTCTTAGATATAATATTATTTGCTCTCTGGAGGGAGCCATATGATCCTTCGTGATGACTCAAGAACAAGGGATGAGGAGGAGCATATGACAATATCCACATAGGTTTTTTTGCACTGTCAGCAGCTTTCCTAGACTAAGAAAGGATAGAGCTTTCATTTAAAGAAAATTTAAAAAAAGAAAAAAGAAAGAACACTGAACTATTCTTAATATGATCCTAGGATTCCTTTTTCCTGTTTCCCACTTTTGCGCTTCATAGCCAAGTGGTTTAGATAATCTTCACAAGTTTTTTTTAATGAGAATTTTACTAATTTTGTTCTCTCCATAATTATAGAATATCATCTCCATGCTTTTGAGATAAGCTAGAAGCTTCACTGGTTTAGTTAATTTCCCAATGAAAAAATTTTTGTTTAATCAGTTTTCCTCCCAGGGACTAGTAAGTGACTGAGGAGATGCAGAGCCATTAGTTGGCTAGATGGCTGGCTGGATGGACAGATGGCTGGCTGGATGGACAGATGGATGGATGGATGGATGGATGGATGAATCGGGCAGCATCCCATTCAAATAACTTAGTGATAAACTAGCTCAGTGTAAGAGTCTGCAAGGTCTCCTTCTAATACCAGCACTGGGAATCAAATTCCTGTAGATAACTCAGGAAATCAAGCTATTCCTTTCATCAGTAAGGACACCTCCAAGCATGGGAAGGTCAAGATCTCCTGATTCCCAGCATTATGTAATTAATCAGGTATTTTCTGTCTCTTCCCAATTTCCCAGGAAACGTGTGAATAAGGTTAGTGGAATACATTTCTTGGAGCACAAACTACAATGTGCCAGCTACATTATGCCCAGCTGTACCAGGCCAGGGGATAGTGAGGACTCAGAAGGCTGCATATAATCAACTTCTATGCAAGAGTTTCTGCATTAAAGCTGCTTCATCCTTGTGTGTACATTATATCTGTTATGAGACTAATCTACTCATACATGTGGGGAGAGATGCTAAAGTTTACCAGTAATCAGGAAAAAAAAAAAAAGGCAACAAGGAGATAACTGAAAGCAAACAATAGAAAATTGAAGCAACAATGAGAAAAATGAAAAACTGCAAGACCTGGCCAAGATATTGCACAAGATGACACTTAGGTACTTCATGGGGAATACGAAATTGTTACTCTCAATTTTGCAATATATTCTGAACGTTAGTTGACATAATACAGGCATTCCTATGGGATATAACCCAAAGGAACTGTCATACCGGTCAAAAGAAACCATGAAAGAGAATGATTTTCACATCATTTCCATGAGAGAGAGAGGGAAAAAAAGGGAACTAAATTCGGGCCCATCTCTGTGGGTGGGAATGGATGAATACTATGTGGTAGATGCATAACACTGAATGGATAAAATGAATAAATTACGCCTATATGTAGAACGTTGATGGACTTAAAGAATACCAAATATATGATGAACGAAAAAAGAGGAAACTAAACCAAAATTATAGTACAATGTTGTTTAAGTAAAGATGCATATTTGAGGAGGACTTTACAACAGAGGGTGTACCGTTTTCACATGTGAAAAGATACACAATTTCATTAATAATCAGGGAAAAGCAAGTTGGAATCATTTGGGTACAATAACACATTCCACAAAAATGGCTAAAACTAGAAAAGACAGAAAATAATCCATTGTTAACCAACAACACGGAATATCTGCGTTCTCCTAAACTACCCTGAAAGTGTGAACCAGTGAAGTGCTTTTGGCGCTCGGTCGGCGGGGATTGGACGTGCTGAACACGTGTGGGCTCGGCGGCCGGTGGACATAGTCCCTTGTACACGCCGCTCTCACCGAGAGTCGCGCAGACAGTGCTGCGGGTGGGGCCCCGGGGCCCGGCTCTAGGTGCGGTGCCTGCCTTCGCCCAGGTCATGACTGAGCCCCAGGGCGCTGCCCACTCGGTGGGGAGTCTGCTTCTCCCTCTCCCTCTGCCCCTCCCCACCATTCGTGTTCTGTCTTGGGTTCTCTCTATAAATCAAAGAAATAAATAAAATCTCAAAAATATATTCATCAGAAAAGCCAAAACCTGGAAGCTTGATGTTCATCAAAAATAGAGCCTTAGGCTGGACGCCGGCCGAGCCCTGGGCCTACGGGGGAGCCGGCCCCTCGGCAACCTGCAGGCCTGTCCCGAAGTAGGTGGAGAGTCCCCCGAAGCCTGACGGTTGGGAGGACTGCGCCCCACACCGCCTGTTGCCCTCCCGCGGGTCACCAGGGCTGCGGAGCCCCTGCCTGCGCACCCCCCCACCTCCCTGCGCATCCTCAGGCTCCAGCTCCCACTGTGGCCCCATCGTGCCCCCCACTGCGCCTCAGTAGGACTGCGGGCTGCCTCCGCCAAAGGGGGGGGCACAAGGTAAAGACGCTGGGGGGACTGGCTGTTCCCAAGCGCCTTGGAATCGCAGAGGCAGGAGCTAATGGGACAGGTGGCCTGGCGGTCAACACCGGCCTTGCTGGTAGTGGGTGAAGGACCTTCGTGCCCTGGGCCCAGAGCAGGCTGCGCCTCAACATTAGCAGAGGGCCTAAGTGAACAAACCTGCAGCCAGAGCACGTCCTCCGTGTTACAGGCTGCTGCCAGGGAAGGAGCGGGCAGTGAGACCCAGGCTGGGAACACCTAGTTCCGTGTGCCTGAGCACCCAGGACCTCCACATTTCTCTGTCCCCTCTGAACAGCAGCAGTGACCTCTCCCCTTCCGAGAGGACAACCACTTGTCTTGCCTGCGCTCCGTGTAAAGGGTGCATCTAAGGTGCTGCAAGGTACCTCTTCCCTTTCTTAGCATCTGCCTCCATCTTTTCTCATTGCTTTGGGGCCAGTGAAGGGGGTCAAATGGCAGCATGGCCCAAGTGGCTGTCCCCAGCGCCCCCATTACCACAGACTCTGGCCTAAAGCATGGTCAGCAGGGTCATTCCCGAAGCTTCCAAGCTGGCTTCTTGCCATCACCCTTCCCTCTGCACCATTTCTGCCTAACATACCAGCCCAAGCAGCTCCTGCCTCTGCTCTTTTCTCAAACTACTTCAGTGGTGTCCTACTTCACTGGGGCTAAAACTCAAAATCCTTGCCATGGACTATTTGATCACCCCACCCCACCCCACCCCACCCGCAGTTCTCTGACCCCAACCTTAACCCTGTTTCCTTCCCTCAGTCTACTCCACCCACAGTGGCTTTCTTGCTGTTCCTCAAACAAGCCAAGATCCCACCCCAGGCCTCTCACACCTGCTCTACTCTCTGCCCAAAATGCTGTTCTTTAGGGTATTCACGTTTCCACTTTCTTATCTCTGCCAAATGTTCCTTGAAATGTCTCCTTTTTAATATGGTCTGTTCTTACCACTTTATTAAAATTAATACTCCCCCTCCTCTGGGACGCCCTCTGCAACTTGCCTGCTTTCTATTGTTCTCCATAGCCCGTGGCATCTTCTAACATGTAATTTCCTCTACATATTTAGTCTGTGTATTACCGCTGGTGGGGCAGGGGGGACAGGGGACAAAGAGAGAGAATCTCAAGCAGACCCCCCCAAGACTGTGAGGTCATGACCTGAGCCAAAACCAAGAGGCAGTCTCTTAATTCCCTGGGCCATGCTCCAAGGTCTTTCTATATCTCAACACAGCCATCATTTATTACACTCTTCTTTAGTTATTTGCTATTTTAATTAATTAAAGAAAATTTAATTCTTTAATTAATTAAAATTCTTTAATTAATTAAAGAAACATATTCTTTAATTAATTAAAGAAACATATAAATATATTGATAAACAATATGTAAATCAACATGTTTGCAGGAATAGGCACTCGATAGGTTAAGAGTGCAGATTCTGGTTTGAGGCTGCATTTGCTTGCATCCTGGCTCCTGCAAGGACCAGTTAAATTGTGTCGGGCATTCTTGTTCATCTCCCTGTGGCTTAGTTTTCAATAAAAAGGGGATAGTAATAATACTTCTCTTATCAGTTTTTTTATAAGAATGGCATGAACAAACAACATGTAGCATAATGATTTTATAAGTATGTGTTATGCTCATTTATATTACATAGCTTCTTAAAGTTTCACAGGGTCTTCACAATGTTTCCATTCAACAAATATAGTCCTTCCATGAGGTAGATAAGGACAATATTTTATCCCTGTGTTATTCTTTGATTTGACAGTTATTCATCATTTAATGTTTGAAATGTCCTAGAGTAGGCTTTAGGCTTGCTCAGATAAATAACACATAATTCCTGTCTTTAAGAACACCCAGCTAAGAAAGAAAATAAATAGAATGGAATAAATGCACTGATAAAGGTAGCACGAGGATGCTGATGAAAACGGAACCTTACAGAGGTTAAAAAAAATCAAGATTTCCCATATACTAAGCCTTCTCATTTTATGTCCAGTATTTTCTCCCTTCAAACACCAGAAGGAATGGTGGGTAAATCAGTCCTGTAAGGTAGAAAGTGTGGGTTTGAAGACTTTCTGGCTTCCATGAAAATTCCCAACTTCTTGCATTGCTGTGAAGGGCTGGCCTTATTCCTCCTTCCCTCACCTGCCCTCCAGGCAGGTGAGCAGGATCCCGTCACCCCGAAAGCATACATCATCATTCTCATCAAAGCACCAAAGTGGTGCAAAGGGACACTGTGGTCGTGAACTCTTATCTGTTGGCTCACCGATTAGGGTAAAGTCAATGTTCCCCTGAACTGGGGGTCGGGGAAATCTGCGTATAACCTTGGACAAAATGATTTTCACCTTCCTGCACTTCAGTAAATGGTGGCAATTATTATCAGTTTTATGGATTCTGGAATGACTTAGATGGCAGCCATTTAATGAAAAAGAAACCAAGCAAGGCCCTGCATGACCTAGAGAGCGAGTTCATTTCCATGTTGATTCTCCACCATCTTTTCCTTCATGTCAAATTATGTTTGCTTTTTAAGCGGAAGGGTGTAACCAGTACACTGCTTCGTACAGAGCACGAATTCAAAAATATTTGCTCAACGAATGAACTGTCATCCAGACAAAAAGGCATATTAGTAACTCAGTGTTTAGAAAGACACGTCTATACATCTTTAGCTCTTTTTAATCAGACACAGGCTCATCTTCTACCCTCAATTCGTGACACCTGCAAGTCCTTCAGCGTGTCCCATGTCTTTGCAAGGCGGCTTTCCCCGCAGAAAGACTGTGCTCTGCAGCTGTGCCAATTAGTCTCCCTGCCTGAGAAGAGTGACAATAGTGATATTTCTCTGGATGAATGATAGACCTACTGGAGAGTCCACAAATCAAAATGTCAATTTTCTTTTCTCGTTCAGTTTCTTTTGTGTTCTGTGTGTGTATGTAATTCCTTCTACAAAAATGCCTTTGGATAGAGATAAAATATCTTTTATTTTCAAGTTTAACTAAATAATAAAGCAGATCTGTGACAGATTTTGACACATTTTGGAATTACAGTTGCTGCCTACCAAGTGTGGTGATTGCGTGAGTTCCTTGAAAAGATGATTTAAAAGCGCCAATGGTTCCTAGAAAAAAAAAGCAGGCTTGTAAGAGGGGGCAGCTAATTCATGCTGTAATAATTATATAAAACAAAAATATGGACTTCCAACTCAACACAAAGGCCTGGTAGACGATGCCCAGTTCAAAACAGGCTTTGTTCAATTATATCATCATTTCTTTGCAGTTTTGACATAGCATAACAATGTTATGATATTTGAAATTTTTGCACAACTCTAAAAGAAATACATGCTACACTCATATAAAATATTTTGAAAATCATTATTAAGGTCAGGATAATTACATTCATTTCTCTATTTTCTATTAAACATATCTCTGGTGACCTACTGAGTTTTCAGAAATAGTTTTTTGTTTATATTGTCCTTCCTTTGCTTACATTCAATTCAGCCATCCAAGAAGAGTTTTAGATTAATGTACACATTTTAAGGCGAAATAATGTTGAAAAATACCTTTTCCCACAGAAATCTAAGAACGTACATGATGAAAAATGAAAGCGTGACTAAGAAGGGGAATCAAAGCATAAATTGACAGCTATAAATCATGAAATCCAGACGTGTTCCAGATAAAACGATTGAACTATGCTTGAGGGTAGGGTTAGGTTGATTTCAGAACATGGTGATACGTTGGCTTTTAGGGATCATCCAACATGACATCCTTTCCACAGAGAAGCTTCCAAGTCGGAGTTCCTAGGTTGAGCTCTTACACAGGCCACTTAAGTTGTCTATGCACGCCCTACTGAAAGTTTGTTTATTCTTTCTATATAAAATATATGGAACTCTTACAACGTGTACTATGCTAGGTGCTTCTTGGAGAGGAAAAAACAAAACAAAACAAAACAAAACAAAATAAAACAAGGAACAGAGTGCTATGCTCTGTAAGCCTGCCATGTAAACGATGGAGATGATAATACTTCTAATTAATTCTAAATAAGAGAGAATGGAACATCCTATAAGAGATAATATGCTCTAGGAATCCAGAAGAGGAAAATATATCACAAGCAAATGGGGGAAATAGGCAAATTCTTTTAGAAAAGGAGATACCTGAACTGAGTTAGGGACAGGAGATATTTGGTTATATGAAGGTAAAGTAGGTACAGGGGGCGGCATATGCCAAAGTAAGTTAGTAGCTCTATAGAGAAAGGGTTCTGTGGGCCAGTTGCACTGGAGGAGAAGAGAGGGGGGCCAGTCTGCAGATGCAATGGAGACATAATTGTGGAAGCCTGAAAGTCATCCCTGATCCATCTAGAAGTATCGTGAATAGGTTGAGAAAAAGCCACGCAAAGCATAAAATGTCATACAAATTTATGTTTCTATTATTGGGCCTTTTCAGTGTAGAGAATAGATGGAATGTGGTGATATGGATAATTTTAATTTATCAGGTTGAACAGTTAATAGTGAAAAACAGGTCATAATGAGAATGCATCTTGGAAAAGACCAATATAATAGTGTCCATGAACTATGAGATCCGTCGGAGTCTCAGAGTCCTGGAGATTAAGCCTTTGATTATCTTTTAATGTCTCTTTAGAAGAGGGGGAAATTAATATGAAAGAACAGCAATCTAAATATTTCAGATAATTAATTTTTTCTCCTATGAAAAAACAGCAATTATTTTAACATGGTAATTTTGATAAACAGTATTTTTTATTCATTCGCACAGCGTGAGTAAGCTTTTAAGAAGTATGATAAGCAACAAAGAATAACTGTATAATAAGCAATCACTTTTATTTTGCATATGGGATGAATAAAAGTTGCATTAATAAAGCACTACAGGGAATATATATCAGAGGGCTCCAGCAGTGTGTTATTGATTTTATGTTTTAAACAGTGAGCATTGAGAAATGCATTCCACTGAGCATAAATAGGAAAGTTATTAACAAGTTTACAGAACCTGCTATTGGCAATTTTGGTGCAAACTGCTGGAGACTGTCGATACGAAAATGGAATATTTCCTAAAAATTCACTATGCAACTCAGCAGTTTTCACTGAGTCAAGTACAGTTTCCAAGGAGAGACAATCGGTGTATGTGACATGGTGCCGGAGGAGGGCATTTCATCCAGGTGTTCTGTGCAGGACCATTTAATCTGCCTGGTGTTCTTTACGGGGACCAGAACATCTTACCTGCAGTTAACTGATGGACCGAACTCCAGATAAATAGTCCCTGCATAGACTAAAGGCATATTCCACTTGTAACTGATATATAAGTATTTCAAGCAAATGAAAAGAATGTACTCATCCTATGGATTTAATGATGTAGCATTTACTGAGAAAAAAATACTTTTGTATTTATATTTAAGTAAATACAATATAATATACCGCTCCAAAGCACAGATTCAAAGACCAGATTGCCTTAGCTTGGAGCCCATTGCTGCTCCCTGAGAGTTATATGATCTTAGATAAAGTTTTTAACTTTTCTGTGCCTGAATTTCTTCATTTGAAACCCTAGAACTAGAGGTATTAAAAGAATTAAATGAAATAAATTGTTTAGAATACCGTGCCTAAGAAAAAGAGAGTACTTAGTATTGGTTAGCAGCTGTTTTATTGTACAGTTTATTATTATTATTATTATTATTATTATTATTATTATTATTACACTTATTCCTTTTTCCCTGGAGCGTTGGTGAAAATCTTGCATCACATGTAATTAAGGACTGTTCTTTCTCTTTGAATCCTCTTCCTTCTTTGCCGCACTTTGTACTATCCTTGGAGCTCCGGGATCTCTGCATTGAGCCATATATTTTTCCTCAGGGAGCTCCCATCATTCACACATACATCCTTTAGTTTGCTTTAGTATGAAGACAGTTTTTATATCATAAGATTTATAAGTAAATGGAATTTAAGTAGCTAAAATCATTATTGCCACAGTGATTTTTTTTATATTCTATGTTTAAAATACTTAAGGGTAATATGCAATTCTCCATACAACAGGAGAAACTGAAGAGTGTAAAGTGTAAGAATCCTTCCACCAGCCATGTTATTAGGAAGAACAAGCAAACCTTATCTTTGATACATTAAAGGAAAGGTCACTGAGCAGTTTTTGATTTTCTTCATTGCATTTTCCTCTTGGTGCAAGTGTCAGTTCCAGGCAAGAGCCTATCATTTGTTCTTCCTTTTTACTTTTTTTCTCTCTCTCTTTCAAGATACTTAGGAATCTAAAAATATCTTTTTTTTTCACTTGGTTATTTCTCAAAAAAGCCACCTTTCTACCCTTTTACCCTCTACTTTTCTTTATATCCTGTGGACATATTTTTGCTATGTGACTTTTTAGTTGTAGTTGTTCATTTGGAAAAGGGTTAATATCAATTCTTGACCCTGTGAAATAGGGGTGAGATAAAAAGCTATGTGCTTTGACATGAGACACAGTAAAGTCAACTGAGGGAAGCCAAGGAAATCCAATTTGGGCTACTTGCAAACTTCTCAGCTTGGAAACAACTAATCACATTATAAATTATGTATATGTTTAGATTTCCACGGTGCTTTGTTTATAGGAAGAATTGTTAGGAGCTGAGCTTTTTCAATCTCCAGTGAAATTTCATAACATACAGATGAAATATATTTTGTACCAAAATCAAGTAGCTTTTAAAAAATAAAAAGCAAAATATATATTTTTAAAAAAGACCAAGTCCTTATGAGGAAGATGAAATTTTTAGTATCCACCTATTTCTTAATGTTTATTAACTACACCATGAAATTGAAAAATTGAGATGAAAATGATCAGAAACACTTTTCTGCAGCAATTCTGAGTTTAAGTTAAAATGAGATGGCCAAAGAGGTATAGCCATGCTCCTAGAATTGTAATTTAGCATCTTTTCTAGCATATTCTATTTATTCATTCTTTTAAAAAAATCATTTTTACTTGGGGCCCAGCTGGCTCAGTCAGCTAAGCATCTGCCCTCCTGGGTCCTGGGATGGAGCCCCAGGTCAGGCTCCTGGGCAGTAGGGAGGCTGCTTCTCCCTCTCCCTCCGCCCCTCCTCCCACTCGTGCCTGTGCCGGGATCGTTCTCTCTCTCTCTCTCTCTGTCTCTCTCAAATAAATACATAAAATCTTTTAAAAAACATTTTTACTTAGTCATTTATTTTTAATTGTGGTAAGAACACTTTACACATTTAACCTCTTAGCACATTTTCAGGTGCGTGATACAGTACCGCGGAGTGCGGGCTGGTGTTGGACAGCAGCCCTCCTCTTGCATAACCCAAACTTCACCCGTGTCAAGCCCCAACCCCTCAGCTCTCCCTTCCCCCGGCCCTGGGCAACCCCCAGCCCCTGCTTTGGTGACCTTGATAATCTGAGAGACCTCATAAGTGGAATCGCGCGCTATTTGTCCTTCTATCCCTGGCTTATTTCATCAGCATATGAACCTGGAGGTTCAGCCCCATTGTGTATATCACAGGATTTCCTTGTGGCTGGTGACTGACTCCCACCCCTTGTATGTGCGAATCACATGTCCAGCTCCTCTCACACCTCGATGGACATTCAGGTTGTTTTCTAGGTTGGTTCTTGTAAATGCTACTGCAATAAACACCAGAGAGCAGATACCTCTTTGACATTCTGATTTCAATTCTTTTGGATATATATCCAGAAGTGGAATTGCTGGAGGATGTGGGAAGTCTGTTTTTAATTCTTAGAACAGTATAATACTGGCCTAAAAACAGAATGAGAGGTGAGTGGGGGGAATGCGGTAACTGGGTGATGAGCACTGAGGAGGGCACCTGATGGGATGAGCACTGGGTGTTATACTATATGGTGGCAAATTGAATTTATTTATTTTTAAATATTTTATTCATTTATTCATGAGAGACACAGAGAGAGAGAGGCAGAGACCCAGGCAGAGGGAGAAGCAGGCTCCATGCAGGGAGCCCGACGTGGGGCTTGATCCCGGGTCTTCAGGATCATGCCCTGGGCCTGGGCCGACGGCGTTAAACCGCTGAGCCCCCCGGGGATCCTCAAGAAATGGATTTTAAAAAGTTAAGCTGCTGGCGGGCAGTGGAAGGCTGTGGATGAAAAGGGCGCTCAGCCTTTGGGCTTTTATCTTAGTTTCACGCGGGAGAAGAAAAGAATGGGTGGAAAATCAGCTTCCCACGCGGTTTGCCAACTCCCCCAGCAGGAGAGTGGGGGCAGGACCTCCTTCCTCCGGGTGGTGGGGGCGGGCCCGTTGGCGGCACGAGGGCGCAGCTCCCCGGCAGGGGCCGCCTCGGAGCCCCGGGCAGGGCCATCTGGTTGGGCGGCGGCCCGGGGGCAGCCCTGCTCCGCGGGGTTTTGCTCGTGGCTTCGCGGCGTCCCCGCCGTGCGGGGCTGTGCCCTGGGGCAGCGGCCCGTCCCCCGGGCGCCCGGGCCCTCCCGCCGAGCCGAGCTGCACCCTCGTGTCCAGTCTCGGGTCTTGCACGAGCTGCCTGTGCTGCGTGTAGGGGTTTCATTTGCACCGGGAAGACCCTGGAGAAGGGCGCTAGCTCCTCGGCGCGGCCGTGGGCGCAGGCGCACACCCTTTTTTAATGTTCTGTGTATTTACCCTGAGAGGCGCAGGGAGCGAGGCCGAGGCCCCGGCGGAGGGAGACGCAGGCTCTGCGGCCCCGACGCGGGCCTCGATCTCGGACTCGATCCCGGGACCCGGGTCGCGCCCTGGGCCGAAGGCAGGCGCTCCACCCCCGAGCCCCGGCCCCCCGTGGCGTTGTCTCATTTCCTTCATCCCACTGCACGTACTTTGTATTCTTCTCGCAAGCTCCTTTAGAAATACAGATTTCTCAACTAGTTTTCCTTCCGGGGGGACAGAGGCTTCTGCGCGGGGACCTAAGAGGATGGATGAAGGACCCAGCACTACCTACAGCTAAAGATGCTCACTCTCTTTTTGTCTGTAGAGAGCGATTTTAAAGATTATACTGTAATAATTCAGAGAAAATAAGAAACTTGACCAATGTCATGAACTTTTAAAGTGCCTGAGCTTCGATTTTTAACCAGGCCTGTGAAATTCTGAAAGTTTTTTATTTTCCTCCACCATATGGTCTTCCTTCCTTGAATAAAAGAATTACCTTGCATTTCACTGCTGATATATCATGAGTTCTTTTTTTTTTTTTTTTTTTTTTTTTAAGATTTTATTTATTTATTTAAGAGGGAATGAGACCAGGAGCTGGGAGGAGGAGGAGAGGGAGAGGAAGAAGCAGGCTCCAGGCTGAGCAGGGAGCCCCATGGATCCAGGACCCTTGAATCATGACCTGAGCCCCTCTCATGAGTTCTTCACATAGGATCTGTTTCAATCACATTTTTATGCTTAGTGCTTATTTAATAGTTTGTTTGCTAAACAGGCACCCTCTTTAAAATTGTTTAAAAACAAGAAAGAAACCAAAAGCTCTTAAAGGAATTGAAGAGTACAGTGAAAAATAAAAATAAAGAGGAGATAATTATTTGTAAAAAGAATTTTTCTTCATATGAAAAGAAAGGAAAACGTAGAGTCTCTTATACAAAAAAATAATAATAAAATAAAGATTTGAAATGAATGTAAAGTAAAGGCAACTTAACCTGAGACGAGAACATGAAGGGAATTATTAAATCATCTTCTTTTGGCTTTATCTGCAGAGTCATCAGTGAAATATGCCAGACGAAGAGTTTGTGATGGAGAACACTTGCTGGATCAAAACCAAGAATGAAAGGTAAGCTTACAATTTATGACAAATGTTTTATCATGTGTTTTTCAACTTAAAGAAAGAGAAAAAAAAAAAAACCTTAAATATGTCCAGATTGCCAAAAGTTTTGTTTTTTTAAATAAACAAATATATCAGAGATGAAAAAATGTTTGATATTCATGTCCATGAAAGGTTGTTTTTGTTTTGTTTTGTTTTTTTGAATTTTTGTTTAATGAATAGAATATACTTGAAACTCTCAAAACTTCTGTTAGGAGCTAAGGAAGAAACAATATGAGCTTAATTTTCTATGACTTTCCCACAAACAGTGTATAAAATAAAATACTAAAACATTCTTAAGGGCAATTTCATCTAAGAGTTATTTCCTGAAAGAGATGGGGGGGGGGGCAAAAGAGGATATAAACATTAGTTCTTAAAAGAATAATAAATATTTTATGTATCTAGACAGTTATTTTCTTCTAGAAAATTCAGTCATGATCAGCAGAGCAAGAAAACTGCAGAAATAACCAAAGCCTAATAGTTAATGCCTCTGGATCTTCAGAATATTTAATTTGGTGAAAATGAAATTGCCCTGAAGTTATTTTATAAATTTTACATATACTTAAAAAAATAAATATTATCACATTTAACTTATAATGTGTGTATTCCATTGAATATTAAAAGTAAGCACCTCTTTTTCCAAGTAATTAGTTGAAACCATTGATTTGTGTGGGGCCTGAGGCAGTGTGGGGGGAAGGCCTTACACCATAGCCACCTGGAAATCCTCGCAGAAAGAGGCTTATCCGAGAGCTGGGAGAAGGCGGGAATCAAGGGAGGACAGGTTGCTGCGGGGAGCTCGGGCCCACAGCCTGGGTAAGGCGAGAGGAACCGTCCTCACCATCAAGAGGGGAAGGAAGAGCAGTGGAGCGGGAGCCCCACTTGGCCAACAGCGGCCGAAGGGCACGATGGGCTGGGTGTGCACAGCAGTGCCCTAGCAGGTCCTTGCACGCAGCTCCCCTGGTACTAGCTATGCTGTTCACAGGAGAGAACAGTTACGTTGGCCTCAGTTTAGTTTTTACTATAACCTGTGCCTTTCCTTCTGTCCTTGTAAGGAAAGAGAGGGGGCAGTGAGTAGGGGTGGAGATGGTGTGAAACAGCTCTCTCAGTTTGGCCCACACCTGTGTCCCCGCCCTGGGGCGGGGGGGTTCTAGTGATTTCCTGCTGGAGTACTAGCCTTTGAAAAAGAGTCATCCATGCTAAATCATGGGAAATCTGCAGAGTTGGAAGTAAATATAGAAGTGTATTGTCTTGCTTAGTTTGCAGTTTCTTCAGGTCGACTTCTGTTGAATAAGTAACCTCCTGGTGATGTCGTTGCAGTCATCATCATTCATGAGACGCATAATAACAACACATCAAATATTCTATTAAATTTTTGAATTTTATGTATTGTAAAACAGCATTTCCTGTGACAGCAAACATTTTCTTAATTTTTTTTTTCATTTGAGAGACAGAGAGAGTGAGCACAAGCAGGGGGAGGGAGGCTCAGAGGCAGAGGGAGAAGCAGGTTCCTTGCTGAGCAGCGGGCCCCCAGCACCTGGGGTCATGCCCTGAGCAGAAGGCAGACTTCACTGACCCAGCCCCCCAGACACCCTGCACCCCTTTTTAAATACAGCTGTGTTTGGTTCATTGCAGTGAAAGTAGCTGGACTTAGCAGAAACTAGTTGGATCAGGAAAAATGTTTCAAAGCAAATACTGTGATTCAATGAAAGTTGCTTCTGAAGCTGAGAACACCTTACAAAATATTTTTCATTAAAATTGTGTGGAACCCAGCAGCAATTTAAGTTGTTGATTTCTGCATGCTAAGTAATTGGGCTCAAAAAGTCTGTTAGTCACATATCCATATTTTTTCTAACATGCATGCTTATTAATTAAATGAAAGAGCAAGAAATAAATATAGTGATAGTAATGGAGTGAAAATCTATCGAATCTACCAACCAAAGTCTAAAGAGGAACAAGTGAGTAATCTAAGACTCTCTTGTCATTCAGGACCCGAAGGATATCTGGAACCTAACTTGAGTGATGAACAGCTGATATTTTGGCCTCATATTTAAACCTAAACTGAGAGTTTTTTCTTAGATTTCCAATATACCTAGAATGTTTAACACTAATATGAATTTTGAAGTTATGTTAAGTGACAAAAGGGTCTTATTTCTTAAAGTCATGTCCTCTTGTGGGAACCTAGCGTGTTCTGGGGAGCGGAGTCAAATCTGAGGCACTTGGTATCTGGATGGTCTACCTGGGGCATTTCAGTCCCATCCTCGAGTCACAGAGAGCAAGTGTTCACCTTCAGTGACATGTAAGAAATGTCTTATACTTAAAAGCGTCTATGTAAGAGATGTATTTCAGTTGATTGGTGGATTAAAATAAATGTAGGAAAAATGTTAGGAGGGGAAGAGTTTCCCTGTCTCGAAGGGTCTTTGAAGCACAGACATCCCAGGTTCTACCGTAATCCACCTCCGCTGGGCCAGGCAGGTGTCTGGCGTGGCACTTCCACCTATCAGTGCTCACGGCCTGCCACCATTTTAAAGCTCAGATAATCCGATATATAACAGCAGCGGGGAAAACAAACAAACAACAACCTAGAGTGCATCTCTTCATTCCTTTAGGCACTGAGATCATTCTAGAATATACAATTGTTTGGCAGTGCAAGTGATAAAAACCAGACATGTTGAAAGATCTATTGGATGAATCTTATCTTGTTTTCCTCCCTACACCTGGCAGCTACTTTTGACATCTCCCAGGTTAATCCGTCAAGGTCAGAGAACAAATCGTGGTACAGTGAAACGCTAAATTTTAATTGACGAGGAATAGGATTGATCTCTGTGTCTTTCCGGAAGAAGCCACAGCGTCTGGAGAGAGGTTTCGTGGCCGTGTTTGGTTCTATTTCCTACAGCGGTTTGGAAGAACTGTTTATCTGTTCCAAATTAGAAATCAGATATCCCATTTTTTCCCTTTCTTTTTAATCTCGAGGCCTCTGGCGTTTCCAAGGACATGTAAATGAACAAGGAAGGAAGTGTGCCCCAACGAAGGCTCATCTGGGGATAGAACAAGCGAGCGGCCAGCCCAGCGCCGTGGTGGGAGGGCGGAGGCAGCCCAGGAGCCCCGCGGGAGCGCGCCTCAGGGCGGGAAGGGGCCGCCGGGGCCGGGGCGGGCGGCGGGAAGCCCCGGGCAGCCCCCGCCGTCCGCGCGGGTCACCGGCCACACCGGCCGCAGGAGCCCCGAGACCAAGGCGGGGAGGTGGGTGGCGGGCGGTGCTGCCCCAGCTGCTCCCACTCGGCTCGGCCTTGAGCTGTGGCCCCACACGTCTCGGCCTCCGGCGGAGCTGCCCCGGGACTGCGGAGCGCACCTGCCTCGGCAGCCGGCTGGGGAGGCGCCTGCTGTGTGCGGATCCCGGCGGGGGGGGCCTTCCCGTACACGGTACCCGCCGGGCCACAGTGGGGAGCTCTGGGGCCGCTGGTCCCGCCTGGTGGCTTGGCTGCGCGCCGGAGGGCCCGCAGGGTAGAGGCTGGTGGGTAGAGGCCCGCGGGGCAGAGGCTGGTGGGTAGAGGCCCGCGGGGCAGAGGCCGGCGGCTAGTAGAGGCCTGCGGGGTAGAGGCTGGTGAGTAGAGGCCTGCGGGGTAGAGGCTGGTGGGTAGAGGCCCTCGGGGCAGAGGCTGGTGGGTAGAGGCCCGCGGGGCAGAGGCCGGCGGCTAGTAGAGGCCTGTGGGGTAGAGGTTGGTGAGTAGAGGCCTGTGGGGTAGAGGCTGGTGGGTAGAGGCCCTCGGGGCAGAGGCTGGTGGGTAGAGGCCTGCGGGGCAGAGGCTGGCGGCTAGTAGAGGCCTGCGGGGTAGAGGCTGGTGAGTAGAGGCCTGCGGGTAGAGGCTGGTGAGTAGAGGCCCGCGGGGCAGAGGCCGGCGGCTCCCACTTGCCGAGGCCCTGCAGGGCAGGCAGGTTCTGTCCGCAGCGGTGGCTCCGGGCCCCGGGCGGGCATAGGGCGTCTGCTCTCGGGGTTCCCTACCCCCCCGCTGGTGCCGGGGGCTCTGGGTCCCTAGGAGTCCACTCACATCACTCACCAGAGCTCTCCCCTCCTGACCTAACCGAGGCCCGGGGGCCTGGCCACCTAACACCTACCTAACACCATCCCTGGGAGTTTGTGCTCAACAGGAATGGGGGGGGCACAAGTACCCCCGGAGGTCAGAGAAATCCTCATTTGCCCAACTTTCAACACTACATATCTGCGAAACCATTCTGGAAACCACTCAATCATATACACACACATATATGCATATATAACAGTGGTTTCCCCAGTTTTGTTCGTCCCAGCTGTCCAGTCCGCTGGAAGTCGGGCAAGACCTGCCCCGACGAGGCCTGGACAGGTAGGTCTCTGTTTCCCAGCGCATTCCATACGGATAGAAGATTTCCCGCCAAAGGTTGGCAGACCTGGAGACTCGGCCGCCGCACACGCCCTGCCCCGACCGTCCGGGGATTCGGCAGTGTCTCCGCAACGCCGAGCTGGAGCCTGGAAGCGCGAGTTATGCGGCCACCGCTCGGATAGGGTCCCGCGCACTGGTTGATCTGAAACCTGAAGACTTGAGATTTCCCGCCCTGTTTGGACAAATCTCCTCTAGGAAAGATAGAATTTAAATCAGCCCATTGCAACCCTGAGCGAAGGCGCTCACCGGGAAGACCCAGTGGGCTGTGGCCGGGGTTGGGACTGGGAGCCCCGGGGGTGAGGCCTAGGAGGCCCCGGGGTGGGGACTGGGAGCTCCGGGGGGTGGGGACTGGGAGCCCCAGGGGGTGGGACCTGGGAGTCCCAGGGGTGGGGACTGGGAGCCCCGGGGGGTGGGACCAGGGAGGCCCTGGGGTGGGGACTTAGAGCCCCAGGGGGTGGGAGCTGGGAGGCCCTGGGGTGGGGACTGGGAGCCACGGGGGGGGGGGGGGGGTGGGACCTGGGAGGCCCTGGGGTGAGGACTGGGAGCCCCTGGGGTGGGACCTGGGAGGCCCCGGGGTGGGGACTGGGAGCCCCGGGGGGGGGGACGGGGGGCTCCTGGTGCTTAGCGGGCAGCAGGTGCTGCCTTGCCCGAGGGCCTGCTCTTCCCTGTGGACTCCTCCGACCTATTCTGGGGGGACACAAAGCGGGTTCTTTGCATTATCACTATTCTTTTTACTTTTTAAGAGAGGGAGCGTGAGAAGTGGGAGGAGCAGAAGGAGGGAGGGGGGGAAGCCGGCGGATGAGTGGGGAGCCCAGCCAGGGGCTGCGGGTCACAGCCCAGCCGAGATCAGGACGGGGCGGAAACCTAGGGCCAGACACCCAACGGGGCCCCCAGGCGCCCCTCGCTGTCCTGGTGCAGCTATCAGGTAATAAACATCTGTGATGGGCACTGATTGACCATTTTCTCTGTAATAGCAGGTCCGGAACATTGAAACTGTTATCAGTATTTGCTTAACTTTCTTTGTGCTTTTTTATTTTTTTATATTTTTTTATCTTTGTGCTTTTTAAATAAAACATTTTACTTATTTACCTGAGACAAAGCGAGCGTGGGGCGGGGGGGGCAGAGAGAGGGTGCAGCCCGACCCCAGGGCCAGGCCGTGACCTGAGCTCAAGGCAGACGCTCAACCCACTGAGTACCCAGGCACCCCTGTTTGTGCTTTTGGATGAGCAACTATTTCCCTAAAAAATGATGCATCTGAGATCAGAATGTAATGTTCTTACTCAGTGCTAGACATCTCCGGTGTCTAGCAAGCTTCTCATCACCCAGTTGTTAAAAAATATTTATTGAATAAATGAATGATTTGAATGAATAAATATATTTCCGTATCTCCTTCTTTCATGACTATCTAAAAAGAAATGGCATAACAGAGGCGGGGCAAGACGGCGGAAGAGGAGGGTCCCCAAATCACCTCTCCCCACCACATTACCTAGATAACCTTCAAATCATCCTGAAAATCTATGAATTCGGCCTGAGACTTAAAGAGAAAACAGCTGGAACGCTACAGTGAGAAGAGTTCGCGCTTCTATCAAGGTAGGAAGACGGGGAAAAGAAAGAAAGACACAAAAGGCCTCCAAGGAGGAGGGGCCCCGTGAGGAGCCGGGCTGAGGCTGGGGCGAGTGTCCCCAGGACAGGAGAGCCCCGTCCCGGAGGAGCAGGAGCTGCACCAACCTTCCCGGGCGGAAAGGGGCCCGCAGGGAGGTGGAGCGGAACCCAGGAGGGCGGGGATGCCCTCGGGCTCCCGGGGACACTAACAGGCACCTGCGCCCGGGGAGAGTGCGCGGAGCTCCCTAAGGGCTGCAGCGCGCACGGTGGGACCGGGAGCAGCTCGGGGGGCTCGGGCGGAGGAAGAGGCTCCGCAGAGGGGGCTGTACGGGGGAGCGCGAATCCAACAGCGCAGGCCCTGGAGCACAGGGCGCCGGGACACAGCCCAGGATCGGGCCTCCCCCCCAACAGGCAGAGGCCGGGAGGACCCAGGACAGCGAGGACGCTCCTGCCCGGGGCTGAGCAGATCAGCGGCCCCGTCCCGCAGCCTCCAGGCCCTGCAGACGGAGAGCCCCGGAGTTACTGCAGGAGCTGACTCCAGGGCTCCAGAGCTGGTCCCGCCACTGCGGTTGTTCCTCCTGGGGCCTCACGGGGTGAGCAACCCCACTGAGCCCTGCACCAGGCAGGGGGCAGACCAGCTCCCCCAAGTGCTAACACCTCAAAATCAGCACAGCAGGCCCCTCCCCCAGAAGACCAGCTAGACGGACAAGTTCCAGGGGAAGTCAAGGGACTTAAAGTATACAGAATCAGAAGATACTCCCCCGTGGTTTTTTCTTTTCTTTTCTTTTTTTTTCTTTTCTGTTTGATTTCTGTTTGCTTCCCCCACCCTTTTTTTTCCTTTCTTACTTTTTCTTTCTCTTTTTCTTTTTTTTCTTTTTCTCTTTTCTTTCCTTCTTTCTCTCCTCTCTTTTTCTCCTTTTCCCAAGACAACTTGTTTTTGGCCACTCTGCACTGAGCAAAATGACTAGAAGGAAAACCTCACCTCAAAAGAAAGAATCAGAAACAGTCCTCTCTCCCACAGAGTTACAAAATCTGGATTACAATTCGATGTCAGAAAGCCAATTCAGAAGCACTATTATACAGCTACTGGTTGCTCTAGAAAAAAGCATAAAGGACTCAAGAGACTTCATGACTGCAGAATTTAGATCCAATCAGGCAGATATTAAAAATCAAATGAATGAGATGCAATCCAAACTAGAAGTCCTAACGACAAGGGTTAATGAGGTGGAAGAACGAGTGAGTGACATAGAAGACAAGTTGATGGCAAAGAGGGAAACTGAGGAAAAAAGAAACAAACAATTAAAAGACCATGAAGACAGATTAAGGGAAATAAACGACAGCCTGAGGAAGAAAAACCTACGTTTAATTGGGGTTCCTGAGGGCGCCGAAAGGGACAGAGGGCCAGAATATGTATTTGAACAAATCATAGCTGAAAACTCTCCTAATCTGGGAAGAAAAACAGTAATTAAGATCTAGGAAAAAGAGAGATCCCCCCCTAAAATCAATAAAAACCGTTCAACACCTCGACATCTAATAGTTAAGCTTGCAAATTCCAAAGATAAAGAGAAGATCCGTAAAGCAGCAAGAGACAAGAAATCCCTGACTTTTATGGGGAGGAGGAGTATTAGGGTAACAGCAGACCTCACCACAGAGACCTGGCAGGCCAGAAAGGGTTGGCAGGATATATTCAGGGTCCTAAATGAGAAGAACATGCAACCAAGAATACTTTATCCAGCAAGACTTTCATTCAAAATGGAAGGAGAGATAAAGAGCTTCCAAGACAGGCAGGAACTGAAAGAATATGTGACCTCCAAACCAGCTCTGCAAGAAATTTTAAGGGGGACTCTTAAAATTCCCCTTTAAGAAGAAGTTCAGTGGAACAATCCACAAAAACAAGGACTGAATAGATATCATGATGACACTAAACTCATATCTGTCAATAGTAACTCTGAACGTGAATGGGCTTAATGACCCCATCAAAAGGCGCAGGGTTTCAGACTGGATAAAAAAGCAGGACCCATCTATTTGCTGTCTACAAGAGACTCATTTTAGACAGAAGGACACCTACAGCCTGAAAATAAAAGGTTGGAGAACCATTTACCATTCAAATGGTCCTCAAAAGAAAGCAGGGGTAGCCATCCTCATATCAGATAAACTAAAATTTACCCCAAAGACTGTAGTGAGAGACAAAGAGGGACACTATATCATACTCAAAGGATCTATCCAACAAGAGGATTTAACAATCCTCAATATATATGCCCTGAATGTGGGAGCTGCCAAATATTTAAACCAATTAATAACCAAAGTGAAGAAATACTTAGATAATAATACACTTATACTTGGTGACTTCAATCTAGCTCTTTCTATACTCGATAGGTCTTCTAAGCACAACATCTCCAAAGAAACGAGAGCTTTAAATGATACACTGGACCAGATGGATTTCACAGATATCTACAGAACTTTACATCCAAACTCAACTGAATACACATTCTTCTCAAGTGCACATGGAACTTTCTCCAGAATAGACCACATACTGGGTCACAAATCAGGTCTGAACCGATACCAAAAGATTGGGATCGTCCTCTGCATATTCTCAGATCATAATGCCTTGAAATTAGAACTAAATCACAACAAGAAGTTTGGAAGGACCTCAAACACGTGGAGGTTAAGGACCATCCTGCTAAAAGATGAAAAGGTCAACCAGGAAATTAAGGAATAATTAAAAAGATTCATGGAAACTAATGAGAATGAAGATACAACCATTCAAAATCTTTGGGATGCAGCAAAAGCAGTCCTAAGGGGGAAATACATCGCAATAGAAGCATCCATTCAAAAACTGGAAAGAACTCAAATACAAAAGCTAACCTTACACATAACCTTACACATAAAGCTAGAGAAAAAACAGCAGATGGACCCTACACCCAGCAGAAGAAGAGAGTTAATTAAGATTTGAGCAGAACTCAACAAAATCAAGGCCAGAGGAACTGTGGAACAGATCAACAAAACCAGGAATTGGTTCTTTGAAAAAATTAATAAGACAGATAAGCCATTAGCCAGCCTTATTAAAAAGAAGAGAAGACTTAAATTAATAAAATCATGAATGAGAAAGGAGAGATCACTACCAACACCAAGGAAATACAAACGATTTTAAAAACATATTGGACAGCTATACGCCAATAAATTAGGCAATCTAGAAGAAATGGACGCATTCCTGGAAAGCCACAGACTACCAAAACTGGAACAGGAAGAAATAGAAAACCTGAACAGGCCAATAACCAGGGAGGATATTGAAGCAGTCATCAAAAACCTCCCAGGACACAAGAGTCCAGGGCCAGATGGCTTCCCAGGGGAATTCTATCAAACGTTTAAAGAAGAAACCATACCTATTCTACTAAAGCTGTTTGGAAAGATAGAAAGAGATGGAATACTTCCAAATTCGTTCTATGAGGCCAGCATCACCTTAATTCCAAAACCAGGCAAAGACCCCACCAAAAAGGAGAATTACAGACCAATATCCCTGATGAACATGGACGCAAAAATTCTCAACAAGATACTAGCCAATAGGATCCAACAGTACATTAAGAAAATTATTCACCATGACCAAGTAGGATTTATCCCTGGGACACAAGGCTGGTTCAACACTCGTAAAACAATCAATGTGATTCATCATATCAGCAAGAGAAAAACCAAGAACCATATGATCCTCTCATTAGATGCAGAGAAAGCATTTGACAAAATACAGCATCCATTCCTGATCAAAACTCTTCAGAGCGTCGGGATAGAGGGAACATTCCTCAGCATCCTAAAAGCCATCTACGAAAAGCCCACAGCAAATATCATTCTCAATGGGGAAGCACTGGGAACCTTTCCCATAAGATCAGGAACAAGACAGGGATGTCCACTCTCACCACTGCTATTCAACACAGTACTGGAAGTCCTCGCCTTAGCAATCAGACAACAAAAAGACATTAAAGGCATTCAAATTGGCAAAGAAGAGGTCAAACTCTCCCTCTTCGCCGTTGACATGATACTCTACATAGAAAACCCAAAAGCCTCCACCCCAAGATTTCTAGAACTCATACAGCAATTTGGCAGCATGGCAGGATACAAAATCAATGCCCAGAAATCAGTGGCATTTCTATACACTAACAATGAGACTGAAGAAAGAGAAATTAAGGAGTCAATCCTTTACAATTGCACCCAAAAGCATAAGATACCTAGGAATAAACGTAACCAAAGAGGTAAAGGATCTATACCCTAAAAAGTATAGAACACTTCTGAAAGAAATTGAGGAAGACACAAAGAGATGGAAAAATATTCCATGTTCGTGGATTGGCAGATTAATATTGTGAAAATATCAATGTTACCCAGGGCAATTTACACGTTTAATGCAATCCCTATCAAAATACCCTGGACTTTCTTCAGAGAGTTAGAACAAATTATTTTAAGATTTGTGTGGAATCAGAAAAGACCCTGAATAGCCAGGGGAATTTTAAAAAATAAAACCATATCTGGGGGCATCACAATGCCAGATTTCAGGTTGTACTACAAAGCTGTGGTCACCAAGACAGTGTGGTACTGGCACAAAAACAGACACATAGATCAATGGAACAGAATAGAGAACCCAGAAGTGGACCCTGAACTTTATGGTCAACTAATATTCAATAAAGGAGGAAAGACTATCCACTGGAAGAAAGACAGTCTCTTCAATAAATGGTGCTGGGAAAACTGGACATCCACATGCAGAAGAATGAAACTGGACCACTCTCTTGCACCATACACAAAGATAAACTCAAAATGGATGAAAGATCTAAATGTGAGACAAGATTCCATCAAAATCCTAGAGAACACAGGCAACATCCTTTTTGAACTCGGCCACAATAACTTCTTGCAAGATACATCCACGAAGGCAAAACAAACAAAATCAAAAATGAACTATTGGGACTTCATCAAGATAAGAAGCTTTTGCACAACAAAGGATACAGTCAACAAAACTAAAAGACAACCTACAGAATGGGAGAAGATATTTGCAAATGACCTATCAGATAAAGGACTAGTTTCCAAGATCTATAAAGAACTTATTAAACTCAACACCAAAGAAACAAACAATCCAATCACAAAATGGGCAAAAGACATGAACAGAAATCTCACAGAGGAAGACATGGACATGCCAACATGCACATGAGAAAATGCTCTGCATCACTTGCCATCAGGGAAATACAAATCAAAACCACAATGAGATCCCACCTCACACCAGTGAGAATGGGGAAAATTAACAAGGCAGGAAACCACAAATGTTGGAGAGGATGAGAAGAAAGGGGGACCCTCTTATACTTGGTGGGAATGTGAACTGGTGCAGCCACTCTGGAAAACTGCGTGGAGGTTCCTCAAAGAGTCAAAAATAGACCTGCCCTACGACCCAGCAATTGCACTGTTGGCGATTTACCCCAAAGATTCAGATGCAATGAAACGCCGGGACACCTGCACCCCGATGTTTCTAGCAGCAATGTCCACAATAGCCAAACTGTGGAAGGAGCCTCGGTGTCCATTGAAAGAGGAAAGGATAAAGATGTGTTTTATGTATACAATGGAATATCACTCAGCCATTAGAAACGACAAATACCCACCATCTGCTTCAAGGTGGATGGAACTGGAGGGTATGATGTTGAGTGAAGTGAGTCAATCGGAGAAGGACAAACATTGTATGGTCTCATTCATTTGGGGAATATAAATAATAGTGAAAGGGGATGTAAGGGAAGGTAGAAGAAATGTGTGGGAAATATCAGAAAGGGAGACAGAACATAAAGACTCCTAACTCTGGGAAACGAACTAGGGGTGGTGGAAGGGGAGGAGGGCGGGGGGTGAGGGTGAATGTGTGACGGGCACTGAGGGGGGCACTTGACGGGATGAGCACTGGGTGTTATTCTGTATGTTGGTAAAATGAACACCAATAAAAAGTAAATTTATTTAAAAAAAAAAAGAAATGGCATAACAATGTTTCGATGTATTTATAGAGCAGCTTTCAGCATTTAGTGGTTCTGGTGTTAGTTGAACTATACGCTAAGCTTCTGTGAAAAAGAGATCTGAAAACAGGGACTTTTTAAGTCAAATGTTTATTTCCCTTCCAACCGTCAATCTGGATATGCATGGTCTGAGGTGACAAGGTTTGCTCTGCTTATGGTGTCATTGGGGGACTGTATCTTATTAATACCTCCAATTGATGAACTTTCAAAAAATATGTTTTTTAAAAGTATGCTATAGGCTGGTATGAATTGGTGCTTTATAGGTATTGGCCTCTCTGAAAATTTTTACTTTTGTTCCAGATTTCTTTGTCAAGTGTTAAAAGCTGCGTTAATGATATGGAGACAGTCTTTCCTTAATCTACAAAGGTAGATGAACTATGAATAGTATGATCACACTTACTCTGTATATACACACCCATATGTGACCTAGTATACAGAAGGCCTTTCTGAGCAAAATATTGACAGTGATTATCTCTGGAGGTTGGCTTTATAGGAGACGTTGCCTCCGAACATTGCAAATTTCTATGACCTTGAACTTTCAGAACTTTTGTAATCAGAAAAAAAAAATATATTTAAAGAGGATAAAATTTTTAGGCAACAGTTCCTTATGAAGGTGCATATTTTAACCCTTTGTGACAGAGCAAAGGAATTGTGCCAAAGCACAGAAATCTCCAAAGTTTTTGACATTAAGATTTTACCATTGAAAAATCATTTAAAACATATGAAACTAATAGCTAAGCACTTATCTTTCAGGAGGCCGGGAAGCAATTAATATTTCCAAAGATAGTAAGGTAAAACATGTTAACTTTAACCATTTGAATATCAAAGAGTAATTACCATAAATATGAAACCTATTTTGGAACTACTATTTGAAGAGCATGAACCATTTAATGAAATGATAGCCAAACATGTGGCAAGTTCTAACAAACCTGATACAAAAAAAAAAAAAAAAAAATGATCTCCAAATTTAATCTGAAAAGAACTATGCAAAATTTCATTTCATGTATAAGAAAGTCAGTTTAATCAAGCTTGGCCCTTTGTTTATTCAGCATGGCCTTCACAGTAATGTTCCATGAAATTCTAAAATATTGCATACTTTTTGACCTAACTAATCAGAGCAGTCAGTACAAAAGCTTGCCTTTCCTTAAAAGTTTCTTAAAAACTTTTCAAATAAGTGTCATAAAGAGAGAGAGAGAGAGAGAGAGAGAGAGAGAGAGAGAAAGGATGAGAGAGAGACTAAAAAAAAAAGACCTGACAGTAAGGATATTGAACAAAGATCGGTAATGAAACTGATGGAGCCTAAAAAACTCAGCGGTATTTGAGAAAAATTTGCCACTTCACCTGGAAGACACATAATGCTTTATGAATTTAGTTCAATCAATGAGTATGTGCACTTTGGCTGAAGTTTTACATCTTGCATTTCAAATATCAGCTCATAAAACTTACATCTATGTAATCCAGCTTACATCCAGCTTACATCTATGTATCCAGAGGAGTTTTACCTCCATGAAATATCACTATTTCTTGAGACTTACTGGAATGACAATAAAAATGTATACATTCACTTCTGAATAATATTCTATGACTATCTCATTTACAAAATGTGAAACTAAAATTTTTACCACATTTATTTTAATTGTCATGAAAAACCTGTGAGGGAAGCTCTCTCCACTTTACAGATAAAGAAATTTGTCCACAGTCCTGCCACCGGAATAGAGGGATTTGGACCGAGGCAGAAGCCATCTGGCTCCATAGTCCAATCACTAAACCACCATATAATAAAGTTTCTGTAGACTTAAGTTGCTTGTAATTATACTAGAACCTCTTCTCCTGGATATCCCCCCCCAAACGTGATGGTGATGTGTCTGTAATGTGGTTATTTGCTTAGTTTAGATCCTAGAGCCTTTCATGTGCACCTTCCTAACCACAGAGACCTTTCCTCTTCCAAATTATCCAATCTCTTGGAGTTCCTATTAATCATGTCTTATGTTTCTTCAGAGCTTAATGACTCAAATATGCAGCCCTGGACACCAGTCTTCAGTCCATCCCTTTTGACGATTTACTTTTGAGTCTCCATTAGTCTAAAAATCCTCTTGAATTCCTTTCTTTCCCTTGCCATTAGTCTGTTGAAGAACCCAGGCTATTTGACTTGTAGAATTTCCCAAGGTTTAGATTTTGGTGACTGCATGTTTTTCTCTCTTCTGTTATTTCCTGCTAATGGGAAGACAGATTCAGAATCGAAGTCTCTTGGATCTGATCGCTAGCAAATCTAGATAGGGTTGTGTTCTTTCATCAGGGGGCACATCATATCTGGTTGTCTCTCTCATTCCTAGTGATGTTCGCATCTGTTATGGTTTAATACCTAGATCCATGTATTTAGAGTGAGCTGGAGAAATGGCAATATTTTATCATTTATTTTCAGTTATACGATGGAATGGTTCTAGAAAGAGATCTTTTTCTTCTTCCAGTAGTTTGTTACCCGGTGGTACGATTCATCTGGTAAAGACGACAATATAAATATTTTCCCTATACCTATCACTTCTCAAAATAATAAACTGTTAAAAAAATAATAAACTGTTACCTCAAAAGTGAACGATTATACATTCTTCCCCTATAGGTCATATCAAGTCACTGATTTAAACATAGTTTTGATCAGTTTTGTATTCCTATTTTTCTAGTATGCTTTTGTTTTTTGTAGGTATGCTATTTCATTACTTATTCTTTTTTACAATAATATTTATGGGTTTTGAGCCATTATACTTTCCCATTGCTCATTGTTATGTGAAATTGATTTTTCTGTATGTTTAAAAGGAAGCCGGATCAGGATAGCTTTTCTAACTTAATAGAGCTTTGTTTTCTGTTGTTTTCATGTAGTTTCAAAAATATGGTGATTTGATTTCTTAGATTTCCTAGCTCTGGTCTGCTCTTTCACTTTCCTCTTTAAAGTCTCTTTCCTTTCCTTCTATATTATCTGTTCTACATATTTAAAAAAAATTTTTTTCTCATTAATTTCTTCTCAGTGTGGAGCCATGTCCTAGAAATAAATTTTTGCTGGTCTGTTTCAAAAGTTTATGCTAATATATTGCTCCAGTCTTTTTATTTTTATTTTTAAAAAGATTTTGTTTATTTATTCATGATAGAGAGAGAGAGGCAGAGACACAGGCAGAGGGAGAAGCAGGCTCCATGGCGAGAGCCTGATGTGGGACTCGATCCCAGGACTCCAGGATCACGCCCTGGGCCAAAGGCAGGCGCTAAACCTCTGAGCCACCCAGGGATCCCCTGTTCTAGTCTTTTTAGACCTAATTAGAGCCCTTGTATATATCTGCTAATGAATTGCTCAAAATTCCTTTCATTTTAAACTATTGCTCTAAAATTGACATGCAATGTCTTCCTTTTGGTTCTTGGACACTAATATTATTATTTCTTTGAAAATATTTTTATATGTATTATTGCTCTGTCTCTAGCATTCACTTTCTAAGATATATGGTTTAGTTTTTCCTTTTGTAAATGATTCTCTATTCAAGGGTCTTAATTATTTTTCTTCATAATATATCACAAATGTCAGCAAATCTATTCCGTATTTTGAATATACAACCTGAAAAGAATTGCTGATCATCAAGAGAAAGGGTTTAAACAATTTTTATCACATTAACACTCTAACTTTCTATAGTGGGCTTGAATAATTATTTGCTGAATAAACATTTGAAATGGATTTGCTCTCTATGTTTATACCATACTGACAATTTGCTTGAATAACCTCTATCAATTGAATGACTTATTCAAATTATAAAAAACAAAAAAGTGACAAAACTATAAAACATTTGGTTTTAAATAAAATATTCCATGAAATATTATTATAACTTAAGTAACAAACTAACTCATTTCCCTTACAGTGTATTCACTAATGCACTAAGCACTAAACTCAAAATTAATACTTTTTATGTTGGCAACATCTGTTTTTAAAATTTCAGTTGTAGATAGTCTGCTTCCACATAGGATGGTAGAAAAAAAGAAAGGGGAATTGCTAGCAATCTAACAAGAGAAAAAGGAGAAACTACAAAATCTTAACTTTTCATAAACCCATCATAGGATGCAGAGTAAATAAGCCATGTAAAATCTAAAGAAAGACGACCTTCTCCAAGAGGTGATGGGGAGTGATCTTTGACTCACCTTTTGTAGAGTTTAGGAAGAGATTCTGAGTGTCCTACAGGTATGTAAGAGTTCAGGTAAAATTTTTAGTAAAGTGTCAAGGTTGAGTGAAGTGGTTGTTAGAGTATAGAATTATGGGGAAAAAAGGAGTTTTAAATAACTTTAAAAATAATCAAATGTCTAGAGCAAAAATGGTATCATGGGCTCATCAAATATATAAAAGTAAAATACATGACAGCCGTAGTAAAAATAAGAGAGGAATTAGAAGTATACCATTGTAAGCATATTTCTATACTTGATATGATATAACATCATTTGAAGTTAGACTATTTACAGATAAATACTGTACATACAAGGGCAATTGAAAATAAAAATAATAGTTATAAAAATTGGCCATTATTGGAGATAGCATGAAATCATAAAATAAACTAAATTATTCCCAAAGCAGGTATATAAGTGGACAAAAGGAATAAAGAAAAAACAAACTGAATATAAAATAAATATTAGAATTGTAGATTTAAATCTAGTCACATCAAAAGTTGCATTAAATATAAATGACATAAACACAACAGTTAAAAGATGGAGATTGCCAGAGTGGATTAAAAAAGCAAGACTCCATGTATTACCCACTACACACAAAAGCAACTTTAAATACAAAGCTGTAGATACATATAAAGTAAAATGTTGGGGAAAAAAGTATCCCTTGTAAGCACTAATTAACAGAAAATTGTAGTAGCTATATTAATATTAGTCAAAACAGACATTAGAAGAAGAAATATTAGCATAAATTTAAAAAGATATTATATAGAATAAAAAGGTCACTTTGTCAAGAAGACACAACAATCTTAAATGTATATGTCCCTAAGAGCAGAGTTTCAAAATTCCTCAAGCAAAAACTGGTAGAAATGAAAGAAGAAATACATAAATCTGTAATTTTGTAATAATAGAACAAGAAGACAGAAAACATATAAGAAGCTCTATAAAAACAATGCAAACTATAAAATAAATTGACCTAATGCAGCTTATAAAAGAATTTAGCCATCAACAGAATACACTTTCTTTTTAAGTACATTTGGAACATTCTTTCACCAAGAGACCAAATTTAACATAGTTAAAAGCATTGAAATGATAGCATATGTGTCATAACCATATATAAATTTAATTAGACATCAATAACAGGAAGATAACCAGAGAATACATAAATATTTTGAAATTTTGTATGGCACTTATAAATAACCCATGGGTCAAAGCAAAATTCACATTAGAAATTAGAAAACATTTTGAATTAAAAGCAGGCACATGTATCCAAATTTACAGCCTAAAGGTAAAGCAATATTTAGAGGACATTTGCAGCATTAAATGCTTACATGAGAAAAGAAGCCATCTCAAATTAATATATAATTTTAAGAAATAAAAATAGGAAAGTAAGTTAAATCCAAATACAGTATTAATGATAAGAAGAGCAGAGATCAATGAAAATAAGTGCTGAAAACAATAGAGCAAAACAAAGACATCGAAGTTGATTCTTTAACAATATCAAACAAATTAATATATAATCGCAAGCCAGATTTACAAAGAAACAGAGACACACATTTCCAACATACAGAGTAAAAATGTATACATTACTATCCACCCTTAAGATATTAAGAGGTTAATTTGACAATATTATAAACAATTCTACATCAAAAATTTTGACTTCTTAGACATAATTGACAAATTCATTGGCAAAAGTTCTCAAAGTTCATCTAGAATAGATAATCTCTATTAAATAATTTGTTGTTACAAGCCTTACCAAAAAGAAATCACAAAAAAACAAAAAACCCCAAAAAACCTAAAATCAAAACCTAACAAAAATCAGGCCCAGATAGCTTCAATGATGTTCTTGCAAAATCTTTAAGGAACAAATTACACTTGTTCTATATATATAGGGTTCCAGAAAATATCGTAAATTGAAGCACTTCTTAACGTATGTGGTCATTATTGCTCTGATACCAAAATCATACAAAGGCATAACAAGAAAATAAACCTACAGAATAATATCCCTTGTGAACATAGATGCAAATTATCTCAACAAGACATTAGCAACTTTGGGATCCCTGGGTGGCACAGCGGTTTGGCGCCTGCCTTTGGCCCAGGGCATGATCCTGGAGAACCGGGATCGAATCCCACATCTGGCTCCCGGTGCATGGAACCTGCTTCTCCCTCTGCCTGTGTCTCTGCCTCTCTCTCTCTCTCTCTCTCTGTGACTACCATAAATAAAATAAAATAAAATAAATTTTTAAAAAAAAGACATTAGCAACTTTAAAGCAGCAATAAATGAAAAGGATAATACATCAGCACCAAGTGGTGATCTTAGGAATGTAAGTTTGATTTAGCATTCAGAAGCCAAATAGAAACATAATTAAGTAATATGATTTACCATGTTCAACAAACTGAATGAGAAAAAAAAGAAGATAAACTTAATAGGTGTAAAAGGAAATTGGCAAAATTCAATATCCATTTATTATAAGAATTCTTAGCAAACTAGGAAGAGAAGACAATTTCCCCAACCTGGTAAAAGGCATCTCCTAAAACAAAACAACAAAACCAAAAGACTACAGCTAACCTCCTGTTTCATTGCAGTAGGTTGGAACAAAGACTTACAATGATCTCATGTTCCTTTTTTAAAAAATATTTTATTTAAATTCAATTTGCCAGGCACCCCAGGTGGCTCAGCGGTTTAGCACCACCTTCAACCCAGGGCCTGATCCTAGAGACCCAGGATCGAGTCCCACATCAGGCTCCCTGCATGGAGCCTGCTTCTCCCTCTGCCTGTGTCTCTGCCTCTCTCTCTTTCTCTCTGTCTCTCTAATGAATAAATAAAATCTTAAAAGAAAATAAATTCAATTTGCCAACATATAGTATAATACTCAGTGCTCTTGCCCTCAAGTGCCGCCCTCAGTGCCCATCACCCGGTCACCCCAACCCCCCCGCCCACCTCCCCTTCCACTTCCCCTTGTTCGTTTCCCAGAGTTAGGAGTCACTCATGGTTTGTCTCCCTCTCTAATTTTTCCCACTCAGTTCCCCTCCTTTCCCCTGTAATCCCTTTCACTATTTCTTATATTCCCCGTATGAGTGAGACCATATGGTGATTGCCTTTCTCTGATTGACTGACTTCACTCAGCATCATATCCTCCAGGTCCATCCACGTCAAAGCACATGGTGTGTATTTGTCCTTTCTGATGGCTGAGGACTATCCCATTGTATACACAGACCACAGCTTCTTTATCCATCATCTGTCGAAGGACACTGAGGCTCCACAGTTTGGCTCTTGTGGACATTGCTGCTATGAACACTGGGGCGCAGGTGTCCTGGCATTTCACTGCATCTTATTCAACACTGTGATAGGACCCTTTACTTCACAATATGTTAAAAAAAAAAAAAGAAAGAAAGAAAGAAAAAAAGCACACATTGTTTCTCCTTTTCAGGAGAAACAAAACTGTCTGCTCACAGATATCATGATTGTCTACAGAGAAAATCCCAACACTTCTATAAAAGACTCAACATAAGAAATAATTTTGGATTTTTTAGAATGAATAATTAGAAATTAAATTTTAAAAAGTGTGCTCTTAGAAATAGCACTAAAAAAAAAGAGAGAGAGATGCTAAAGTGTAAATCCAAAGATGTATGTGCCCAATCTGTAGGCAGAAAAACCAGAAAACTCTGATGAAAGCAATTAAGGAAGATCGTAAATGAAGAAATAATGTCATACTAATGGATGGAGGAGTCAATGTTATTAATGTCAATTATCCTGAAATTGATCTCAGCAAGAAACAGGTATGTATGTATATCTGCAACATACATGTATACACACATGCATACACGTCTATAAATGTGTGTATTTATGTACACGAATATCTATAATTTGTAGAGTTGACAGCTAGTAGTAAAATTTTCTGGAAAAACAAATGAATTAGAATAGTCAAACTTTTAAAAAAGAGGAATCTCAATACCTGTCTTCAGGAATTACTATAAATTTGCAATAGTGAAGTCAGTGGTGAGATACAATAGGTATATTCTCTAGTATAACTTGATAAAATTGCTTACAAATATATCAACTAAAATAGATTCCAACCAACAACTAAGGGCTATATTAATTTATTTGTCTTTTCTCCCTTTTCCTTCCTTCCATCTTCTTCTCTCCCTCTTTCCTTTCTTCCTTCCTTTCCTCCCTTGACTCCTATTTATAATTTAAACAAAATCAAATTTTCAGATTATTCCAGACCATGGTTTGGAGTTAGAAAAACAGAGGATTAACACCTGATTTCTTCACTCTGGCTGTTTTTCTTTGCAGATTACTTAAACCTTTCAAACTTTTTTTTTTTTTTTTTTTAAATTCTGGACTGACGGTATCAACATCTGACCAATTGTCTATGCCATATGGAGAAAGAAAGAATTAGAATTTTTTGTTTTGTTAAAATGTTAATTAAATTATTCTGATTATTATAAAATATGTTTATATACCTCAGGCTACAGTAAAAAACTAAGCAAAACAAAATACATGCAGGTAAGGCCGAGGCTACTTGCATGTACATAAAAAATACTTGAATCTCAAGTTCATGATCAGAAATAACTTCTCTCATCCTATCCCGCCGATGATGGTGTCCCCTGATGGTAGAGGTTTTCAATGAGGCTGACTTCCTTCCCATGGCTCAGTGCTCCCCTGAGTGTAGGGACCTGTTTTGGGGATAGGTGGGCTCTGGCCAGGCCTTCCCCACTCTACTTCTTCTTTGTCTGATAAGTCACCTGACGAAAGTCACATTACTGCTGCACATTTACATACTTCAGGCTGTCCCTCAAAGATTCCTTGGCTAGTGGCTCTAAAATCATCCACTGGTTGCATTCCCACGAGCCACATGTTTCTCTTATGCAGTTTCCTCCTCCTTTCAGGGGCAGGGCAGCTTTGGTAGTGATTACGATGTGTAGCCTGACATTAAAGTTCACGTAGCACCAGTTATCACTGACTCCTCGGCTACTCACTCCCCACGTCGTTAGCCTATTTCACTGAAACTCACTTTTTTTCCACTTTACAAAACATATTTTCTATCACGTCTTTTCATTTCCTTCCTCATTAACCCCTTGAATACTTAATCTGACGTGGACGTTATTATGCTACAGGTGGAATGGCTTTCTCTTTTCACTTAATAGAAAGCTCTCATTGAATTTCATATTCTAGCTTGAATTTACCCCTTTAGGGACACCTGAGTGGCTCAGTGGTTGAGTGTCTGCTTTCAGATGGGTCCCAGGATCAAGTCCCGCATCGGGGTCCCTGCTCAGGGGGTGCTTGCTTCTCTGCCTGTGGCTCTGCCTCTCTCTGGTGTCTCTCGTGAATAAATAAATAAAATGAAGAAGAAGAAAGAAAGAAAGAAAGAAAGAAAGAAAGAAAGAAAGAAAGAAAGAAAGAAAGAAAGAAAGAAAGAAAGAAAGAAAGAAAGAAAACTACCCCTTTAAGTTCTCAGTAAATAATTTATTTTTTATATTAATTTTTTGGGGGGGTGATACAGAGAGAGACAGAGACAGAGGGAGAAGGAGAGAGAATCTTAAGCAGGGCTCACACCCAGCTCAGAGCATGACACAGGCTCCATCCAACCCTGAGATCACGACCTGAGCCGAAATCAAGAGTCGAAGGCTTTAAACGTGTAAATTGCCCTGGGTAACATTGACATTTTCACAATATTAATTCTGCCAATCTAGGAGCATGGAATATTTTTCCATCTCTTTGTGTCTTCCTCAATTTCTTTCAGAAGTGTTCTATAGTTTTAAGGGTATAGATCCTTTACCTCTTTGGTTAGGCTTATTCCTAGGTATCTTATGCTTTTGGGTGCAATTGTAAATGGGATTGACTCCTTAATTTCTCTTTCTTCAGTCTCATTGTTAGTGTATAGAAATGCCACTGACTTCTGGGCATTGATTTTGGTGGTTTTTTTTTTGGTTTTTTTTTTTGTTTTTTTTTTTAATAAATTAATTTTTATTGGTGTTCAATTTACCAACATACAGAAAAACACCCAGTGCTCATCATGGGTGACGGGCACTGAGGGGGACACTTGACAGGATGAGCACTGGGCATTGATTTTGTATCCTACCACGCTGCCAAATTGCTGTATGAGTTCTAGCAATCTTGGGGTGGAGGCTTTTGGGTTTTCTATGTAGAGTATCATGTCAACGGCGAAGAGGGAGAGTTTGACTTCTTCTTTGCCAATTTGAATGCCTTTACTGTCTTTTTGTTGTCTGATGGCTGAGGCTAGGACTTCCAGTACTATGTTGAATAGCAGTGGTGAGAGTGGACATCCTTGTCTTGTTCCTGATCTTAGGGGAAAGGCTCCCAATGCTTCCCCATTGAGAATGATATTTGCTGTGGGTTTTTCGTAGATGGCTTTTAAGATATTGAGGAATGTTCCCTCTATCCCTACACTCTGAAGAGTTTTGATCAGGAATGGATGCTGTATTTTGTCAAATGCTTTCTCTGCATCTAATGAGAGGATCATATGGTTCTTGGTTTTTCTCTTGCTGATATGATGAATCACATTGATTGTTTTACGAGTGTTGAACCAGCTTCGTGTCCCGGGAATAAATCCTACTTGGTCATGGTGAATAATTTACTTAATGTATTGTTGGATCCTATTGACTAGTATCTTGTTGAGAATTTTTGCATCCCTGTTCATCAGGGATATTGGTCTATAACTCTTTCTTCAGAGAGTTAGAACAAATTATTTTAAGATTTGTGTGGAATCAGAAAAGACCCCGAATAGCCAGGGGAATTTTAAAAAAGAAAACCATAGCTGGGGGCATCACAATGCCAGATTTCAGGTTGTACTACAAAGCTGTGGTCACCAAGACAGTGTGGTACTGGCACAAAAACTGACACATAGATCAATGGAACAGAATAGAATCCAGAAGTGGACCCTGAACTTTATGGTCAACTAATATTCAATAAAGGAGGAAAGACTATCCACTGGAAGAAAGACAGTCTCTTCAGTAAATGGTGCTGGGAAAATTGGACATCCACATGCAGAAGAATGAAACTGGACCACTCTCTTTCACCATACACAAAGATAAACTCAAAATGGATGAAAGATCTAAATGTGAGACAAGATTCCATCAAAATCCTAGAGAACACAGGCAACATCCTTTTTGAACTCGGCCACAGTAACTTCTTGCAAGATACATCCACGAAGGCAAAACAAACAAAATCAAAAATGAACTATTGGGACTTCATCAAGATAAGAAGCTTTTGCACAGCAAAGGATACAGTCAACAGAACTAAAAGACAACCTACAGAATGGGAGAAGATATTTGCAAATGACCTATCAGATAAAGGGCTAGTTTCCAAGATCTATAAAGAACTTATCAAACTCAACACCAAAGAAACAATCCAATCACGAAATGGGCAAAAGACATGAACAGAAATCTCACAGAGGAAGACATAGACATGGCCAATATGCACATGAGAAAATGCTCCACATCACTTGCCATCAGGGAAATACAAATCAAAACCACAATGAGATACCACCTCACACCAGTGAGAATGGGGAAAATTAACAAGGCAGGAAACCACAAATGTTGGAGAGGATGCGGAGAAAAGGGAACCCTCTTACACTGTTGGTGGGAATGGGAACTGGTGCAGCCACTCTGGAAAACTGTGTGGAGGTTCCTCAAAAAGTTAAAAATAGACCTGCCCTACGACCCAGCAATTGCAATGCTGGGTATTTACCCCAAAGATACAGATGCAGTGAAATGCCGGGACACCTGCACCACGATGTTTATAGCAGCAATGTCCACAATAGCCAAACTGTGGAAGAAGCCTTGGTGTCCATTGAAAAATGAATGGATAAAGAAGATGTGGTTTATGTATACAACGGAATATTCCTCAGCCATTAGAAATGACAAATACCCACCATTTGCTTCGACGTGGATGGAACTGGAGGGTCTGATGCCGAGTGAAGTGAGTCAATCGGAGAAGGACAAACATTGTATGTTCTCATTCATTTGGGGAATATAAATAATAGTGAAAGGGAATGTAAGGGAAGGGAGAGGAAATGTGTGGGAAATATCAGAAAGGGAGACAGAACATAAAGACTCCTAACTCTGGGAAATGAACTGGGGTTGGTGGAGTGGGAAGAGGGCGGGGGGTGGGGGTGAATGGGTGATGGGCTCTGAGGGGGGCACTTGACAGGATGAGCACTGGGTGTTATTCTGTATGTTGGCAAATTGAACACCAATAAAAAATAAATTTATTATTAAAAAAAAAAAGTCAAAGGCTAAACCCACTGAGCCACTGAGGGGTCCCAGTTCTCAGTAAATAATTTTTAAAATTTTTCTGTTTGAGGGCAGCCTGGGTGGGTCAGCGGTTTAGCACTGCCTTCAGCCCAGGGCCTGATCCTGGAGACCCAGGATCGAGTCCCACATTGGGCTCCCTGCATGGGGCCTGCTTCTGCCTCTGCCTGCGTCTCTGCCCCTCTCTTTTTCTCTCTTTCTCTGTGTCTCTCATGAATGAATAAATAAAATCTTTAAAAAAATTTCTGTTTGAAAATGCTTATAAATATTTTAAGGTTGTCAAATGTTACTGTTTACCTCTTTAGTTTGACTGTAAACACCCTGATGTATGAAACTGAGTTTCCTAGTTTTTTGGTTTATTTTTATTTCTTGCTTTTCCGAAGTTTTAAATGTTTACCATACAGCTGGTGTTCAGTAATCTTAAGAGAGTCACTGATAAATTGATGTAAATTTTCAGTCACTAAGAAATCAATGACTGCATTTTAGAAAACATTTCTGTGGAACATCTCTTCATCCATCATGCTTATTTTTCTCTAGGTAGTGCAAATTGTAAATGTTTTTCTACTATTAGCATACATACCTGCACAGTATCCCTCATGAGTCTGCTTTGCTACAGCCTTTTCCCCCAAATCTGTCATTATGCTCTCATTGTGCATTTTAATGCATAATGGAAAGCCTGCATGCATGGTGAACAGTGGCATAATGTATTCTTCAGGGTGATAAGTTATGTTTCATGTAATGTCAGTTTCTCTCTCTGAATTTACTCTGTTCTCAGCAGATGTGTTTCAAATTAATAGAGTATTAGTCCCTAATCAAGGAAGTATTTAGGAATACATTTTTAATTAAAATGAACTATGGGGAAGAATAAAGAGTGTTGGAGTTTTTGTGTTAATTTGACATAATACATTACTCGTGTATCTTGGTGCATTATTCAAGATTAGTGTTGCTAGTGCTGCTGCAAACCTGTATAAAAATCGAGGCAAATGAAAGGAAGTGGAATTAGTAGGATCTGTTTTTAAAAGTTCAAATCACAGAGGCTGTGATGTAAACCAGATCATAACATATATGCTTGTAAGGATCTGAAGCAATTACATAATCAAGCCGTTGACTTGCTTACAAGTAGAGAACACACAAGGCAGATATGCTGCCTGTTTTTAATTAGAGACTACACGATCTCCCTTTGTGGCATCATCATTTCTGCCATCAGGAAGTTCTTTTACAAGACAGCTTTGATGAACAATAATGTCAGTCTTCTTGTTTGTTTGTTAAAATATATTCATTTATAGAACTCCAAAAAATGTACTTTGCATTTTAAGCATGTAATATAAAAGCCCCCCCCACCACCACCAAGTTCTAACCCCAAGGATTTCACAGTGAACTTTCAGACATTAGCAAAAATTCAGAATATGTGAAAAACAAACAAAAGATCCAAATTGCCCAGATACTGTGAAAAAGATACCATCTTATATTCTTGCAAGATATGTGAATTAATAGTAAAGATATTACACACTTTCTGTAATTGGCATCTGTAGTCTTTTCATCTGACAATTATAGAAAGAAAATCATTGCTCAGTATGAAAATATTATTGGGATTGATATTGTTCCCCTGATGCTGATTTTTAGAAGGCAGAGCCATATGACATTTGCAATCCACATATGCTAGGGCGTGAGCGATGACTTCTTCAGTCACTGTTTCCAGGGTGTGCAGACGGTTACCTAAGGCATGACATGGTGCTCACCAATTGGAAATTTACTTTCAAAAAGAAAGAGACTTCTCCCCCCAAACATGTAAAATCTCTCTCCTGCATGTAGCAACAGCCCATAGAGAGTCTTTAATGAGGCTCATATCCAGAAGTCAAAAAGGCGGGGAAGACCTACTGCCCAGACGGATGATGTACTCAGCATGCTCCACTTGCAAGTTCAGAAAATCAAAACCGGGATTAATTAGCAAAGAGGAAGACCTACGGGTGATAACTTCCGTAGTCCCCGAAGCAACAATGGGACAGCCCTGATCAGACCAGTCAGAAGAGGATACAACTAGAAATAGGTTATTTTCTGATTCACCTCAAGTAAAGGTTATCATTAAGGCTTTGTGTGCAGTATCAAATCTATTATATAATACATTTTACACAAGTATAATATGTCATTTAGACTCTCATTGCAGGACCTGGGTTTTGAGAGGTTTTACAAAGTTTTTATTGTATGCATGATTAAAGAATCCTATCTGTCTTGTTCTTTTTATTTATCTTTTTTAAAGTAGGCTCCATGGCGGCCGTGAGGCTTGAACCCAGGATCCTTAGATCAAGATCAGAGCTGAAATCGAGTTGGAAGTTCAGCTGACTGAGCCACGCGGGCGCCCCCTAGGGGAATTGTTCTATATAGTTACCTGGTTGGGGCAGGTAACACAAAATATTCTGGTTATATGAAAATAAAGCTAGAGAAACAATACCTCCCCAACTTGACTTAAAGTGTATATTTTAAAAAGATTTTATTTATTTATTGGAGACAGAGAGAGAGGGAGACAGTGAGCATGAGAGGAGGGAGGGGCGGAGGGAGAGGGAGAGCCGACCCCCCACTGAGCGGGCAGCCCAGGGTGGGCTCCGGCCCAGGCCCCCGGGGTCATGACCTGAGCCCAAGGTAGATGCTTGGCCCACCGAGCCGCCCAGGGCCCAGCGACTATGCTTCTCTGTTTCGTATGTTCCCTTTCCTCATATAACCTCAGGTCAGATCGTGGTTCAATCAGAGAAGCCAAATAAAACTTTCAACGATGTCGATTAGCAGTTGTGTGACCTGAAGTGAACAACTCTCTCCAAACTTCACAGGCTCAGCCATAGAATGGAAGCAAGTGTTACTCAAAGGAACTCTGTGAAGATAAAGGACACTCGGGGCGGTACCACATCCAGGTCGATGCCCGGCACACCTCAGCCAGCAGCTAGCACGGAAAACCGTGCAGGGCAGACGGTGCTGCTTCCAGTGTAAGTTTTCCCGACTTTCTTCTGCACTCATTTATGTAACTTATTTGTGGGTTTTTTTTGTGTGTGAGCAAATGAGAACTCTGCCGTCTTGTACTGAAGGCACAATCAACAGACATGATGTGCTTGAATAGTCACCCAGGAAAGCCATTTGTGACTTTATTACAGCAAAAAACAAATGCCTCAAGATCTGTGGTTTCAGAAGTCACTACATTAATTTGGAAAGCCCAAACAAACCGCTGTGCACTGTGCATAAACAGGCACAGCTGTAAGTGTGAAAGTGCCTCTACTTACCAAATTTGGAGAGAAGTTGCTGTTACTTATGTAGAACTTGGAGTTAATTATGTCTGTGATTCAATTTCACCATTAAAAACAAAAATGTCACCTTGGGACTTAGTGTTTACATCTGTGCTCTGCAAGAAAAAGCACAAAATGAGTGTGAATTGATCATTCCTTGAAAATCTGAAAACTTAAAGGGGTAAAATAAATGTGCAAAAAAGTGGTGATATTTGGCAACTATTTGAGTATAAGTAATTCAGTAGAAGAAGATGGCCATTTCTCTGACTTACTTGTACTCAAAGATTGCTCTGGACACTGGCAACCAGCAAAACCGCGCCAGGCACTCCTCAGCCCCATCAAAGTTTCATGCTGGTAAGCCTTTGCTGGCATGTGATCTGAGGTCACTATAAATGGATTAGAATGAATGGAAGTATTCTCAGTGCAGTCGTCTTTATGTAAGAAACAAAAGATGCAGGAATTACAGAGCACACATCAATATATAGGTTCCCAAAAGTAGAGCATTCCTACTCCTAGGTTTTCCTAAGCCAAGAGGTGGGCGTAAAGCAAAGAAACAGTTACTGGTTATTTTATACGGGATTTTTTTTGACCCCAAAAATAACCTCTTAGGCTTTTTTTTGATACTTTAGGATACATCTTGCTACTGGATGCACAAAATACATTGAGATAAGGCACTGATGCTCACAGCTGTGGCAGCTGAATGCAGAGAACAGGTGCAGTTCCTGGGGAAGGAGCCTGGCAGGGCCACCCCTGCTGTCATGACCAACCCTGCTGTCAGGGACGCACCCTCCTCTACAAGGACCTGCTGCAAAACAAATGCTGAGTGCTATTTTCACTTCCTGACTTTTTCCCATAAAAGCAAATATCCTATTTGGATTTCCTTTGGTCAGCAAAAACAGATGCTAACGTAGGTCTTTCCTACCTAGGTTAGCACAGGAATAACATATGCTTCTGAAAAGTGGGGCTACCTGTATGACCCTACATATTTTTTCTTTTTTATACATTTATATTTGTGTATATTTATTTATTTTTTAATAAGATTTTATTTATTTATTTATTTTAGAGAGACAGAGAGAGAGGATGCCAGAGTGAAAGAGGGGGAGGTGGGAAACAGCAGAGGGGGAGGGAGAGGGAAGAGGGAAGAATGTCAAGCAGATACTGTGCCGGGTGCAGAGGCCTACACCTGAGAGGCCCCATCCTGAGATCACGACCTAAGCCGAAATCAAGACGTAGATGCTCAACCAACTGAGCCACTCAGTCACCTTTATTTACATATATTCATATATTCATTATATTAAATATTTAAGATATTTAAGTTCTATATTGAGTTAGCATATTTAATAAGTTAATTATAATTTAATTAAAATAACATATTTTAATTATATTAATAAAAGTATTTAATATATTAATATTTAATAAATATATAATTTAAATATTAACATTACATATATAATATATTGATATAGAGTACATATCTATATTTTTATGTATTTAGCACATGTTTTTTTTTTTCAGTTTGTTTTTCTCCTTTCAGCTCTTGTCATCTATCATAGAAGGCAGACAGTGTGAAAGCATTTTATTTATGCTCAGTTAATGAGAAAGGTCGAAAAGAAATAAAATGGGAATCAAATTTCCTCTTATAGTGAAAAATTTAAGTGTCAGCTGAACCATTGCCAGGAAATTAGAGGAAATATATGTAGAATTCACAAATATTAAGGAACCCACTGTCCATATTTTTCTTTACTGATAATGTTCTCAAAAGCCCACTAAAATCTAATGACAAAAAATATTCCAAAATGTATATCCACGTGAGCTAGGTTGCTTGAGTGCTGAGGATGAGGGTTAAGGGATGACCTGCTAAGGCAGCTATCGCCTTCGGTCACCGTCAAACCCACGACAAGCTGTGCGGGGGACAAGCACAAGGTCAAGGAGACAGAACAGGATCACTGACGCGTCCCTTGCTCGGGCTGGGGGGGCACCGACGATTCTGGAGGCTCGGTCCTGCTCGGTGCTCGGTCGTGAGGAAGCCCCGGGACTGAGCAGTCCCAGCCAGAAGTTCGCCCCACTGCACAACGGGTGGTCCTCGCTGCACCGCGGCACCTGCAGTCACCTGCTGTCCCCCGACACCTGCCCAGCCAGGCTTGGGGCCCGGCTGGCCACACTCCCACGGGCAGCAGCCAGCAGGGCGCTTCCTCACCCAACACCCTAGCTTTCCTTAATTACCCTCACCTACAAACTGGTCCCCTCCCTCTGTTTGGAGAGTTTGAAACATTTTATGTAGAGTTTTTTTACAAGACTTTAGTTTTTACCCTAATATGTATAAAATGTATTTGAACCTTTATTAGGATAAGTTGTCACTAAAATCTTTTCTTTTTTTTTTTTTAAGATTTTATTTATTTATTCATGAGAGACAGAGATACAGAGAGAGAGAGAGAGAGAGAGGCAGAGACACAGGCAGAGGGAGAAGCAGGCTCCATGCACCGGGAGCCCCGATGTGGGATTAGATCCTGGGTCTCCAGGATCTCGCCCTGGGGCAAAGGCAGGCACTAAACCGCTGGGCCCCCCGGGCTGCCCAAAATCTTCTTTTCTAAGAAAGAAACTATAGTTGGTAAAACAAAGTCCAAACTCTATTCCTTAGCAGATTGTATCTCAGAATTGCTTCAAGCGTCCCGAGAGGAGAGGTAAGAAATGCAAATTACTGCTCCTTATCGCAGCTTTTAAGCTCAGTCAAGACGTCTGGCTCCTTCAGGGGAATTAGAAAGCTAAACTGAACCTCGCTCCCTCCCATTCTTTCAACAAAGGGCTGAGAAGGCGGGACAACCGGAGGACCCCACATGCCACCAGGCCTCCTGCGTGCGTCCCCCACCTCCCGGGGCTGGTGGGGGCGAGGCCGGGGCCTCCCGCGTCCGCCCCCTCGGAGCCAACCGGCTGGGCCGCAGGAAGGCCGCGCACCCTCGGCGGGGCGGGTGCAGGGCCTTCCCACGGGGAAGGGAGCAGGGACGCACGTGCTCGGGGCCAGGCGTGAAGGCCCCAGGGACAGCGCCCGGCTGGGGAGGGAGAGCCCTGGGGAAGCCTCCGCGCCCCCGACCGCGCCCGCTCCCGCCCCGCAGGTGAACCGAGACCTGCGGGGACCCCCTGCCCCCGACTCAGCGGCCGTACCTGCACCTCGGGTGGTCCTGCCTGCCGGGACGCACGGACGGAGGGAGGCGGGGAGCCAGGAGTGGAGCCACGGGGGCAAAAAGTCGTTGGTAACCCGGCTTCCCCCCAAAGACCAGCTAAGCTAGAGAAATCTGGGCAGTGCGGAGCGCTGCCCGCCGCCTGCCCGCCACCGCCCCGCCGCCAGAGCCACCCACTCCCCGCGCCCGGGCACCTGCGGGGTCTGCGACCCGGTAGGACGACGGCGACCCGCGGGTGCTTTGCTCTAAGTGGAGGGGCCGCGCAGCGAGTTCGCGTGGGGCCGGGGAGCCACTCGGAAGGAGGGTCTCGGGTGGCGGAAGGCTTGGTGGCGCCGGTGACACGGGGGGCGGGGGGGGAGAAGGATGGGATGGGACTGGGGGCAGGGCGGGGCAGGGGGACGGGGTGACTGGGGGGGATGAGATGGGGGACGGGGGATGGGATGGGGGTGGGGCGGGGCGAGGGGGATGGGACAGGGGGATGGGGGATGGGATGGGGGGACGGGGTGATGGGAGGGGACAGGGGATTGGGGGATGGGATGGGGGATGGGATGGGAGGGGGCGGGGCGAGGGGGATGGGACGGGGGGATGGGAGGGGATGGAGGAGCGGGGGGGGGATAGGATGGGGGGACAGGGGATGGGATGGGACTGGGGGCAGGGCGGGGCGGGGGGACGGGGTGACTGGGGGGGATGGGATGGGGGACGGGGGATGGGATGGGGGTGGGGCGGGGCGAGGGGGATGGGACAGGGGGATGGGGGGATGGGATGGGGGGACGGGATGATGGGAGGGGACAGGGGAGTGGGGGGGATGGGATGGGATGGGAGGGGGCGGGGGGTATGGGGGATGGGGGCGGGGCGGGGGGGATGGAGAGATGGGGTGGGATGGGGGTGTGGGGGGGACGGGCTTAGCCGGCCCTGTAGCCCACTGCCCTGTCGCCTCCCTGACCGCGTATGTGCTACAACGTGTAAGCTGGTCCACTGAGGCGGCAGCTTTGCTGCTCAGAGCTCGTGCTGCGGGACGAGGCGGAAAGAACCCGAGGACACGGGACGGAGCCAGGAGCCACCCATTTCCTGAGGGCGGGGCCGTCAGCGCCCGGCGGCCGCGGGGGGGGCTCCCTCCGAAGGGCCAGCAGGTGCGGAGGCCGCGGGATCCCCGCAGCATCCTCTCGGGGCCGCCAATGGCTCCGGTGGACAAAGGAAAGCGGAAGAAGCTTCTGGCGCAGCCGCGTGGAAAGGCAGCGCCCTGGTGGGGCGCGGGGGGGGAGGCGGGCTCTGGGCGCGGCCGCGAGGATCTGCGGGGGGTCGGCGCCCCAGAAGCCGCCTCCGACAGGCGCAGTTTCCTTGCATGAACCGCCATTAAAGGGGAACACAACGGGCTTCGCCCCACGCCCGCCTGCCGCGTGGGCAGTGGGACCCGGAGAACTGGCCCATAGCGACGCGTTCCTGCACCGACCAGGTGACGGCTGCGCACCCCCCCCCCCCCCGCCCCGGGCCGCGGCGCTGGGATCGTGCCCGCGGGGAGGACGGAGGCCACGGGAGCCGCTGCGCCCGCAGGAGGGGAATCAGGAGGGAAAGCGCCCCCCCCCCCCAGCACGGCCCTCCCCGTCCCGCAGCCTCTGCGCCCCGTGGTTACGTGGCCTTTACCTGCAGGGCACCGGCCTCCCTTCTACACGGGAGCCCGGGCACCTGCCCCCCTCATACCTGGGCCTGGACCTGGACTCTGGGCCCCATGGGGCACACGGGGCCGCCAGGACTGCATTCCCCTCCCCGGGGCGGCCACCCCACCCCAACGTTGGGCAAACCCCAAGACATGCAATCTGGGACACTGAGCACCTTGCCCAACAGGCCACCCGAGATGGGGAGGCCATGCCCCCCCCCGGGGGGCACCCTACACTGTGGAAATGTGTGACTTCAGGGTCATGAGTTCAAGTCCCATGTTGGGCTCCATGCTGGGCTTAGCCTCGAAGAAGCAGCAGCAGCAGCAGCGGGGGCAGCTGGGCAAATGGTGCTGATGTGCAGCCACGTTGGGGAGTAAGACGTTACAGTCGTGAATTTAAGAACTAGAAGCTGTTACAAGGGTGTGTTTGGAGAAGATCTCATTATATAAATTTGGTATCTGAGATGAGAATATTTTCTTTTTTAAAAAAAGATTTTATTTATTTATTCATGAGAGACACAGAGAAAGGCAGAGACCCAGGCAGAGGGAGAAGCAGGCTCCCTAGGGAGGGGGGAGCCGGAAGGGGGACTCGATCCCCGGACCCCAGGATCACCTCCTGGGCTAAAGGCGGTGGCTCAACCGCTGAGCCACCCAGGAGCCCCCATGAGAATATTTTCCGAATCTTTATTTGGGAGCAAAGTTCCGTCATTTTAAAAATGTAAAAATACTTCACACTTTACTCCCTGTAAGAGACTAGAACTGGAAAGAGAGTAAGAGAATATTTAGAATTTGTTGTCCGGGAAGTATCTTAAAGGTGAAGGCACACAAAAGCTCCTGGGAAGCCAAACAATGGCATTAAAAGAGAGAAATACCAGCAAACTTTATAACAAGGAAGAAGCAGGTGGGTCTGTTCACACGACCTGTTCAAAAAATAAATGTACGTGTTACTGAATCTGGATGAAAGCAGATTATTTCCTAAGCAACCAAACAGGCAAAACATGGAAAGTTCTCATCCACTTTTGTTCTAATTATTTCAGCATCATTGTCTGTAGATAATTAAGCAGTTTTATAATTAAAAAAGGAAAAAAACAACATGTTCAAAGTTTTTGACAGGGAAAATAATCTCCCAAGCTTTGAAACCTATTTGAAGATGATGAAATCATGATAACCCGTTGGTGCCATGTGGTTGTACACACACGTGAGAGGCACAGTTCGTTTGTGTCTTAACAACGTCTGCTGCTTCTTTCCCGCATCTCTAGGGAGCATCCATGTACACAGTGGCATGATCTCGCCCCCCGGCCCAGCATGTTAGGGGCTTTCCAGTGCATTCGGCAACATGGTCAGCTGTTAGCAAGGCGCAGCAGGACCTCAGAATTCGGCGTCTATTTCCCAGTTCTGCACGGCGGCGGGGCCCTCTGGTCGGCTGCTCCCCTCCCTGCAGGCGGCCCTGCGCCTTCACACCAGGCTAACCCGGCTATTCTGCGAGGCTGTGCTTACGTGCTCTTTCTCTGGGCGAGCCCGCTCTGGCCTGGCGTGGCTTCTCTAGCTGCTCTTCCAGAAAGAGAGAAGCAGTGGGTGACTGGGAAGGGGTAACCACAGTGGGACACTGAGAGGAACCCACTCAGGCGTCCAGAACGTGTCTTGGAATCCTGGGTTTGTCTTTGACCTTAAAAATGCTTCCGTCTTCTCTGTTTTGATTCTACCATTGATTATGTGAGAAAGATGGACCAGATGACCCACAAGTTACATGGTCATTCTTATGACTGCTTCTAAGGAGTTAAGAGTGAGGAGGGAAAAAAATAAAAAAAGAAAAGTGAAGACAACATGAGATAGGGTAGCAAAGTAGAGTTTCAGACTTTGGACTTTTTTTTTTTTAATTCTTAAGTAGGCTCCATGCTGAGCACAGAGCCTAACATGAGGTTCAAACTCAGGACCCTGAGGTCAAGGCCTGAGCTGAGATAGAGTCAGATGCTTAACCAACCCAGGTGCCCCTAGACTTTGGGCTTTCTCGAGAGACCAGGGATAGAGAAGAGAAAAGGTAAGGGTATGTACAAGGAATGAGGCTATGCTGAAAAAAGTTGCTAGAAATTGGAAGCATTCCAACATGGTTCATTCTAACTTGTCTCATCCAACATGCTTGTGATTTAAAGAAAAGAGAAGCAGAGATGGTCTTGAGAGTGAAGGGTGGTGGGGACAGAAAAGATCAGAGATGATTTGAACAGCTGCAGTGTATTCACACATCAAATATTCACTAAGCACCCACCAAGTAGGACATTCTGTTCCAGGTTACAGGGGCGACCGCAGTGAGAGAACAGGCAAGTCAACCTTGAATCCTCCCCTTGTGGAGCATCATTAAAACCTTCCATCAGGAGTATCGGTTTTACAGCATGAATTTCTGGAAGGCCCAGTTGGCTGAGATTATAATTTTCTCTAACAGTGCTCAGCAGCTGGCTGTTGGGGAAGAAGACTGTTGTGTTTCGTAAGGATTCAGTGAAGAAATGGTCAGTTCAAACGTGAGGCATTGTAGGATGGTCACCAGTTTTATTTAAAATACAGACCTAGTTACTTGGAAAGACAAATGAAGCCTAAGTATCAGACATCAGTGGTTGGGGTCAAGATGAGAGTGAAGAGTGAACACTTTCTAGTTATGATATTAAGTTACAAATGACTCAAATTTATGATTTTAAGCAAACTAAGCATAACAAAAATACATAATACACTAGGCAAGAGGCCAGCATTCAAAAAGTAATGATATTACAGCTAAATGAAAATTATTAACTCCAGTTGTACCCTTGATTACCCTTGAGTGGCTTCAATTGATTTGGGTAAGACACTCATATGAGGAAATCTGAGATTTGATCCTGCATTTTTGGCTCAGTTTGGAGTCTTCACACAGACACTGAAGTGTGAGTCCAAGGGGTTAGACAACACGGCATGAGATGTGTTTTGAGTTGTCGGTTTCTTTATAAAACAATTCTCAATGGTTTGATGAGAAAAAAAAAATGGAAATAAAATAGAATGTGCTAACTTAAAAAATAGTAGATGAAGAAGAAATATCTTTAAACATTTAACCTCTTGAATGTCAGTTATTAAGCCCTTTGAACGTTTAGGTGGTTTTTAAGAAACATCAAGTACAGCAGAGCTCCGAGGATTTATCAGCGCATTTAGAAGCATGAAGTGACAATTTACATTAATTCATTCTTGGGCTTAATCCCGAGAGATGGATATTATTATTTACCCCAAAACAATAATGATTCACTAGAAGAAAGGAAACCAAAAAGGTTATAACTAACATTAGTTTTTTTGCAAAAGCAAATGACTTTTAGCACAGTTAAATTATAATACAAGAAAATCCTCCCAGTGACATATCTTTTTCACTTAAAAAATGGATTTGCTGTGTATCTGTGATTCTATAAATTCTTACTAAAGGTAATTCTCAGTCTTCTACCTTTCTTTCTTTCTTTCTTTCTTTCTTTCTTTCTTTCTTTCTTTCTTTCTTCTTTCTTTCTTCTTCTTTCTTTTCTTTTCTTTTTTTCTTTTCTTTTCTTTTCTTTTTTCTTTTCTTTTTTTCTTTTTCTTTTCTTTCTTTTTCTTAAAGTGTTACTGGATGTCAAGCTGAAGCATCAACAACTTGATTAAAACTAGGCCAGGGGGATCCCTGGGTGGCGCAGCGGTTTAGCGCCTGCCTTTGGCCCAGGGCGCGATCCTGGAGACCCGGGATCGAATCCCACGTCGGGCTCCCGGTGCATGGAGCCTGCTTCTCCCTCTGCCTATGTCTCTGCCTCTCTCTCTCTCTCTCTCTCTCTCTCTCTCTGTGACTATCATAAATAAATAAGAATTTAAAAAAAAAAAAACTAGGCCAGGGGTTCTTATTTGAAACGATGGCAGATTTTAATGTACGCAAGGCAGCGTTATGGACAGGATAGCCCATCCATGCAGATGAGTATTTGCTTTTGTGGACACCGGAAAATTGAGGCCCTACCTAATTAGTCATGACAAGAGCGGCTGACGCAGATGGCTTGGCGTCGCAGCCAGGCGGGCCTCGGCGAGCCCTGGAGCGGGGCACAGAAGCACTCGGTGGCGGCGAGGCCTGCTGGAACAGGGCGGGCCCCGAAAGCTGTGAGGTCGCTGGGGTTGCACGCAGCCGGACTCCTCGAAGACATTCTGTCAGTGAATTCAGTTTCATTCTCGAGGTTATTAGAGGCAAAAATAAAATACGTGTACAAGATCCGTGTCTGCATTTACATACAGCGTCTAGTTGGAGCTCCGTGTTCTCTGCTGCGTTGTTGAAGGCTTATGGTGATGCTGGGATGTCTAGGGAGCTTCCACACACCTGGCCGTGCCTCGCACCGGAGGCCGGGGGTGATGGGGCGCTTGTGGTGCGGCCCAGATTATTGCTGCCTCACTACTTCTTTTGCAGGTGCCAAAAATAATTGCTGATTTTGCCAAGTTGTGTCTTCATCGCCTGTCAAAGATCTCCGTGCAATGTCATGTGGCATCTAAGGTAAGCACACATTTGTCATTGTGTTCACTCTCCTTGCTGCTCCGTGTTTGTGAAGCTTATTCCATTGGCCTTTGTCATCTGTTCTATGAGATGAGCTTAAAGTCCACGGGATGTTTCTATTTTATTCTCATTTGCCTTTTAAAATGTGGTGACTTTTCAAAGCCATCTAAAAATTTAAAACCAAAAGGTGAGTGTGTTTGCCCCGCCACTTAGCTGTCTTTTTTTGCCTTTTAGGCACATCAAACTACAACCAAAGTGAAGAAAAGAGATGAGAGAAAGTGAATCCTGGACCAGATCCAGAGAATTTTCTGCCCAAAGCTCCAAGAGACAATGTTGGACACTCCTGTGATTCACATCCTGGAAATGTTCTGATTCCATGCAACTGGTAAATATTAAGTGTATGCTTTTGTGGATTAAATCCTTAGCTCTTGTTCCAACACAACCTAATAGTCCTTTGGATTGGCTTGTTTGTGAAAACATCTAAATAAAAAACATGGCATTATATGCAAGTATAAAAAACCTCAGATCAGTGGTGCTTTTCTTTTTTAGTGTCAGATTTAGAAGGCCTTTATTTAAAATCATATTTGCAAATGTAATGAAAAGTATGAATATATTTTATACTAGCGTTTTGTGGAAATACATCAGCTTTTTCCAATTATTTTCTGTATCTGCACCATTATAAAGTATCAGATAGGATATGGAATTTCTGGCTTTCTAATATTCTGGGATTTGAACTTGAGAATTCTGAAGTGAAAATCACTCTTTACATGAAATGATACTAAAATTCATGTCACTTTGAGTATACAGTCCAAAGAGGGATGAAAATAAATAATACACTTCTGCTATTTTTTCAGGTCATTAATTTTTAATTGTCCAAGATGTTCAGTCACTATAAATTAAAAATATATTTTATATCTGGATAATTGACAATATCAAAAGTGCTCTTCTGCATTAGAGTTCAGGCACTAAGATAGGGCATTTTCTTCCCCATTATACATGATGAAAGAAAATATTGAAATTACTCTTTGCCTCTGCTTATAAACATACTAAATTGATATACTGGATTTTTATGAAGAGTAGATCTTGGGACGCCTGGAGGGCTCAGTGGTTGAGCACCTGCCTTCAGCTCAGGATGGATCCTGGGGTCCTGGGATCGAGTCCCGCATTGGGCTCCCCTCAGGGAACCTGCTTCTCCCTCTGCCTCTCTCTCTGTGTGTCTCTTGTGAATAAATAAATAAAATCTTAAAAAAAAAAAAGAGTCAATCCTAAGTATTGCCAGCTATAACTGAGCAATCACTCAGAAGGTAGTTTTGTATGAGGAACAACAAAGCCAAGTTGGCACCAAAGTTTACCTGATTTGGGTGGTTTCGTTTGAAGGTTTGCTCTACACACCTCCCAGAACAGGGACAGAAGTAGGGGACTTGCTAATCCTATGGAGAGGACTATCAGCGGGGGGTGCGTGGGCCGAGGGATCTCAACTGGGATGAGTCCAAGGCAAGCAAGCATTCCCAGTGACCTTTTTTTTTTTTTAAATTTTTTTTTTTTTTTTTTTTTTTTTTTTTTTTTTTTTTATGATAGTCACACAGAGAGAGAGAGAGAGGCAGAGACACAGGCAGAGGGAGAAGCAGGCTCCATGCACCGGGAGCCCGATGTGGGATTCGATCCCGGGTCTCCAGGATCGCGCCCTGGGCCAAAGGCAGGCGCCAAACCGCTGCGCCACCCAGGGATCCCCCCCAGTGACCTTTTGAGATGAGATCATGGACTGTGAACTACAGAAGGTATAAACAAATACAGTTTTAAAAACAAAAGCCATCTCCCTGTGGACGTGGTGTGCACGTGCATACGCAGTCTGCACCCCTGTCTGTCCACAGGCGCAGATGAACATTTCCTGAGTCCTATCACTGCCGTATGCAGTAGCGATCAAATTTTTTTCTTTGTTTGCACTGGAACTATTTGAGGCTTTTTGTTTTGGGGATGTGTGGTGGCTTCCCATTTGGGAAAGAAGGGTGGGAGACAAACCCGACCCTAGGTTCTGGTTTCTAGGAGGTGTTCTCCAAGGCTGCTAGCTCTACCTTCTGTGTTGCTGCCTTTGTTCATCACCATCACCTTTGGGGACTGGAGAGCTCTTGCAGTCTCCTTCCTGGTCTTGGGCCCAAAAGCTGTTTTGAGCTTTGGACACTAAAATAGGTTTTGGTCCAGGTTTGTGGTTTCTTTGGAAATTAAACCCTTTCAAAACTAGGACACTTTGAAGTTATTTCCTGCCATCCAGGTTCATGTGCCAGTAACCACATCCAAGTTTTTTCTACACAGAATTCTCAAACGTGATTACCTTCTTTTGTTCTCATCCTCATTTCTCTTTTTCTCTCCTCCCTTCTCTTTCCCTTTTCTCTTTTCTCCTTCTTTTTAATAGTAGACAATTTAGGGTGATTAAAATAATTTGCTCTTGGGTGAGCAGATAACACCCTTAATCTGATCATCTGATTTTTGCTGCAAGGTTCAGTATCTGAATCAACCGAGAAATCTTACTGGGCTTTATGTTTTCAGTCTTATCTGTTACTTGACCTCTAATGATCTTCTTTTCCAAACTAGAAAGCACTTGATCTCATCATGAAAGCCAGCCAGTCACTGTCTAGGCTCATCTCTGTCTTCTAATGCCTTTTTGGAGGCAGCTAGAGTAACCAACTGCACATTCTGACCCTTTCCAGCCACTTCCTCTGAAATCACTTCTCTAGTTGTCACACAGTCTTACTCCCAAGGTGTTTTGGGCCTCCATCTTATGAACATTTAACACAGAACAGCAGGAGTCTCCAGTCATGAGGTCTGCTGTATCTGTGTCCTCATCACCTGCCAGCAACCCATTAAGTTGATTTTATAAATTTACAGTTTCTCATACCAATTTATGTTTTATGATAGTTAATGCTACTTGGTAAGTGTCAGCTCTGTTGTTTCAGTGACCTGGTAAAATGGAAGTTAATTGTCATGCATGTAGAGTTGATGGCAGGCAAGGGCTGGGGCTTTTGTTTCATGGAGTGACTCGGGCTCCTTCATCTCCTAGAGTCTCAGTCTTTCACTGGATCCTCTGCATCTGCCTGATAGATGGGGACATATTAGGTAAGAATGATACATAGGGGCTTTTATGACCCAAGACTGGAGATGATACATATTTAGAAATGTTTGCCCGTTTCTGTTGGCCAAAATACAGGCCACATCTCACTGAAAGAAAGTCTGTATGTCCAGGGGAAAAAAAATAAATGGATTACTTAAGAAGTTAGTGTGTCTCTACTGCAAGTAAGAATCAACCTTTGTTTGTCTTTATATTAGAGTTTTGATTATCTGACAAACACATTCATTTTTTCATCAGGCATTTTCTTAATCACTTACAACAGAGGTCAACAAATTACACACCAGGGGTTGACTGCTTGTTTTTGTAAACAAAGCTCATTAGATCATAGCCATTCCCACGTTACATATTGTCTAGTGGCAGTGTTGAGCAGTTCCAACATGGAGACCTTGTGGTCCTCAAGCCTAAAATATTCACATTGGGAAATGCTTGTTGATGCCTTATTTAGAAAATCCAAAATTAGCTTTGCATATATCTGCCTAGGACAGAGAATGAAAAATGTCATCCTTTCATAGATGATCTTTTCATTGATCTCAGGCCAACCTCAGTAATATTTTATTTAAGGAAGCAAACGATGATTTACTCTCTTTGTAACGTGACAACACTATTTTCAATTCTTGAGTGCTGGAGAATTAAATGTTTCATGTAGGAAATACACTTAATTATAAAATCAATGTGATTTTGGCAAACTCCCAGGCAGGAACCTCATTTCTATATCTTTCTCCATTTGGTCAAGACACAATAAAATGGAAAAATATTATCGATATACACATTATGAAACCTCAAAACAGAAATTATGATCAATTTTTGGACAATGGAAATCCTGGATTGTTTGATATATCAGGAATGGTCTATGAATTAGTTTATTTTGTGGGCAGATATAAGGATAATACTTGTTTTACATGGAAGCCCTTTTCCCTTGATTTTCATGATTATGATGTGTATACATCATCCCTAATTTATAGTTCTAAAAATTGAGAGACCAGTGTCCCTGTATAGGGAGGCTGTTTTGAATGAGAACTAGAGTCAAGCCATCTGCCATCAGATCCATTATGGTTTCCACTCTGATGCAGCTATTTTCAAAATAACTAGTCCATGGGTTTTTAGTTAGTTTCCCAAACAGCCACAACTTTTCAACATCTGTTTTAACCTTTGATAAAATGAAAACTCTGCCTTCACACTGAACTAGATGTTTTACAGGCATTATCTCATTTACTCTCTAACAATGTTTAACCTGTGCATCAGTATCTTTACTGCAAGATATTATCTGAAGATAAAGGATTTGACGTAACTTGTTTAAGCATATACATAGAGAGAAAAAAAAAAGGTCCTTACATCTATCATTTTTATTGGTTATAGTACTTTGCAGTGACAAGTGTTTTGAAGGAAAAGAGGGAAAGTATGATGGATAGGGAGGTAAAGTAGGAGGAAACTTTCCAAAATAGGGTGGTTGTAGAGAGTCTCTCTGAAAAGTGATATTTATGTTGAGACCTAAAGTGAGCGGTCAGTCATAGAAACTCAACAAGTTCTTTCACAAGAGATGCAACATTAAGTGTAATGATCTTAAAAAGAAAGAGCTTGTGCTTGCCATTCTACTGAACAAGATTCTGGTTTCTATTTCTCTTTTCTTCTGTTAAACATATCTATTAAGTTTTTACCTTTAGAAATTATACTTTTTTAGTACAATAATGGTCATCTGTCTCATTCTAGATGTCAAGTATCTGGTAAAATTCTTCATCACTTCATCTATTTTGGTTTTGAACATTTTAATCAAGGTTGTAGTAAAGTTTATTTCTGAAACTCCAAAACCTTGATCACTGGTGGTTTATTTATATTGCTTATTTTTTCTCTTTGTTTTTGGTGATTTATTTCCATTTCTTGTCATGCCTGGTAATTTTTAACTGAGTGTCAACCACTGTAAAAATTGTAGAGACTCTGAATGATGATACTTTTCAGAGTAGATTTAGTATCCATCTATTAGAGAGGTAGCTTATGGGAGGAACACTTACATCTAATTTGAGACTAAGATTTTTCTAAACTTCTTTCAGGTTTTTTCAGGGCTGGTCTACTTCTTGGTCCTTCATCCTACAGGGTCGATTTCTCAGTGATCTCAACTGAAAGTCTAGAGGCCTTTGGGGCTCCTCCTTTTCGGTGGACAGCCTAGCACTGTCAGATAGCTAAACACTCTTGCAGTACTTTAGCCTGTATCAACCATTTATCTTCTAGTTTCTTGTCTTTTTACTCCTTTATGCAAAGATTAAGAGTTTGGCACAGACATAAAGGAAAACATATATCAAATGACACCCTTCTCCATGATCCTTTTTCTCCCAATTTAGTTAACCCTCAAATTCTTGCTGCCATGGTAATCATGACCTTTAATATTTTTCCCTTTCTACCTCAGTGAGTGGGCCACAAAATTTACAAGGCTGATTTTGTTGTGCAACCTCTATGTCCTGGAAATTTGCAAATGTCCAAAGTGAAAAAAAAATCACTATTAAGTGGAAGGCTTTTTCCATTGCATTTTCCTTATCTTCAGAATCATGACCCCTAAAATCCCAGCCTCCTTCCTGCTCCAAGATTCCTTCAAACTGCTATTTGCTTGTTTGTTTTAATTTTAGCCAGCTTTAATGGTTTCTTGACAGAAAAGTCTAATCCAAGTTAATCGTAGAGAGCAGCAAAGGACAGGAAGGGGACCCTGAGTTTGAATGTCCTGTCTACAGTAATAAATGTGTTTACTTAGGCATTGAAGAAATATCTCAATGTAGGTTTTCTCTCCTTGCATGAGGATAATGATAGTTTAAGAGATTCTTATGATTATTTAAACACACACACACACACACACATACACCTATAGCAAAGCACTTGGTATATAATAATGAAGCAAGCAATGTTAGTTTCCTTCTCTTGTTTTATTCAAAGGTCATATTTTTGATGTTCATTGATCCATATTTATCAGATCAGTGACATTTCCATGATATATGTAATGAGTTTTAAATGATGACAGAGAAGAAATAAATACGCAGGAAGTATAACATGCATGGATATATTCCAAGAAAATGCATTTCATCTGCATAACATGTTCCTTCCCAAACATTAAATTTTTCATGAATTTTTATTTATTATTGTTTTTATTATGAGATACTTAGAATAATTTAACTTAACATTAATAAAACCAGAACAAGTACATAAGAGAAGACATAATAAAATGACCCGATTTTATTTTATTAAAATATTCAACACTTGGTAAAGAGAAAGAGATATCCATTGCACTCTATTTGCTAAGATCTATACAAATGAAATGATGTAAATTTTGTGAAAATACAAGTATATTTTAAGTGCATTTGTAGTGTTTGCTGCCCAGTAATTCAAATAACATTGCTAATGTTTTGTTGCCCACTTGAATATTAAATATTTATATTTAATAAAGTTATCATTTTATTTGCTATCCTATAATTTAATTTAAAAGACAGAATTCTATAATAATTGATAATCATCTCTTCATTTGTTATTTCTCATTTTGAGTTTCCAAAATACAGTATTGTAGATTTGTTTTCATTGTAGCTGATTACTTATGCCTCCACCATTCTGGAGCTCGCAGCCTAGCAGATCAATGAGAAACTCATTGCCTTGAAAGAGATTAGGTGATAGGTTTGTAGTCAGAACCATTTGCTCTAGTTAAGAAATGAGTAAAATTGATAGATTATTCTCAAAATTCCATCTAAGAACTGAACAATTTAGTAATTATATTCTTTATTTTCTTTAGAAAGAATATGGCCTAAATATAAATCCCCCCAAAAATAATTTAATAAAAAGGAATTGAGGGGGCCAGAAGCCACAGAGGAGAAAGGCAACTCAGATATAGGTCAAAAGTTCACCTTTCCTAAGAGACAATGGGAATTAAGTAAAGTGATCATTGGGATTGATCATATTAGGCCAATCCTTCTGGAGGTGACACACAGGCCCAGCCACCAAGTGGCTCAAGATTTAGTGGAACAGCCCAGGAGACAGGGGTGGTCTGATGGACATAGAGGCAAAGCACAGAAGCCCAATAGCAGCAGTTTTCAGAATTTTGTATTCTCGAAACCCAATAAAGTCATAAAGAAATTTTGAGATTGATGTTTATTTTGCCAAAGATGGAAAATCTTTTTAAGGCCATAAAAAAGACACTGAAAATATTTGCAAACATAATTTCTTTCAGAAAAATAAGGACTTTTTAAATAACAAAATATAAGAAACAAGCAACTTAAAAAACAGACTATAAGACAGAAGAAATAGTAAACACGTTGGCAATCTTACAGGCCATTCACATACATACAGGAGCGTCCATATCACGTTGTCATTATTTTCATTTTGAGGATCGTCGAAATGAGGGAAGAGAACTGCCCAAGCCAGAGAACTAGGTTGACCGATTAGCTAATATAGGACCTTTTATTTTACAGCCTCCTTTTGAGACAAGGGGTGTTAAATTTCATTTAACTCTTTGCCACTGTTAAACTTCTCATACATAACATCTTCCAGCTTCTCTACTCGATCCTTTCAATTTATTATTCCAGCATGAGAGTGTACTTTATTTTGTTTCTGTTTGACATTGAGCATTAATATGTAGCACTTTTAAAATTTTGAAGTTCTATGTGGGTTTAAGAGTGGGGAAGAGATGTTAAAGTAAGCCACCCTTTTATCTCTTAAGCCTATAAGCCTGTTTTCCAATCCACTGATCATCTGACTATGTGGTTGGTCTTTTAACCAGTTTCTGTGATTGAATAATATGAAAAGTGCTGCTGCCATGCTCACACAGGAAGTTGCTGTGTTATACACACATATTTTATACTTTACAAAATTATTCTGTAGATTCACATCCATAAGAAAACATTCATCAGAAAAAGCACTAGATTCTAAATCTGCCTCAATTTGAGATTCACTTGGCGTCTGTAAAATGAGCACATTAATTTTTGTTGCTGGTGTTAAAATGTTTGATTTTGGTTCACAACACTTATAAATTGAGAGCTTCCTTGTAACATTCTAGATCCTGGGCCTTTTTTACAATTTCAAATTCAGTTTACTTCATCTTCACATGCCTCAGTAACCTGGTCTATCAGATGGGAATGATGATGGCACCCCTCTCACAAATTCCACTCATTTAGAAACGGAATGGTCTGCATACGGTGTTGCGAAGCTTAATGAACTGTTAGGTACCAAGTGATGAGTAGAGCTCTGGTGCATAATCAATGCTCCACTGACACGGAAGACTGGCCGTGCTCAGCAAGCACCATGTGTGACCCTGATGGACCAGGGCACCCCCTGTTCTCTGGTGTGTGAGGCTGGGCACCTAGTCTCTGAGTCTCAGGGGTTCGGCATTTGCTAACTTGGTTGGCAGGCTGGGCGAGAGCACAGGGTGGGCAGGGACTAGCTCGTGAGGCCCCTCCCGGGCACAAGGACAGACAGGATAGACGGCGAGGGTGTTCGCTCCTCCCTTTCCCGGGCATGGGACAAAATCTGTACAGAATATGAACAAAAACTGACCGAAGAGTATAATAGATTTTTAAAAAATCAACAAAGGTGATATTTGCTGACTTTGAAATCACTTATAAACTACATGTGTATATATACGATATTTACATTATATATTTAAACATAGAGTATTATATAAATTATATTGTTATACATGTATATATTTAACATGTATATATATATATGCATTGCATTTGTTTAAAATCATGTCTGAAACCCAAAACAACCATATCAATAAACATTTAGGGTAAAGAAGAAGTGATAGAAGACTATATAAGGAATTTATGAATATTTGAATATAATGTTAAAAGAATTTTTGAAAACATTATATTATAAAATTTAAGCATTTGGGACAAAGATCCGTAAGACTTGAATCAATTACCAAAAATAAAACTAAAAGACCACAGAGTGACTATCCATCTTATCAGGTATTTATAAAACTCTCTACATGTCTATCATTTTAAAACAAAGTAATACTGTCCTGTGATAGACAAATGCACGTAGAATGAAGCAAAGTGGTCAGGGTCGGGGTGCTGTGTGAGAAGAGGAGCTTGAAGTGTGAGTGCCACTCATTTAGGAATAGATGGAATATTTTGTATATGGGCCAATGCTGGTGACTAACTGGGGCAGAAGGAAGTCCATATTTAAACAAAAATGTCAACTATGGCAGACTAAGAAAATAAATTTATAAAGTTACAAGGTGGGTACACAGGAGAATATTTTTGTCCATTTGTGTTACAAAAAGTTTTGTTTTTAAACAAGACCTGAAACCAAATAATTAAAAACTAGATTTTATTGCATAAAATATTTTTACAATAAATGTTACCAAATACTATTTTTTAATGAATATCACCATAGGAGATCTGTGCATGAATTGAACCAACTAGGTATTGACAATATCTAGATATACCAGGTGTATATATATATATATATACATTCTGTCTACAAAACTAAAAGAATTTGTAAAATAAACAGTAACAAACCCAAACTACAGGAAACACTTTAGAAAAATAATGTTAATAGTTAAAATATGTACAAAGTTAAATGACTGACATGGAAGGTCTGAATGGTCAACATACATTCAAGAAATCTATGAATAAATGGGACTGTGCAATTGAAACAAAGAGGAGTACATGCTCTCCAGCTCAGATTAGCAAAAACCTCAAGTTGCTCAGTACTAATTATTGGTGAGACTGTGGTAAAAAATATTCAGTGTTGGTGCTGTCTGAACCGGAATGGTCATTCTACGGAAATCTATGATTATTAATGAGATGAACATCCACGTAGCCAATACTCAAAAAGCCTGTTCTGCATAAATGTACTGTGGTGAGGTCGGTCAGGAGAGCTCTTGCAGGATGCTCGTGGCCGCGAGGTGCGGGATGGGACAGCCTAGCTGTTCATCGCTCTGCACGTGGGCAACTGAGCCTGTGGGGGGGGGGGGTGGCCACTGCGCCTCTCCCGCGGCCTCTGCACGTGGGCACCTGAGCCTGCGGGGGGGGGGGGTGGCCACCGCGCCTCTCCCGCGGCCTCTGCATGTGGGCACCTGAGCCTGCAGGGTGGGGCCTGGGCCACCACGCCCCTCCCGCGGCCTCTGCACGTGGGCACCTGACCCTGCATGGGGGCGGGGTGGCCGCCGCGCCTCTCCCGCGGCCTCTGCACGTGGGCACCTGACCCTGCATGGGGGGGGTGGGGTGGCCGCCGCGCCTCTCCCGCGGCCTCTGCACGTGGGCACCTGACCCTGCATGGGGGGGGGGGTGGCCACTGCGCCTCTCCCGCGGCCTCTGCACGTGGGCACCTGACCCTGCATGGGGGGGGTGGCACTGCGCCTCTCCCGCGGCCTCTGCACGTGGGCACCTGAGGCTGCATGGGGGGGGGGGTGGCCACTGCGCCTCTCCTGTGGCCTCTGCACGTGGGCACCTGACCCTGCATGGGGGGGGGGTGGCCACTGCGCCTCTCCCGCGGCCTCTGCATGTGGGCACCTGAGCCTGCAGGGGGGGGGCCTGGGCCGCCGCGCCTCTCCCGCGGCCTCTGCACGTGGGCACCTGAGCCTGCAGGGGGGGTGGCCACCGCGCCTCTCCCGCGGCCTCTGCATGTGGGCACCTGAGCCTGCAGGGGGGGGCCTGGGCCGCCGCGCCTCTCCCGCGGCCTCTTCACGTGGGCGCCTGAGCCTGGGGTCCCGGCCGCCGCGCCTCTCCCACGGAGCCCTCCCGCGCCCGCGGCCTCCGAGCCCTTGCCCGACGGCGCCCACGCCTGGGTTCCGCAGAGTCCCGGCCTGGCCTGGCAGCGGTGAGGTGCGCCGCTCCTGGCCGCCGTCCCCAGGCCCCCGCTTGCCTCGCCGTCCCCACGAGCCTTCTCCATGCTCCCACGTCTGACTCCGCCTGTGGAGTTTCTCACCTGAGATGCCAGCCTCGACGGGCTTTCCTTGTTTTCGATAATTCGTCTCCTACTTGCCAGAGCGAGCGAGAGAGCGAGCATGGACGGCGGGGGATGGAGGCCGACTCCGCCCGAGCGGGAGCCTCCCGGGCCGCAAGTCGCGGGGCCCGCGGCCTGGCCGTTCTCCGAGGGGCCCTGAGCGCCGGGCCTCGGCGTTGACGGGGAGCAGGCGCCCACCGCAGCCCCGCGGCCAGAGGCTCCTCCTGCCGTGGCCTCCTGGCGGTGGCGTCCGCGTCCTCGCAGCCCGCGGAGGCTGAAGGCCCGGGCTGGGCGCGGGGAGCCGGCTGCTGCCGGCAGTGCGGGGGCGGGCGCTGGGGCTCCCCCAGCCTGGCCCCGCCGCCCACACGGGCGACCTGCTTGTGACATTTAGTTGGAGGGAGTTCCCGGGCAGCCGGGCACTTCTGCTTACTGACCTACGCCACTGTTCATTTATTCTGTCAGCAAGCATTGGGTGACCCGATGTCCCTGCTCTTGCTACGTAGGATGATTCTAGTAGCTGCACCGAAGTTCCCAACTTCAGTGGCTTAGCAGAATGCACGTTTAATTCTGGGGTTGAAGGTGGATGCTCCTGTTTGGGATGCAGCTTTCCTTCAGGTGGAGGGTCAGAGACCCGGGTCCCTCCCACCTCACAGATCTGCTGTCCCCCAGAGCCTCAGGGTGCCATGCTTCTCATCACAAGATGGAGTAGAAGAGGAGGGACAAGGTGGCATTGCTGACTAGTTGCTCTGCCCTGGGAAAGCCAAATACGCTTCTACTTGAAGGATTCCATTCAGATGCAAGAGGATTCGGGAAATAAAGACTCTGCTTGGGTAGGTTTTTTTTCTTTGTTTTGTTTTTAATTCTATCATAAAGAGGAGAGAGAATGATTTTTGTTGCAGGGTTATCCACTTCCCCTCTACCAGGATACAGAGATACACCTACGGCCTGTTCTTACTTAGGGCCTATTCCCTTTATAGGAACAGCGGGGGACACAGGCTAGAAACCAAGAGATGCGGACCCTCATGTCAGCTGGGGAGGTCAGGCAATGCTTCAGAGAGGAGGTGGACACCGCGACTGCCTGCTGAATGGGCAGAGCTCACTGATGCAAGAGGAAGGGTACCGTGTTAGCAAAGTAGAGACTTTCTGCAGAGGTATGAACCGAGGGACTCCAAGAGCTGGGCCACGGGTGTGGAGACCTGCTGGGAGGTGAGTGACAGCTTCAACCAAATAATGTTTTGCAGGAGACATAAACTAATGTTTTTTTAAGAATTACCCTGAAAACAGGGTATAATACACTTGAAGACATGAGAGGCCCTTAAGCTAGTTGACAGATGAAGAAACGCAAGTGGAGGGAGAAGGCGGCAGTAGAGTGCGCGGCAAGGGGCGGGAGCTGCGGTACTTCAGCTCGGAGGTGGTCGGCTCATCCTTTCTGCATGTGATGTCTGCTCTTCTTCTCATGTTTCCAGAAACAAACAAAACAAAAACAAAGTGGATTAAAAGTTTTATGAGCTTTTGGAGAATTTTAAACTACTTTTTGTTCCTTTACAAGTTACATGGCAAAGCAATAGGCATAAGGGGAGACGACATAAGCACACGGGGTACTAGCATAGACCATAGACGGTGAAATTAGTAAGATTAGCAGCCGCCGAGCCGGACTCAAAGTAGCAGTTACGCACACACACCTCCTATTACGTGGGGGCCAAAATCATGCCGGAGTTGGATATAAAGAACAGGAGCACGTAGCCCTACTTGTCTCCCTTCTGCTCGCTCACTTCCCTTACCTACCCGTGGTTCCTGTCCCAGCCGCTGGAAATCCACCAGGAGACTTAACTCACATGTGAGTAACCAGGCTGGCCCAATACTTTCTGGGAACTTGGCTGTCATTTGGGTTCATCGAATACTTGGGGGTTATTTTCAAAGACTGGGGGCTGTCCAGTGCCAAGCTATCCTTGGCCCAGCAGCCCACTCTTGATTCTTAAGTAGCTTCTTTCTAGAGAAATTTAATCTGCATGTTTCTAATCCATTTAAAATTAGATCACCAAAATATAGTTTAGTAAGAGCTACCCAAAATCCTTGTAAGAGTTTCCTCAAATTTTTTTTTTTTCCAAATGAAGATGTCTCATTTGTTAAACTTCAAGTGTGTTACAAAGCTAGAAACCCCTGAGAAACGGATTTTAAAACTTGGCAGTCTCTATTCTCTTATCCCTAAGGCATATAATCGGTGCTTTGGAAGTTTATTTTTGAGTATGTTTTTAGAACATTGCTTGGAGTTCATTCACGGAGGGCTGGGTTCCTTCCTTTCCACCATGCCACAATTTTCCCATTTGGAATTTTTCCGGAACTCAAAGGAAGCTACGCAGGTGAAATGTCATGATGGCTTCATAAGAAAGAATTTGGGACAGATATTTTTCATCTTCCATTCAAAATGATCTTATATGTTTCTTCAAGCAAGACTGTGTTCAAAACCACTTCCTGCCACAAGAATTCTGAATTTCTTTGTATTTTCTTTGATGTACTGTTTGCTATCAGAATCAATTCTATTTTAAGACAATGCTTTCTGAATCTCAATTTTATATACTTTTCTTTCAGAAATCTAGAAAAAATACCCAGTCTCAAATATATGCTATATTGATTATAATTAAGTGATTTTATTTGATGTAATATCATTTCTTAGTTTATTGGTATTACTCACAAGTAAAAATAGAAGGCTAAATGTTTTTTATCAACATTACCTCTCATGAACTGCATGACTGCCTATCACTAATGCCACTTATTCACTGAAAACTTTGTTTGCCTTAATATTCAAAAGTAATTTTAGGTTCTATGACAGATGCTACAGTGAATATGGCAAAAGTAGCATACAATGCTAAGTTATCACTGTTCAAGTACATCGCGTTGATGTGGGTTCCATAGCTCCAATGCTTATTTAGGGAAATCCATAAGCATTTCATACCATAATTATTGATAGTGTTTTTAGATTGTTAATTTAAGAGGGTTCATGTCTCATGAAAGGTTGACATATATTAATAGAGTGACAAATAAATGTTGAGGTCATGTGACATTCGCACTGCTCCTACCATGGTGCCTTCTTCTAACCCTTTAGCCATCCTCTACTCTCATCAGCCTTTTTTCTTTCATCCCGGTTTCCCTGGCCTCCCCACCCCAGGCTGGATCTATTGTTCCTTCTCTATTAGCCCTTATTTACATGAAAACATTCACATTGTGGCATTTTCCATTCATCTTGTACAAAACCCTATGGATTTTTTCAGTTTCTGTAACGTTCAGCAACATTTCGGCTCCCTCTTGAAACACTCGTTTTTCCTGTGTCAACACTCCGTCCAGACTCTTGCCTCCATCACTGCCCATCTCATCTCTGTCTTCTGTGTTGGTTCCTCCCCTACCCGAGTTCTCTATGACATCCTAGTCAAACAGGTATTATTTCCATTAGTTTAGAAATGATGAATTTCAAGATGCTTTCAGATTACACGAAAAACAAATTGCAGGGCTAGGATTTGAATCCAAGTCTGTCTGTGTCCACAGCCAGAATTTTCCAATACACATTTGCCTTCCTGGCATGGTCAGGCTGGCTCCAGGGCTTGCTTTGTTCTTTCCTGCTGAAGGCATCAAGGCATCAGCAGCTTTCTTTTTGCTTTAAGACTTCTTCCACCACCAACCCCCCCCCCTGCCTCCTCTGAATTCCAGCTATTCAATCTCTTATTCCACATCCCCTACATGCCTGGTTTGGGGGTAGCATAAGATCAAGGTCAAGTTCACCACTTTTTTTTTCCTTATTGTTGCTTGAAGACCTGCAAATCACGATAGGAGAGCAAATGGCATAACCGTGATTGTTGCAGAGGTCGAATGATCGTACTGAGTTCTCCGCGAATCCATATAGCCTGCTTCTTATAAACTGTCAGTCCTTTTAATGCCAGGACACTGTAGTCCATATGTTCCCTCCAACAAAGGAGCAGCTTCAGTGTGCTTACTGATGGCGAGATTATCTCTTGTATTTGTTTCCGCAAAGCTTTGCAGCCAAACGCACCCCCAACAGGAGTTACAAAGTTTTAGCCGTTTATAATTAAGCAAGAAAAAAGTCCAGTATAATAAATCTCTGCCAACTCTCTCAGGCTCTCCTGTACACGTTAGTTCTATCACTTTGGAAATCATTGAGATTTAGGTGTGATTGTAACTAATACATTCCCATACGTGTCTCACACCTCTTCTTAGCAGCCCCAGACTTCCTTATGCACAATCATTCTGCAAAGTGTAGATTTATTCCCTTCTGAGCATTTTTTCAAAAAGGTGCAAACTGAAGTGTAAATGGCATTCATCTCACCAAATCAATTGGAATGTAGCTGCTGTTAAGGTGGTTAAAAAAAAAAAAAAAGCAACAACAACAAAAAAACAAAAAAGAGGAATAAGTGCTAAAGACTTTGAAAACAACACAGCGAGGCACTGACCTCAGATGGAGACTTGGTTCAGGCAGTCCGAGCTGCAGCTTTGGCGTGGGCGCAGGCTCGGCTCTGGTGGGAGTGAAAGCTGAAGCGCGCAGAGTGAATGAACAGCGGCACAGCGACACAGGTCGCCCTGGTGTGGGGCACTCCTGCCTCAGGACCGAGTGTGCGTCCGGAAGAGGGCCGACCGGGACGTGGCTCGGGTGGCAGGTGCGCTCTGCTCCCTCATGCGTGCAAGCATCTCAGGCGGGCTGAGGGCAATTTCATTTTTGAATAGTTTATTCATTAAACAATATCTTCCCCATCTTATTAAAACCCAATATGCATAAGAAAAAGAAAAAAAAAAGTGCTCCTATTAGAAACTACGGGAGTAGGGCCGCTGTTCGGAGATACCAGAGGGTCACTAAGATGGCAAAAACGTGGCGCAGCTCCATAGTCTGTATCACAGGGGCTGAGGTTGGAATTAGTCATTTTCTTGTCTGTCAGACTTGGATCTTTTAAATGGCTAAGCATGGGGTTAATTTTGACAGGTAAATTTTATAGTCTGGATACACATTAAACATTTGGTTTTAATTGAGGTCTTTTTTTTTTTGTTCCTCAGGCCACCCAAAAGCTAGCTTCCTTGTAAGAATATGTTTATATCTGTATGTATTTCCCTGTCACCATTTGCTGATGCAGTATTTAATTTCTTTCATTTATGGCCTAAAGTATAATATTCTGCCAATTGAAAGAGAGTTGACTAAGTATGAAAAAACATATTTTCCAGTTTTCCATTAGGAAATCCAAACCTCTGTAGTTCCATTTGGATACTGCAGTTCACTATTTTGTCCCAATTCACTAGTTACAGATGTTTTTAAAAGTGCTGGAAGGCGTAAGACCAAATTCTAACAGGAATATGGAAATTAACTCAGTAGGTATCCCAAATTTTATTTCCTCTTAACCTTCATGTTAAACTTACATAAAGCTAAAATAACTAGTGTACTCATTCAATTTAGTTTTTTTAACACATGAAAATAATTGTTTCATTGCCTGACTTTTCAGAAAAAGACATGCACAGAGAGAGAGAAGTTGATTTCTTAGCAATTTCTTTTCCAAATCTGGAAGACGGCAAACGTCCTAAGACTTTGCATTTTGTCTATTACTGTCTTCATGATTAGGAGAGCATCTGAAGGCCCTGTGAAGTGCGTGCTCTAGAAATCTGAGGACCAGGCCATGAAGTGTCACTCTCTCAGCACACGAATAAATTCATGGTAAAGAGATTAATAATTTATAGAATTAACCCACACAAAGAGATGGCTTGTAACTTTATTATAAATCAAGAGGTTTATGATTTAATCCATTTTAATTCATTTAAAAAAGGACACCATCTCAGGAGCATGGCATTCTATATGGAAGTGTGGAAAAATAAAGTAAAAAAATCAGTATTTTTCTAGTATTACTAAAATGAGAATGAGACATTATTTGAGAGGCATCAGCACTTGAGCCATTAGAAAGTTGTACTCTATAGAAAAGCAAAGATAATTTTCCAAGCTCTACCACAGCCTAAATGAAATATCCCTCAAGACCACACAGATCTCTTTGCCAGGACTGCATGCTCAGCATATATTTTTATAGTAAGAAAAAGATGCCACAGTTTGCAAATACAAGTATTCCAGGAACCAGAAAAGAATGTTAAAATAATTGTATTGTATGTGAACCATTGGCTTTCTATTTCATCAACTTTTGTTAAAGCAAACAATTCAACAAACGTGTTGATCTAAGCACATAAAACTGAGTGAGTCACAGTCTCTAGACTGAAGAAATTCACAACACGAAGGCACAGACGCCGCATTACTAGGTGGAGCCCACTGATGTCCCGATGTTTAAATGCAGGTGGGAGAGACTCTGCGAGGGTTTGTCCGTGACAGCTTCCTCCGTGAGGTGATATTTCAGTTTCAGTGGGAAGTTCTTCTTCATGAAGTTAGGCGGCATAAACTGATTCAGTTAACTTTCTTAAGTGGATCATTGAATGAATTGCCTGTCTCTCTCTCTCTCTCTCTCTCTCTCTCTCTCTGTGCTTTAGAACAATGACACTATACATCGAAAATTATTAAAATACGAATATAGAATCACATAATTTTCGGTGGGCCCGGGAAATATAACCCACCTGGACGTGGGTGTCTTTGAACGATACTAGATCTTACCTTAGCATTTTACTGTGGTCAAGGAAATAGACACAATGGCATGTGGGTGTACATGCATATGCACACATACAAATTCAATTAAAAGAATATTAAAAAATGATACAGATTTCCTGAACTTATATTTGGAGGAGTTAAATAAAGATTATGAATATACTGAACATATTTTTAAAATTCCCTTCTGAATTTTCTCTTGTCCCTAATGCTCCTCAACTATCACATCTTGTCTTTTGTGCTTCTTCCCTTAATATTTCTTTTGTCAGCCTATAGCTACAACCCCTTTCCACAATCTTGGAATATATCCAAGACCACAATTTAAAAATTAGTGAAGAGTGTTTGACAATATTCAAAGCTTGCCCTTAATTAAAATTTAGACTTCTTTGTGTCAAGCGTGATGTGGGGAGCACATCACATGCATAATTTCCAAATGATAATAGAAAACAGTCAGCCTCATTTTCCTCTTTATAAATATCAGCAGGGAATGATAATAACTATATTTTTGAAATGCTCGTTACCTGTCAGGAACTGCAGGTAAAATATCATTTGTGAATCTCACAATAATACCAGAACAGATACGTTTTCCCTTGTTTTAGCAGATGAGGAAGCTGACACAACTCCATCGAGATCATAGACAAGAACTTACACCAAGTGTGTCTGACTCTAACATACTCACCTTCCCCCCTATACTATGTTGAATTGACACAAAGCAGTAACAGCAATATATTTTGAGTATGTGAGGGCAGGCTCTCAAAAATAAATTGGTTAACAAAAATATCAACAACAAACATTCTAAGGCCCCAAACTATCTTTGACCTGTTCATCCCTTCTCTCTATCACAAAAATGGGTGTATTCATCTGCATACTGAAAATAGTCAATTCAGGAATACTCTCCAATTCCGAATGGAGAATACCCAAGGCAGCACCCAAGGCTTTTGCCTAGAAATTCTGGTAGTGAAGGAGCAGCAATCGCTCCAAAAGTAAACCTTTTTAGGGAAAAGTGGGCTTTGAAGATCTGATTTCTTAACATGCCATTCATGTATGATCTATCACAGATACTCAAGTGAAAAAACTTTAGGAATGAGTCTATCTGAGACCAGGGATGGCAAGTATTGATAGAGGTTATTTGAAGAATAAAAAATTTAATTTAATTTAATTTAAAAAAATTACCTAAGGCACTAAAATATAAAATTTTATTGTGATAGAACCCTTCCACAATTACAAAATTCCTATGCTGATCTAGTGATACCTTTGGAGTTCTTCAGCTGGCACAGGCCAACCCAGAATGGTACATATAGAAAGTGTTATGTATTACATAGAGATGTAAACCTTCAAACATCCCGTGAGGAACATATATGTTTAAGACTTTTTCAACCACCGCTAAAGCAGTTCAGGAAACTACAAGTTAAAGCATAAGACAAATAAAACAGGTATCATGAATGATCCAGAGTTTCATGATATTCCATGGGAGAAGAATCCAAATAAACATCTAAAATAACTTAGTGTAGATATCTCTTCATCAAGAAAAGGAAAAGATCATCTACAACAACTAAGAAAAATATTTATCTGCTAATGATTCACTTCCAATTGGAACTGAATAATCAAAGAATACTAGATAGAAAAATTTAAAAATGACCATGTTTCCTAATGCTAACCAGCTAGATACAAATCGTTTTTTTTTTCTTTACTTCAGAAATGTGTTGCACTGTATAGAGAATTTACAGTTTTAAGGAGAATGATTGATGTGTTGAATTTGAAAAAGTTCACATAATTTAGTAATATAACCTCCTTTTCTGTTATGATTTGAAGCATTTGCAGCTGTAATGGCCTTTGAGTCCCTGGGATAAAGGCCTCAGCCAAAGCCAGGAGTTGCCTATAAAGTTCCCTTTGACAGAAACTGGGATGGAATCCAGGCTCATTTCAGCAATATTTGTGGAGAAGAGGATTGAACTCAATATATTTGACCCAAAAGTGCATTTTTGGGGCTTGCACCATATTTATTAAAGCCTTGTGGCAGAAGTAGAAGTTATTAAATGGGTGAGAGCTGGCTTATAGAGACACGGCTCTTAACAGTCGTAGTTCAATTCGACATACTTTTACTGATCACCTACCTGGAGCCATATCATAGACTAGGAACTCACATCTATTAAATAAAAAAAGGGGGGGGGGAGCAAATATCCACAGACTCAAGCCACTCAAAATCTCAAAACCTAGTAGAGAAAGAAGGCAGATACAAATAGCTGTAGCACATGGCACAGTATGATAAAAGATGGTAAAAGAGGTACGCAGCACCACTGGGAGTCGCAGATACTGACAAAACCAGGACTACATTCGTGGGAGAAGTGGCATTTCAGCTGGGCGTTGATGAAATGGTGCATGACCAGTGCATGTGTTGGGAGATGAGAGAGCAGGGGGCAGGATTACAGCTAAAAATTAGGAAATTCAGAAAGTACTGAAAGAATTACAGTTAGCATTTCAGGAAGCAACATTTTGGCTGGGCTATAAGACATACCATCTTAGGAGAAAATATCAGGGTAAATTATTTGATACACGGTTTAAATATAGTATGAGATATTTGCAGTTAAGACTCATGTCATTGTCATTGATTCAGTCGTAGTTGGAAAGATATGTTGGTCACATGAGAAGAAAGATGAGAAATTTAGAAATCAAACAGAGAATGGTTAGTCATCGTTTTGCTACCTATCTGTCCTGTGGCCCTGCGTATTAGTTTACTATTGCTGCTCAAATAAGCTGCCACAATTAATGGCATAAAACAACACAAATCTATTACCTGAAAGTTCTGGATGTCAGAAGTCCAAAATGGATCAGCAGAGCTATACTTCTTCCAGAGGTGCTGAGGGAAAATCTATTTCTTTGCCCTTTGTAGCTCAGAGAGCCACCTACATTCCTTGGCTAGTCATGCTTACCTCTGTCTTCAAATCCAACAACACAACATCTTCAAATCTCTCTCTTCTATGACTGCTTCTGTCATCAAATCTTCTCCAGCTCTTCCATCCCTTTTGTCTTCTTATAAGGCCCCTCAGATTATTACATTAAGCCCCTCAGATGATTCAGGATCATCTCTCCATATCAAAATCCTTAATCACATCTGCAAAGCCCTTTTCACCATTAAAGACATCTATTTACATTTTCTGGGGATGGAGCTGTGGACATCTTTGGGGGACCATTTATTCAACCTCCCATACTGTGGGAACATTATCTAATTCCCAGACCTTAACTTTTTCTCATTTGTAAAATAGGGATAATAATAACGCTATCTCGGGCAGCCTGGGTGGCTCAGCAGTTTAGCGCTGCCTTCAGCTCAGGGCATGATCCTGGGTCCCGGAATCGAGTCCCATGTTGGGCTCCCAGCAGGGAGCCTGCTTCTCCCTCTGTCTGTGTCTCTGCCTCTCTCTCTCTCTCTCTCTCTGTTTCTCATGAATAAATAAATACAATCTTTAATAATAATAATAATAATACTATCTCACCTCATTGTTCTGGGGCTCAAATGAGAAAAATAGTATAAATAAATTACCATATTATTCAGTAAAAATTGTCGTTGCTGTTAATGGTGCTGTCATTTTGAGAGCTCTGAATGCCAGGTTGGGTTTTTACTCACTTTATTTGGCAGTGTAGAGCTGACCCTTTAGGAGCAAGAATAAACTCCTTGGAATGTCAAGGTTGAAAGTCATGAAGTTTGTTGCAGAGAGATTCGAGACATAGGGGACTCTCGGGAGAAGAGGAATCATTATTTAGATTGCCTTTGGACAAATTACAAATATTTGCAATGTATGTGACAGATGTGGAATAAAGTCTTAAGATTTTTAGAAGCCCTGAAAGTTAATAGGAAATAATATTATTCCAATAGAAACCCGAGGAAGGAAGTAATAAAAATTCTCTATGAAAGGATCACTGGTCAAAAACAAATGTTTAAAATATATATTCTAAATCAATAGTAAACAATGAAAATTAAAACCATACAATTATTAATTGACAGGGATTTTTTAAGGCCATGTTCAATGTTTAGGAACACTTTTAGATGAGTGTGGAGTGTAAACCGACAGCTCCCACCTTATAGAACACTTGACAGACATGTGCCAAGAGCTTTAAAAGCGTCGCAGTCTTTGGCCAATAACTGAGGAAAATTTTGGTGTTGAAAAGTGTTGAAAATATTTTTGTGCAAAAATATGTTTATTTTGACTAAAGCAAGAGCACAATAGACATTAAATTCCAATGTGGATTATCTGACACCACCCTGGACAGGTGTCAAAGCAGGTTCTAAAAGTCAGTAAGATAGTCACACCTATTGGGACCGTAAAGGAGTCAATTGGTGGAGACGGAGAGAAAGATAAATAAGATTTCTTTGGAGAGAACTCTCTTGGGTTCCCCACCTTGAACCCATGGGGACTTTACCTCAATTGCAAGAGGGGCCCTGATACAGGAAGAGCTTAATATTGTTTCCCTATCATTAGTGGAATATGGTGAATAATTGTGGCCCAGAACATCTAGAGGATGAGAGGTATACTGGCTATTTCAGTGAAATAGAGATGATACTGCCTTAAAAAAAGCCTACAGTATTAGAGTTTTTTTCCAATAAGAAATGCTTAAGTTTTTACTGTGATCCATAAACGGGCCAGGGGAAAGAAAAAGCTATTGAGAGTCAAAGCATTGAGTAACGCTTCTTTAATGGGTAATGAGACCTCACCTTGTGGAAGCTGGAGGGGAGTTGGCCACACTCACAGGGGTTAATAAGAAATTAGAGACAGCTGAGAGGCACATTATTCAGAATGCAATAGAACTTGCTCAGTGGTGGCCATGGTGAATGTAGAAACATCTTCACAAAAGCATAGCCTTTAAACATCTTAAGAGTCTTAAGAGTACTAAGCAAATTTCTAAAAATGCCAAGCAAGTTAAAAAATATCTTGTTTTCCTTAGCGTTTTCTTTTTCTACTGCAACCCCAGAGGAGAAACAAACAAAACAAAATAAATCAAACAAACAATGAAAACCATGCAGTAGTTTGGAGAAGGAGGACTTTCAAAAGAGAGAAAAAAGCTAATCACCTTCTATCCCTGAAGTCAGCTATTCCATCTATGGCAAACAAGGTCTGAAAAAGTTGTAGAAAATATTTATTTTTAAAAGAAGTTCAGGGACCCTGGGGGGCTCAGGAGTTGAGCGTCTCCCTTTGGCTCAGGTCGTGACCCCAGGGTCCTGGGATGGAGTCCCATATCAGGCTCCCCACAGGGAGCCTGCTTCTCCTTCTGCCTGTGTCTCTGCCTCTCTCATGACTAAATAAATAAAATCTTTAAAAAAAAAAAAAAGAAAGAAGGTCAAAATTTCTATTATTACCTGAGACTAAATGCATTTAATTGCTGAACTGAGATTGCATTTGGTGATTTAAAGTTATGAAGACTTTCTCTTACTTAAAAGTGATTTCAAAAAACTTTCAGCACTAAGTGGTTTTAGAGGGAGAGTGGGAGAAAACACAATGCAGTTGCTTTTTATGTCACTCTTTGAGTACTGGTTAGTCCATGTACTTATGGTACATACATATAAATTTACTCAAACCATCATTAATATTAATAAAAACTGGGAAATAACCTAAATATCCAATGACAAGAGAGGTTAAATAAATGATGAGATAATCATAAATAGAAGTTTACGTGGTTCTTAAAGACTATTATTTTATCATAAAATCTTGGACAATCATTGCGCAATGTACCCATTTATTTTAATATGAAATTAATGTAAATTACTCACCATAGAGGACTACGATAATATTTCCCCTTGTTCTTCAGTGGTATATATCAATCTGGACTGCATTGAAAGAACTGATGGAGCCCATTAAGATTTAATACCTAAATGTTATACCTTAAATTTTATAATATTTTGAGGAAGGAAGTACATATAAATATATACATTCAAATGATAACTGTCCTATTACTGCCCTATGAATTTTGTCAGGGCAATCACTTAGAAAGTCCACCCAGAATAATTACAAAGGATAATAAAAGAGCAATGATTTCGATACTGCAACTTTTAGATACTTACCGTCTAGCTGAACTCAAAATACCGTCTTGTAATATGGCAGAGGAACGACGTCTTGATTCACTGAACAGTCTCTTTACTTGTCAGGGAATACTCCTCAAAGGACTTCCTAAAAAAGAAAGATTCATTCTTTCTTTCAACACATATTTATCGAGTGTCCATTATGAACCAAAAACCATGCCAATTTCTAGGAATAAAATAGGGAACCTAACGTACACAGTTCTTGGTCTAGTAAGAGAGCTAGATCTTAATCAAATAATTACTGATGCCTGTAAAATCAACACTGTGATAGTGCTATTAAAGAGAGCACGTCGTTTTAAGAGATTGTATATTAACTGGAAAAGGCTTCAATGAGTAAGCGCCACTTCATCAGGTTTTTAAATTAAAGAAGCCGAAAGAGGAAGAGCATTTCAGGCAGAAAAAATTGGTTGCACAAAGGCCAGAATAGAAAGGAACTTTGCTAAGTGGAAGAGGATACGTGACAAGACCTTAACACGAGAGGAAATGTGTTATGGAATGTAACTAGAGAAGCAGGTAGTGACCAGAGCACACAGGACTGAAGACGTCACTTCACCATTTGAGATTTTGTGGTGGTAAACATTTTGCTTATTGAACATTGCTTTTAGGTTGAATATTTTGTTTCAAAAGATAAGGGCCGTAAAGACATGAACTCCAAGTGTGGAAGATTCCGTGGAGAAGTCTGGCACTGAGAGAAAGGAACTCAGGCAGTAGCTGGGAGGTACTATTAGTGTGACGAGAAGTAGTTCCAATTGGCAGAGCTATCAGCATACTTCCAAGCCAATGGGACTTGCGGCTGAAGATATGGCAATAAAAGCAGTTTTTATTTCATGGCCCAATTTCACACCCACGAAAAATAAGACAAAATCTTAAAAATACAAGTAGAGAACAAGTCTATCTTTAATGAAACAAGTACATCAGTGTGATATTTTGATATTCATCAATGTGGTTTTTATTACCAGAATTCTGTTTTGCTCCCATCTAGTCTCCGCATCTCAGGAAGCACTTATGTGAGTCCAGGAATATGGGTCCAAGCAGCAAAGGTCGAACAGACGAACAACAGAGGAGAAGTGTTAAGTCCTTGACTTTTGAGCTCAAGATTTGTCACTTGAAACATGTAACATGATCATTTGAAAATATTTTAGTTGCCAAAGATGATTTTATTTTGGTTACAAAATTTTTTGAAGGATACAGGACAGAATATGAGTTTGGGAATAATGAATATGATAGAGGTGCCAGTTTCCCCATGAACTAGATGAGCAGAAAAGAAAGGCTTCAAGATGTGGGTTTTGAGAAGGAACTAGTTCCAGAGAAAGAAGGTGAAGAAGGAACTCCCCAGATGTTTTGGGGTAAATCTGAAAGAGGCGGAACTCATATGCGGTTTCCATTTGAACCTCGAAGCCCTCAGACTTGTAAATGTCCCTGAACACCAACAGTCTGGCAGCAGGATGGCTTCTACATATAGAAGTCTCTGGAGGCAGGTGGGACAGGTGTTCCCTCAAAGAGTCACATGTGGCCAGAGTACTATGAGAAAGCAGTTATATTTTCTCTTGCCTTGAGAAAGGCATGGGAGTTTGAGGAGAACTGCCAGGAATTAAGAAGGGGAAAAGTGTTTCCAACCTGGCTAGTCGGGTTCTAGCAGGTATCAATGGGGTGCTATAGCTGAGGCACCCCAGATGATGCATTCAAGACACTGACCGGATCGTTCACCTTGACAGGTGCCAGAGTGAACCAATGATGATCATGTGGTTTTACCTTTCCCAGGTTCAGGCTAGACACATAAGCCAGGAGGAATTTGAATAGTTCTCTAGGGAAAAGAAGGAGGTCAGTGAAAAACGTTGGTTAAATCCTTAAATGATGAATACATCTAAAAAGTATCTAGATAAACTTTTAGAACCAAATTTGGACTTAAAATATAAAATGTTATAGGAAATAAAGCTGTCCGTTACACGTCTGAGTTTTGTTACTTGTTAAGGTTGTACTCACTTAAGGAATCAGCTACAGTTCAAAATCATAAACCACAAAATGTATCTCAAGATCCAGAATGTTAGATGTTAAAAACTGATTCATATTTGTTCAAACCTTGAGTAGAGAAAAACAATTTAATGAAGGTTGCTGTCGTAGATAGGAAAAGAGTGAAAAGATGAAGCTAGGGATGTACCTTGGGAAAACCAGGCCATCCACTGCAAGGTGATGAGGGAGCACTGAAAGATAAATCGCACTGGCTCATCATTATTAATTGTCTACAAACTGACAGTCCAGCTTAGGGAGATTTCTGAAGGTATCACAAAGTAAAGGATCAAGAATGAGGATATAACCATTAAGAAATGGGAATTTGACATACATAATGATCACTGAAAATTGAGTGAAGATGTGCTTCGAGATAGGGAATATAGCATATTTAGTGAAAGCCTACAAGTACTAATCCCATCCCCAAATCAAAGTCATCTCCCTGCCTCATCTCCCTGCCTTCTCCAACTGACATGACTCCCTGATTATTCGACAGACAGGTTACTCCATTTGAAACTAATAATCAGTAAAGGAAACCACATAAGACTTAGCCCCTGTTCTCATGTTCTGCAATAGGAGAATTGTGGGTTTGAGTATCTGCTGCCAATAAATCAGTAAGTTTCTCCGGAGTTACAAATGTATTCCATTAACAGAAGCTTCACCTTGAACAATGGGGAAATAACTCATCTGTTCTATATACTCAAAGGTAAATTTTGAGCAATTGAACCATTTTTGTCTTATGAAATATATGAATTATGTAATTTATTGAATTATTCTTTATACGTTAGCCATTAAAATCTTCTTTCCATCCTTATAACTGACCTCCTAACAACTCCTCTACCATATTATGCTTTTGTTTCTGGCTATATTGTACACCTTCTTTTTTAATCTTAATTTTGAAAAGATAGATTTATTTATTTATTTATTTATTTGAGAGAAAGGAAGAGAGGGCACATGAGCAGGGGGGAGGGGCAGAGGGACAAGCAGACTCTCTGCTGAGCAGGGAGCCTGACAGGGGGCTCGATCCCCAGACCCTGGGGTCATGACACAAGCCAAAGGTTGCTGCTTAACTGACCAAAACACCCAGGTGCCCCTTAATTTTAATTTGATTGAATTCTGTATTTAAGCCATTTTTGCATCTTTATGTTTTTTGGGGGATAACTCAAATCATTCATTTGACTGAGGAAAAATAAAATAATAAAAAATACTGCCATATGCACATTAAGATTTTTTTCAAAGATAGTTGACATATGGTGTTATAATTTCAGGTATACAAAATAGTGATTGGACAACTCTATACACTATGCTGAGTGTAGAGTTTCTTTATTCTTTATACTATATGCATTTTTCATGATAAACATTTCATATAGAAAACAAAGTTTAGGTAAAAAGTCTTTTGATTAACAGTTTATTTGGGGATCCCTGGGTGGCGCAGCGGTTTGGCGCCTGCCTTTGGCCCAGGGCGCGATCCTGGAGACCCAGGATCGAATCCCACATCGGGCTCCCGGTGCATGGAGCCTGCTTCTCCCTCTGCCTGTGTCTCTGCCTCTCTCTCTATCTCTCTGTGACTATCATAAATAAATAAAAATTAAAAAAAAATTTAACAGTTTATTTGAAAAACAAAACAAAACAAAATCCTGGTTTTCAGAGTCTTTAAATGTTTTTCACACAACTTACCCAACACATACCAGCAGGCAATCCTCCTTGTTGCTCGTGGATCCAGGGTAATGGTAGATGATTTATAAAATGCTCTCCATTGTCATTGCAGTGGGAAAGGATGTGGGCAGAGTAAGACCTGCAGTGGCCGTTAGAGATTTCATCCAGAATTTGCATGTAACACTTCTCTTCACACTGAACTGACCAGAGGAAGTCACATTTCATGGCCTAACTTCAGAGAACACAGGGAAGGACACTCTTACCATGTACCTGGAAGTGAGTGAGAGTGAAAATATTTCAAAAATACTAATTATGGCCTCCTCAAGTAAGAATGATTATTTTCACTAGGATGGTGAAGAGGGGGTTAGAAAGAAGAACTCCATGCACAAAAACCCTATGTATAATATATATTATGTATGTACATGCATATGTGCACATATATATGCAGTTTTATATATATTATGATATGTATATAATTAGAGACAATAGAGAGGAAAGAAACAGGAATAATTCAGCAATTTTTAGTTATAGAGATGGGAAAAAAAAGTGTGTTAAGACTCTTGGGAACTGTGAAAAAGATGGTGACAGACTTTAATTTCAGACTTACTGAATTCAAAGTGGAAATAATGTACAGTTAGAAATTCAGCCGTTTTTCAGGAAAGAGATGGAAGTCATTGATTTGGAGATGGTAGTTGAAATCACGGAGTTAGCCAAGCAAGACTCCAGAGACAGAAAGTGCACATAAAAAAAAGATGTGGACCGATTCTTAGAAATTAGCATCATAGAAAGATGGAGGGGAAAGAGGCATACGTATGAGTAAAGGAAGAGACATTAAGAAATTGCAAAGTAGATGGGATATTTTAATGTTAGGATATCCAACAAAGAACTAGCAGAATGGTAGAATTCCGTCTTTGGAATGATCCACGATGACAAATGCTGTGAATTTATTCACTAGGAGACAACTGAAAGAAAATATGTAGTGTGTTAGGCCAATGAGGATTTCTGAAGAAAGAAAGGACTTTTCTGAAGAAAAACCTTTTAGTAGGGTGGGAAGGACGTATACCGAAAAACAAAAGGTCAACAAGTGGAGAAATAATAGTGGTCTTTGGCTACAGTTCTTTGAAGATGATGATCATGGAGAATGCTGGGGGATGCTATAGAGGACAGTAATAATATATTGGTAAGGAAAATCAACAAAAATAAAATTGTGATATGTAGAGAGGTAGAAGATAAAAACTAACGGAATAAAAATGAAACATGAGTATAGTCGGTAATAACCCTTGTCCAAGTTTTATTTTTCCTTTCAAGTTTTTATTTAAATTCTAGTTAGTTGACATATAGTGTAATATTGGCTTCAGGAGTAGAATTTTGTGACTCATCACTCACATATCACACCCAGCAGTCATCACAAGTGCCCTCCTTAATGCCCATCACCCATATAGCTGGTCCCCCCACCCACCTGCCTCCATCAACCCTCAGTTTCTTCTCTATCACTAAGAGTCTCTGATGGTTGCTTCCCTCTTTCTTTTTCCCCCTTCCCACATGTTCATCTGTTTTGTTTCTTAAGTTCCATATTTTGAAATCATATGATATTTGCCGTTCTCTGACTGATTTATTTCACTCAACATAATACACTCTATCTGCATCTACGTCATTGCAAATGGCAAGATATCTTTTGGATGGCTGAGTAATATCCATTGTGTGTGTGTGTGTGTGTGTGTGTGTGTCTGTGGCCTTTTCTTTATCCATCCAAATTTTTATTTAAATTCCAGTTAGTTGGGATCCCTGCGTGGCACAGTAGTTTGGCGCCTGCCTTTGGCCCAGGGTGCGATCCTGGAGACCAGGAATCGAGTCCCCCGTCGGGCTCCCGGTGCATGGAGCCTGCTTCTCCCTCTGCCTGTGTCTCTGCCTCTCTCTCTCTCTCTCTCTCTCTCTCTCTGTGTATGACTATCATAAATAAATAAAAATTTAAAAAAAAAGAATTCCAGTTAGTTAACATATAGTGGAATATTGGTTTCAGAGGTAGAATTCAGTGATTCATCAGTTGCATATCACACTCAGTGTTCATCACCCAGTTACCCCATCCCCCGACCACCCTCCCCTCCGGTAACCCTCAGTTTGTTCCCTGTTGTTGAGTCTCTTATGGTTTGCCTCCCTCTGTCTTTATCTTATTTTATTTTTCTGCCTGCTCCTCTATGTTCATCTATTTTGTTTCTTAAATTCCACATGTGAGTAAGATCATGTGGTACTTGTCTTTCTCTGACTACTCATTTCACTTAGCAAATACACTCTGGTTCCATCCACATGGAGATTCTGTTTCCATATAGATTTTTTTCCTCTATTTTCTGTGTCTCTGATTCTCTGTTTTGTATTTTCCCTTTTATTTCTTTGTTTCATTCTGGACCTTTTCTTTCTTTGCATATTTCAGCTTACTAATTTTCCTTCAGCTTTGCCTGTTTATTATATTTTTTCAGTTCTGATTTCTATTTTTTTTACTTATATAATTTCCAATTTTCTGCTAAAATCTCTAATCATATCATTCACCTCCTTGGAATATCTCAAGAGTAGCCAAAGATTGTGTCTGATAACTCTTTTTTCTTAAATAACTGATTTACATTCAATATTTCTCTTGGTCATTTTTAAACAGAGAAAGAATTTAAGGTCTAAAGTAATGACCTGAAGCTGAGCTACCTTTCCACAGGGCCTTTCTTCCTTAGTTCACTTTGAGAATGTAGGTCTTTTGCAGTCCAATCCCAAAGCAGGAAGTTATTATTCTTTTGTTTTTGAACTCTGAACTTGCCAATTTCTTAAATACTTTTTTTTCCTGAAATTCAAAGACATTTTAAGGGAAAACTAGCCCTAAATCCTAGGTTCACATCTCTGATTTCTATGTTCTTCTGACCCCCAGCCATGTTATTTTCTCTTGTCTTTTTAGGTCTCCAGGTACATTTTTTTCATATCCTTTTCTTTAAATGTCAAGTTTTTAAAATTTTTCTTCCTTTTTTTTTTTTAAGAGAGAGAGAGAAAAAAAAAAAAAAACCCAGCACACAAGCAGGGGGGAGGGACAGAGGGAGAGGGAGAGAGAGAATCTTATGTAGACTCCGAATGTAGCATAGAGCCCAACACCAGGCTCTATCTCAGGACCCTGAGATCATGACCTGAGCTGAAACCATGTATCTGAATGATTAACCAACTGAGTCACCCAAGCTCTCCAATGTCAAGTTTCTTCATTGTCTTCAGTAAGGTGATGACTTCTAACTAATCTGGTCAGCCTTCACAAGAACCAGCAGAACTAAACCCCTACACTGAATTTTAAGGAAGCATGCAGATATTAGTATCAGCTAGATCGTGAGATATTTTTAGGACAGAAACTCTAATTTATTCATTGTCATTCCTAGTTTGTTACATAGAAAGTAATCAATTTAAATTTAAATTTAAATTAAGTTTAAATTTAAAATGAAACATTAGTTGTTCTTTAAATTTCAAGCAGGTCCATTTACTAAGAAACTTGAGGGTCTTTTCCTAGATATTTCTGCTTACATGGTTTTTCTTTTCAACTTGTAACCATATGAGATGACTTACATTTCTTTTGCTGCCTATGATTCCCTCTAGATTTTTCCTGCAATCATGTCAATACTTGCAAATCAAATTTATCCTGGACTTCAGATTCTGGATCCAGCACTCCTACCCTCATTCTGTGCATCGACTCAGCACCCAACTGCTTAGACTTGTCTCCTTCTTACTTCACACCTATGTTTTAAATCTGATAACTACCCTAAGATGCATTTAAGGCAAAGGTTAGAGACAAGTATTTATTTCTATGGTATTTTCCTTCGATTCGGAGATTCTAAAATAACTGGGTCGAGAAAAATTTCTCATAATATAAGCTATTTTTCTTATATTTTAAAAGGTTTTATACTAATTGGTTAGACATCTGAAATCTGATTTCCGTTCTGAAGGCCATTTTTATTTTCAGTTTTCAGGGCATGCCTGAGAGTCTGTGAATTTGGGACAGGTTATAACTTGAAATGACAGGCAACACAGTATGATTTAACATTTCAGAAATAAGGATTTGTTATTACTGTTGTTTTTTAACTTACAAGCTTTGTGAAACTTGTTAATGAGAAAGTTAATTGTTTGGATGGTTGGTTCCCTGGGGTCTGTGGCCCTTTTTATGCTCATAAACTTGTTTGTTTTAAAAAGCAAAACCAGGAAGCTATTGGGAAGATATAAACATCTGTGAAAAACTTCTTGTTTCAATGTGTATTGAGAGCTATGTTAACTTTAAATATTCCGATGTGATAAAGGCATGAAACATTAACTAAAGAAGGCAAAAGACTGATGAATATATTTTATCGTCACAGGAATTGCTGAAGGTTTAGGAAAAAAGAAACAATTTGCACTTTTGAATAAACAGGTATCACGTAGTTGTTTACTAGCAGGATAACCTTTGAATCATGATTTATTTTTACCTATACCTTTCTTTAAGCCAATCTTTTCCAGAAATGTTTTACAAATACCTTGCCATTCAACATGATCATAATAATCAAAGGCATAAGTAGCAGTCTGTTACTGTATTATGTGCAGAAAACTCGACTAAATGCAGAGAAACATCTTTTTAAATGTTCTCCTGGAATAATTAGTTCACCCTACTTAACATTTTACCTTTCATTGACTCAAATGGAAATAAGAAAAGAGAAATGTACATAATGGGATAATTTCAAACTCTTGGAAGACATTCAGCAATTATCTCTGAGTGGTAGGTTAATGTGGTCTATTTTCCAAATTAGCCCCCAAGGTGGATTAAAATGAGCAATGAAATATTGCACATTTAAGCCCACCCAAATTAATTGTCCAGTGCTTTTCATTGAAGAAGAAAACTACAGATTATAATTGTGTATCAAGTTAGAAACCTGTGCTTCCTTATGTGATTGCAGGTAATTTCCTCCTAGGTACACCTGAATAAGTAAGGACTGTATATATATAAGCTCAAAATGGGTAGAAAAAGGTAGTAAGCAATTCCTTTATTGGTATCAAGGAGCAATTTCCTTATTGAACTTTGGAATTCTTTTCACTTTTAGATGAATTAACTGAAGCTAAGAATAAGAAAATATTAATTAACTTTACTTGGGAGAAGCAAATGATGTGCATTTTTTTCTGCAACTTGGAAAGCACTCTACAATTCAATTACTGATCTGGACAACTGAAATCTCTCCAAATGATTAGATCTATAAAGTAGCAAACCAAATCAAGGACATTAAAATAAACAGGATTCTCTGTCAAATAGTTATTTTATTTACATAAATTTGTTCTTTAATTGTTGCCTTTGGGAAATTCTTTTAAAGATCCAGGGAGGAAACCATACAGACCAGACTTACTATTTCATTTAAACAAATAGGAAAGGCAAATTATCTTTCCTCCCACATAGGAGAGGAAAATGAGGGGCCTTTGGGTGGTGCAGTCAGTTAAATGGCTGATTCTTGATTTTGGCTCAGGTCATGACCCGAGGATCTTAGGATGGAACCCTGTATTGGGATCCCAGCTCAGTGAGGAGTCTGCTAAAGTTTCTTTCTTTGCCCCTCCCTGTGTTTGCTTACTCTCTCTCTTTCTCAAATAAATAAATAAATCTTTTAAAAAAGAGAGACAGAGAAAACCTTTTTTTTAGGTGAGAGTGCTCTATCATTTCACTGAGTTGGAGAATTGGAGATGTCTTTGTGATCAATCTGCCTCAGTGCATCCGTTTTTGTAGTTAAATGTATATACTGAACGTCTGTGATTTAGTAACTGATAAATACCATTTCTAATGCTGAGTCTGGTAAAGAAAAGAACTATGCTCAACCAAGTGAATATCTTCTTTTTTTTAATAATAAATTTATTTTTTATTGGTGTTCAATTTACCAACATACAGAATAACACCCAGTGCTCATCCCGTCAAGTGCCCCCCTCAGTGCCCGTCACCCAGTCACTCCCACCCCCTGCCCTCCTCCCCTTCCACCACCCCTAGTTCGTTTCCCAGAGTTAGGAGTCTTTATGTTCTGTCTCCCTTTCTGATATTTCCCACACATTTCTTCTCCCTTCCCTTCTATTCCCTTTCACTATTATTTATATTCCCCAAATGAATGAGAACATACAATGTTTGTCCTTCTCCGATTGACTTATTTCACTCAGCATAATACCTTCCAGTTCCATCCACGTTGAAACTAGACCACTCTCTTGCACCAGACACAAAGATAAACTCAAAATGGATGAGAGATCTAAATGTGAGACAAGATTCCATCAAAATCCTAGAGGAGAACACAGGCAACACCCTTTTTGAACTCGGCCACAGTAACTTCTTGCAAGATACATCCACAAAGGCAAAAGAAACAAAAGCAAAAATGAACTATTGGGATTTCATCAAGATAAGAAGCTTTTGCACAGCAAAGGATACAGTCAACAAAACTAAAAGACAACCTACAGAATGGGAGAAGATATTTGCAAATGACCTATCAGATAAAGGGCTAGTTTCCAAGATCTATGAATATCTTCTTAAATGTCAAAATGAGCTTTAAAAATACAAACAGAGGATAATTATCTTTTGTTATCATCTGTGTAAGCAGGCATGAGTTGTATAAAAACAGAGGCAGCGAGAGAAAGAATGGTGTATACATGAGGGAATTAAAAACCAGCACAAAACAGTCTTCTTTTTTAGAAAGATGTTAATTAATGGTCTCTTTTGTTTTTAACCAAATTTGTTTACCTCTGGAGAGAGAGAGAGCTGTAAAAAGAAAACCTCATCGATATTACAATAAACAGGCCTGGAAAGTAGAGATTTGCCAGCTGAGATTGTGCATCAATGTGCCCAGAAATTGAGGTTGGCATAACTGGGGGCAGATCCAAAGACCAGTGCCAGAGGGGGCGCAATTATAATAAAATCAGACGGAGGGGTTCATTATGCTCACAAATGGTGAAGAGATGCCTGTCTCTTTTCTTGTTATATCTCCTCTATCTCGATTATGCTTTTAGAGGCTGGTGAGTAGAGTTGATAGAATAAGGGAAGGAATATGCCCAACAGCATATTTGAAGTGAAAGGAGATTTTCAGAGAAGTCTAGACATGTACATGGGGGTTTTGATGAGAACCTTTTCAATGGAATAAAAAAATTAAGACTCCTATCAGGCATGGTAGTACAAAGGACAATTCTGTTTTATTTGGCCTTTTATCACAGAATCGAAAAACTATCAAAGGAAAAGAGTAGGTCCAAACAGGAATACAAAATAAATCCTAGCTTTCTTACCCCTTTTTATAATTTACCCCTTTTTATAATTTAGTAGATAACCTACTTGTCAAAATGGATCAGGGCTTGTATTAAGTCATAATACAAATGAGAAGTACAGAAATGATTATTATATCTATGCCTGCATCTGTAACTACACATCTGTCTATCTATCCATCCATCCATCCATCCATCCATCCATCATCTATTATCTATCTATGTATCTATCATCTATCATCTCTCTGAATATTTGGCCATGCTTATCACAGTCAGGCAATCAGTTTATTTTTCTTTTAGCCTTTCTTTAAATAAAATTAGTGTATTATATGATTATGGCAATAGGATGTTTATTGAAGTCTATTGATTTATTTATTTGAAGGGGAGGAGGGAGGGCGGAGGCAGAAGGAGAGAGAGAATCTTTATTTAATTTTAATTTTTTTTTTTTTTTTTTAGAGAGAATCTTAAGCAGGCTCCATGCCCAGTCTGTAGCCTGAGGCAGGCCTGATATGGGGCTTGATCTCACGCCCCTGGCATCATGACCTGAGCAGAAATCAAGAGTTTATTAACCAACTGGGCCACCCAAGTTCCCCTTATCGAGGTATAATTTACATTCCTTACAAAACACGAGTTTCATTGCTTCATTACTACACATTTTGATAAATGTGTAAACCCACTTAACCCCTACTCCAATCAAGATGTGTAACGCCTCATTACCCCAGATATTTCTTGAGTTTCTTTCTCCATTAACCCCCCCTTGCCTAACTCTTTACACTATTTTCATTTTCATCATCACAGATGTGTTTTTGATGTTTTAGAACTTCTTATATGGGAATCATACAGAATATATGCTTTTGTATCTGGGCTCATTTGTTCAACATAAGGTTTTGAGATTTTTTACTTACTTGTGTGTAGCAGTAGGCAGTTCTTTATATTGATGAGTATTGCTAAGTACGATATGAACTTATGCCTGGCAAGTGTTTTTCTTGCGGGGCCTTTTTTTGCCCTATGTACTTAGCTGGCAATGGAGAGATGGGAGTTCTCAACTTTATCACTCACCCATTTTGTGAATTTGTGCATGTCGCTTCATCAAGCTAGACCTCATCTTCATCTGTCCAGGTGCTAGATGATCTCTGAATCTATTTCAACTCATATATTTTATGTTTTCTTGTTCATGATTTTTTAGTAACTGAATATCAATTTGATAAAGAACTATTTCTAAATTACTAGCAGCTATGTTAATCTCAATTTAGTGATTGTCATCTTCAACTCAATTGCTAGACCACAGAGTTATGATTTCTTCTCTTCCTGAGGTAGGCTTTCCAGTATGACTTTAAAGGGAGTAGAATACATGGTATATAACTCCTACACTTATCTTTCACTACTTTAATGCAGTACTTTTAGTTCTTGCTAAACCATTTTGATCAAACTGTAACATACTTCACCCATCTCTGTCTGTCAAAATCCCCAACATCTTTTAAAGATACATTTCAGTTGTCATATTTTCCATAAAACTTTTTCTAAGCAGTGAAGTTAGGAGTGAGTGAATCTCTTTCACCTTTGAAATCTTACTGTGTTTTGTATCATTCTTTCTCTATCTTAACCACTTGCACATTCATTCATTCATTCATTCAAGTACTAATGCCTGTGTCTAGCCTGTAATAAGTATAAGGGATACAAGAACAATAAAAACAAGATAAAGTCTCAGTTCTCATGAGCTTGACAGTATGACAATTATGAAACAATTTTGCACAGTTACAAATAGCTTGTGCTACTAAAAAAATTACTGGTACCACTATGCTGCATAACAATGAGATCTGATCTCATCTTGAGTGGGTTGGAGGAGAACCTACAACAACATGATGTTAAAATTCAGGTCTGAAGAGGAGTGAACCATCTGAAGGTGTGTGTGGTGATAGTGGTGGATGATGGAGGCAGAGTGAACTGATTTCCTGGCACGGTGACCTATATTAGAAGGCAACACAACACGGTTTAGAAACCCATGAGATTTTGAAAAGTGAGGGTAAGAAAATTGTGAGAAGACTCTAGAACAGGTAGGGAAATACAAGACTTTTTACAATGTTAGAGTTTTTTTTTTTAAGATTTTGGTTTTTACCTTTTGAGCTATTCATAGGGCTTTAAACTGATCACCTACTTAGGTTTAGAAGAGAGTTTTGGACTGAATGTACACGTGGGGAAGTCCGTGGCTGATGGATGACAAATGAAGTTGAATGTGTTGATGAGAAGCCTGTGGAGAGTGTTAAAGAGTGAGAAGAGGTGTCAATTCAGAGACTTCAGAACCTCCCAGAATAACCTTTTGCATGTTTAGATGTATTAGAAATATTTGTAGAAATACTTCATTAGCTCCCCTTAAATTTTAAGATAATGTGACAGAATTAAAATTTTTAAGTGTAAAGATTTAAATCTAAGCAGTCTTGGTTCAAATTAAGGCATTATCCTTCATTGGCTGTGTGACCTTGAACAATTTGCTTAAATCCTATTATGCTCTTTTTTCTCCTTCTTTAAAATGTAGATAATAATGATTCTACTATGGGAGTCTTAAGAATCAAATGATTCTTACCTAGAACAAAGAGAATGATGCCACGTTCTATGCACTAATACCTGTTGGTCTCTTTTGTGTTCCAGTTTTTGTGTGTGTGTGTGTGTGTGTGTGATTTACAAGGCAGAGCATGGATCTTTAAAGCAAATATTCGTTTAAGTTTAAGAAACAAAACAGATGTACATGGGGGGAAAAAGAGAGGAAAACCAGAAAACAGACTCTTAAGAATAGACGACAAATGGAGGGTGCTGGAGGGGAAGTGGTGGGAGGATGGCTATATGGGGGATGGGTATTAAGGAGGGCAAGCACTGGGTGTTGTGGGTAAGTGACGAATCACTGGACTCTCTGCCTGAAACTAATGTTATATGTTAACTAACTAGATTTAAATAAAAACTTGAAGAAAAATTTTTAGAAAGTAAATATTTGTTAAAAAGGAAAGATAAGGAAATAACAGAAGATGGAATCACAGAGGAAAGACCCAAATGAATACAAAGTGATTATAAAAATTATCAAGTTAGTGAGTAAAGTCAATTATTTTTTAAAAAATTAATTATAGTGTGCTATTTCTTAATATAGCATCATAAATTGAATTGGTCTGGGTTTATACATCAGTCCTGATTCCCTAAGGCTTTTGTTGCTTCCCTTGTTCTTGTTGAGTTAGGAACTGTTAAGGGTCTAAGATTTTAGTCTGATTGCAAACTAATAAGCAAGCCTGTTACAGGTTCATATGCACATGCTCTAGGTCAAAGACACAGACAGTTTATTATTCACAGCAGAAAAGCTGCAGCCAGAGCAATACTTGCATCAGTTCCTCCTGCCCCCATTCCCACAGGGCAATTCAAGGAGGGCCAGGTGTTTTAAGGGCATGTGCAAGAGGTTGCACCTCAGCCAAAAAAACAAAACAATAAGGACAAGAAAACCACAGCTCCACAATTAGAATAGAGGATGCTCTTAGATGTGTGCTGGCATATCCGCCCGTCCTCCCCTCCAAAATAATGGATTACTCCTTACCTTGGAAGGTAATGAAGTAGGGAGGGTGGGGAGGCAACTTACCACCTTGGAATACCCTGGAGTCCCTGCCTCCAGGGAGACCCGACCCTAGCTTCCAAGGCATGCTATGAATCAAACGTGCCTTTGCTCCAAAGCCCAAAAGGGGGGAGAAATGGAAGAAATCCACACAAGATTGTTGCCCAACAGTTTTTTGCCCCGCGTGGCCCCAGCTACCAACCCCACTCTTCCTGGGGTTGGGAAGCCGTGGCTGCCACCACAGTCACCTTATTTTCCCAGCTCACCCTTTCCATCACCTTCCCAAGCCAGGACGGGCACGTCCTCCCCGGCGGCTGCTGAGGGGGTTGGTGGCAGCGGCAGGGGCTGTGGTTGCGATGCCGGGCGCGTCAGAGCCCCCAGCCCCCCTGGCAATGCCACGACTCAGCGAAGCAGCCGGCTTTGACCCAGTGAGACACTTAACGGAGACGGAGTCAGCAGATCGGGACCGACCCCTGCACCGGGGACCTGACCCCTGCACCCGGAGGGCTCTGCAGGGGGCGGCCGGCTCTCGGAGGAGGACAGGGCAGGACAGGGCAGGACAGGGCAGGGCAGGGCAGGACAGGGCAGGACAGGGCAGGGCAGGGCAGGACAGGGCAGGGCAGGGCAGGACAGGACAGGGCAGGGCAGGGCAGGGCAGGGCAGGACAGGGCAGGGCAGGGCAGGACAGGGCAGGGCAGGGCAGGGCAGGGCAGGACAGGGCAGGACAGGGCAGGGCAGGGCAGGGCAGGGCAGGGCAAGGCAGGACAGGGCAGGGCAGGGCAGGGCAGGGCAGGGCAGGGCAGGACAGGGCAGGGCAGGACAGGGCAGGACAGGGCAGGGCAGGGCAGGGCAGGGCAGGGCAGGGCAAGGCAGGACAGGGCAGGGCAGGGCAGGACAGGGCAGGACAGGGCAGGGCAGGGCAAGACAGGGCAGGGCAGGGCAAGGCAGGGCAGGGCAAGGCAGAGCAGGACAGGGCAGGGCAGGACAGGGCAGGGCAGGACAGGGCAGGAGGCCTCTCCTTAGCCGCTGAGGAGCGGGTCCTCTACTCTCTCCTCCTCTGCCGCAGCTGAGCACTGTAGGCGATCCTTGCCGCGACCTCCCTTTTCTCAGGAAGACAGGCCCGCAGGCTAACACGCTGGCATTCTTGCCGCGTGCGTGCTGTGTGCACACCTTTTTCTAGGAAAGTGAAAATCTTCGTGCAAAATAAAGGAAAATATCAATGCACCATTCACTTAACACACATGTCACCAATCTCAGGCGCATCAAAAAGCTTTGAATTAAGTGAAACGTCTCTCTGCATTCACATCTTCACTTTCTGTTCCCCTAAACCAAGTGTGATGCTCTCCGGCCGGGAGTCTCACAGGATGGCCCCATTCCTGGACGTCCCTTCAGTTCTCTGTACTTTTCACATCCCCTCCCCGCACACCTCTGGAAGCCGTTCTTAGGTATCACGCTAATTTAAACTTGAATGGTAACGAATTCCAGCACAAAACTTTCCAAAGAAAAAAGATTATTTTGGAAAACAAAAATCTTATTTCAATACAAAGACTTTAGTGGTAAGAATTAGTCATTTTAGATAGAAGGATAATTTGGTAGATAGAGGAGTCATTTACATCTTAAACCAAACTGTGCAGGCAGCATCCTACTCAGTCTATTTGCATAAGTCTTTCCTTGGTATGAAAATATTCAGAAAATCCAAAACAAGCACTTGTGGTACTTTGGATGATTTTAATATTGATCTCTCTGAATACTGACTCACTGGCACACTATTCCTGAAACAATTCTAAGTATTTTTACCACCTCTTCTAAAAAATTATACATACTTTCAACTACTTCCCTTATGTATTGCATATATTTATATTTATAATGGCAGTTAAGTAATGAAGTAATGTACATATGCATTAAGTTCAATTGTCTATAATTGGGTATAACAGTTAAAGTCAACAAATATGCCTTATTGCATATACTCCACAAACAGATAATAGATGACCAGATGACATGTTTGAATGAGGAAATAAATTACTATGAAATATCTCTATAAAGATGGGTGGTCAATTAAAAAATAAAACCAACAAGAATAGCACCATAGTAATGCTGGAAGCAGTAAATATTTCTAGGGGTAGTGAGGCCAAGGTAATGTCATCATCAGCTGTAATTTCCCAGGCCAACTATCAATTATTTTTGGACTTTTTGACAGATTTCTGAGCAGTGGACTATTTGGCATAAGTGAAGACATCATTTTTAGCCTTAATCATAAAATGTCTCATTGGTTATCTACTTTTTCTCTGTCCCATCCATATGGCAGTTTTTGAAGATATTTAGATAAAAGAGACATACATTATATAAACCTCATTCCTCATATTACCCCTAAAGGAAAACTTTCCAGAAGAGACACCCAATCTTTATTAGACAATGATATGACCAAGAAATAAACTTCTATGTTGTTAAGCTACAGAGATATTTGAGTTGTTTTCTCCATCTAGTTTGCTTCTTCTGGAATAAGTAGGGACTCTGTAATATATGTAGAGAGGAATGGTCAAATTTGAAGGATATTGTCAAAAAAGTATTGACAAGCTAAGGGATATTTCATCTGATGGAGTGAAAAGAAGTGAAGAAAAAGAGAAACCAGACGGTTTCTACTTCTAAAATATCAGCAGAATAACAGTTTCTCTAACACACATGGGGAATTTGTGAAGAAAGACTGCTTAAAAAGTATGTCACTTTCTGTCACCTGACAAGGAGTAAGTTTCAGAGAAATCCAGAAATTCTCCTCTCTATCAGGGACAACAAATGATCTACATGACCTTGTTAATTAGTGCAGAAGAGTCCATGTAATTCTGGTATATTTAGCTTTTTTTTTTTTTAAAGGATATTCTATGTGTTTGGAGGGAGAGATTAGTCATATTTTCTATACAATACAGATATGGTAACACATGTAGAGAATATACAATTTCTATTTCTAAATCATGTCACAAAACAGAATACACATTGAAAATAAATTTTCTTATTTTTTGCTTTGCTAAAGAGACTGTGTTCTCAGACCAAATAAATCTTAGTTCAGCTTACTTGACACTTTAAGGGTGAAGTTTTCTATTATCTATGAATTTACTTACCTACACTATATTAAGCAAGCATTTATTTTCCCTCTTGTCTGTCTTGGTTTCAAACCAAATCATCCACTGTGTGAAACTGGGAAATTTATTTGATTTCTCTGAGGTTCGGTGTGCTCATCTATAACAACATCCTGTTTTACAGGATGAAAACAGATATTAAAATTATTTACACTTAGATAAAGGGCATCCATGTTTTTGTATGATATTGATGCAAAATTCAAATATAGTACATGCATTGTGTTACCTTGGTCAGTCAGTCCAATAACATGAATAAAACAGAATAAATTTATTTTAGAGCCATGTGTTCTTAAAGAGTCTACTCTGGTTCATAATGCTAATGTTACTTTTCTAAGTGTTAGACCGTTTAATTATGTCAGATTCATTATCATATACTTATATGAATTTACCTTTTGAGAAATTGGACAACTGCCTGTTCTGGGTCATATTTTCCAATATCTCACCAATCTTACCTATTCCCAGGAGTTCACAAGGAAGTTATACAGAGGGGTCTCTCCAGAAAATGCACAATATTTATTACTGTCTCTTTGATTACAAAACTATGAATAAATGTTTGTTTCTTAATAATACCAAATATCTCTTTCTGGCTCTGCTAGACGGCATCTTCATCCTGAAACACGGGCTGATGGAACAGCCTCTCTCTTGGATATTGGTTGGTGGTATTGTGGCAAATAGATAAAAATTATATAGCAAGCCATGTGCTAGTTGTCAAAGTTCCTTCCCAGGAGTGACGCTCCAAATTTCACTGCCCAAATTGCATGTACATTTGAGTTCAGTGGGATGGAAATATTATGTAAAGCTTCTATAAAATATGTCAGACAAGGAGATAAGGTGATTCAGGTAAAGATAATATAAACCACCACAGAAACCCATGCATGTTTATGAAGAAATTTAATTTAGTTGTAGAACTAAATTTAGTAATAGAGACAAGTAAGGAGTAGTGAAAGAATATCAAATTATGTAATTCTGGCAATTTAACCTTACTAAGCCTCAGTTTATTTATCTATAAAGTGGGAATTTTAGTCTCCAGCTGGTAGAATCATTGTTAAAATAAAATGTGTTGGGACACCTGAGTGGCTCAGAGCTTTAGTGCCTGCTTTCGGCCCAGGGCATGGTCCCGGATCCCTGGGATCGAGTCTTGCATCGGGCTCCATGCAGGGAGTCTGCTTCTCCCTCTGCCTGGGTCTCTGCCTCTCTCTTTCTCTCTCTCTCTCTCTCTCTGTGTGTGTGTGTGTGTGTGTCTGTCATGAATGAATAAATAAAATCTTTAAAAAAATGTGTCAATAAATCAAAAGTATATAGAAGTATATAGCAGAGTAGCTAGCACTTGGTAAAGACTCAACTGTTAGCTATTGCTATCTTTTATTTCATTATTTTAATGTAAGAGTAAAATAACAAAATATGTTTAAATTAGAATTATTAAAAATAAACGTACACCTTGTTAGTCGTGTATGGATGTTGTGTTTTATGCTTGTTTCCTTCCACACCATTCTCATCTTCTGGTGAGTAACGTCAATTTTCTTCTGGGGAATTATCCTTCTCTCACTCTCTGTTCATACTTTTGGGTGGGGTTGTCTAACCGTCCTCCGAGGACGGCAGCTTGAGAAGAGAACACATGGTTCGGTTGGTCCTGTCATTCTGCCGTCCTAAGTGACTGGCCTTCCAATGGGCACGCGGCCCGGGCCAGGATAACAGGCACCACTTCCTTGGCTTTATTTGAATACGGAAGCAAAGCTACCTTTCTGCTGAAGTTGGAGTTAGGAGGACAAAACTCTGGAACTGTGTCCCAGGTTGGGTTATCTGGGAAACAGACTTTTTTTTTTTTTAAAGGATTTTATTTATTTATTCATGAGAGACACAGAGACAGAGATAGGCAGAGCCACAGGCAGAGGGAGAAGCAGGCTCCATGCAGGGAGCCCGATGTGGGACTCGATCCCGGGTCTCCAGGGTCACACCCCGGGCCAAAGGCAGGAGCTAAACCGCTGAGCCACCACCCGGGCTGTCCCAGGGAAACAGATTTTGAGCAGGGAAGTTTCCTGGAGGATACCTTCCAGGTCATCTAAGGAAAGGGAGTGCTTCAGTTGGTTCAGTGTGGTATAACAAGGCAATCAGAGTCTGGGTGACTTCTGAACAACAGAAATTAATTTCTCACAGTCCTAGAGACTGGGAAATCCAAGATTAAAGTGCTTGCAGATTTGGTGTCAGGCTACAGCTCGCTTCCTGATTCATAGATGACATCTTTTTTGCTGTGCTCTTACATAGTGCGAGAGAGCAAGAGGGCTTTCTCTGGCCTCTTTCATTAGGCCACTAACCCCATTCATGAGGGCTCCATTTCTATGATCTAACCACCTCCCAAAGGCCTTATGCTAATACCATTAGGAGCTAGGATTTCAACATGTGAATTTTGGGGGGACACCAACAGTCAGACCATAGCAGAGAGTAAAGGAAGTAGAATCAGGCAGAGGGAGGATTGAGTTGAGATGAGTCACAATGCCTCAATTGGCCTTCCAGAGCTCTAGAATTCAATGGCTCTTTAGAAAGGGTCACTCCAGGCAAGGAGCCAGGGACTTTGTATTCCCTGTCGGGAGTCATTGGATGTAGGCTGCCTCCAGGGAGAGACCATGTCCTCCAGAAGGTGGATCTCTTCAGCTGAGCACAACTCCTGGAAAGGGACTCAGTTGCCATGATCAAAAGAGAAGTAAATATATCAAGCCTGAAAGGATACTCTCATACAGTAGGCTTTCGAGCTGGCCTAGAATCAGAGTATCACAGAGAAACATAGAGCTAGTTAAGCATGAGCACTAGACACGATATTTGTGCTTCTGGATTTAGCCACTCCTGAATTCCTTACCTCTTAGACTTTTTCATGTTATCAATTAAAAAACTCTCATCTATTTTTTTGGTTGTTTTTTTTTTTTTTCATCGATTGAGACATCATTCTTTCATATTATCCCCTTTTTCTCAAGGTTCTATCTCCTTCATTTTCTTACATTCATACTTGACATTATACAAGAGGAAGATTCTAAAGGAAAATAAGCTGAAGAGGAATATCAGAAAATTTGTTCTTTGAAATCTCCTGAAAAAAGGGTTACTGATAGATTTTAATAGCTAATGGCTTGAGCAAGATTGTAAAACTGAAGACTGTCTTTCACAGATGGGCATTGTTAAATATATTGCTCTTAATGAGAGGGAATAGGGATGGAGAGTAAACTTCCTGAAAACTGAATGAATTTAGAATGAGGCACTGATTTTTTTGACAGTACTGACAATGTTTCCCTATTCATGTACTAAACAACGCTGCTTCTTCGGGCCTGAAAAGAAACTCAAATGATTTGGGAATCCAAGTATTGCTTTAAAAGAGAAAAAGAAATTGCTCTAAATATGGTGCATCTCAGGAAGAAGAATGATATACTTGATATTTAGCACTGTCTCCACTGTGTGCCACGCTTCATCAGTCAAATGAGCTTAGATCTCAGTTATAATTGCTTATAAGTATTCAAGGCAAGAAAACTACATGGGCAAATACAATATTTCATCCACTATGACTTTGAAGAACCAGAATTAATTTCACATTGTGATCAGTTGATTGTTGCTTCACATCAAAAGCCTGAGGTAAAGTACATTGTGATTGTAAATGCTATGTATTTAGTGCTGTTTGACAAAAGCATTGTGTTAGATCAAAATCTGAGTTTAGAAAAAATATGCCAGTTTCAGGGATTTTCTATTTTATTTAATTTTTATTTATTTTATAAATGTAGGGAAAAAGTGGATTTTTTTTTCTGAAGATTTTATTTATTTATTCACGAGAGACACAGTGAGAGAGAGGCAGAGACACAGGCAGAGGGAGAAGCAGGCTCCACACAGGGAGCCCGATGTGGGACTCGATCCCCTGTCTCCAGGATCAGGCCCTGGGCCGAAGGCAGGCGCCAAACCACTGAGCCACCCAGGGATCCTGTGATTTTTATTCTTGATGCAAATGATATCACTTATTGCAGGAAGCTATTACAACTTTGGGATCTGGTTAAAGAAGTACATTATTAACAGGAAATATCGTAATAGGCATTCATTCTTTACATTTACATTGCTGATAGGTAGTGTGTCTCAAATGTTACAAATGCCAACGGTTTTAAAAAGGAAAAGAAAATGGCTAAATGTTCTAAAGAGTCTCATACAGGCAGGGCTACTTCAGTAGGCTCTGACCTGTGGGGGCTGGAAAGCCTGCAGGTAAGTGTTACACCTAATCTTCCACTTTGGTTAGCAGACTTAGATTATTTTTCTAGGTATAGAAAAGATATAGTTGGGAGCTTCATATTTTGAAGATATAGTTGAGGAGCTATGTATTATAAAAATGAAGCTCGATGTGCTTTTCTAGTTGGACATTTTATCTAGATAAATATCTTATTTAAAAAAGAAAGAAAATGAAGAAAAGAAAGAAAAAAATAAGTAAAAAATAACAAATAGTTACATAGCAAATGCTATGTGCCAGGAATTTAGCAAAAGGCTTTGGAAATAGTAATTTATTTTGAAATGCTAATTTGTTTAAGGCTCATTGTTTAGGGGATGGGTGCTATTACTAGGCCCCCAGATGAATGAGGCATCCATGGCACAGAGTAGAGCACCTGCCTAGGATCCCAAGCGATGGCATGGAACAGAGATAGAGAAACCAGTGCAGTCAGTATGGGATCCCATACAGAGTCTGGGTTTCTGGGCACTATGCTTTGAAAGGCAAGTTTTGTTCTCTTAAACGAAAACGTGAATATTTGCCTATTCCTACTCCAACTCAAAAACCCAAGTAGAAATTACTAAGAAGAATATAGTTATGTTCTTATAAAAAATATTCATGGGAAATTACACTGAGAATGTCCTCTCTCTGGTGGCTTTTCTCTACTTGAAGCAAGAAACTTAGAAAATCTTCTTTCTTATTTCTTTGATTTCAGAGTTTCTGGATAGAGAATAAATGGTTCCTATCAGTTCCATTGAAGGGAAAGGCGAAATCCAGAAAAAAATCAACTATCCTAGGAATAGAAAAAAAAAAGTACTCATTAGCTTTTAAAAACGTCTTTTGGGGGATCCCTGGGTGGCTCAGCGGTTTAGCGCCTATCTTTAGCCCAGGGCGATCCTGGAGACCCGGGATCCAGTCCTGTGTCGGGCTCCCTGCATGGAGCCTGCTTCTCCCTCCTCCTGAGTCTCTGCCCCCCTCTCTCTCTCTCTCTCTCTCTCTCTCTCATAAATAAGTCTTTAAAAAAAAAAAAAAAGTCTTTTGTACCAAGTAAGTGTTTGTCTTTGGAACAACAGAGGTCAAACTGCTTGTGCCTCTGCTTGAAGAGCACATGAGGCTCCTGTTTCCCTCGCATCAGTCACCGCAGGATGCTTAGGTTGTCCTAATTATTCGAGACGCTTCGATTGGTATTTGGTGGTGTGGTTCCCTCGCCTGAGGGATCTGGGGGACGCCCAGGCTGCTCCCCTCGCTGCAAGGCCTGCAGCGCGGCCTTCCTCCTGCCGAGGCGGCGCGGCCCGGGCTTGGATGCTTACATTCCAAAAGTAGTTTTCTTCCTTAGCCCTCAAATCTGAAACAGTCCCTGTCCCAAGGCAAAGCAGAGTGTCCCTGTCACTAGTTATGTTTCCAAATGTTTTCTCTCCCTTTTCTTCCTTATTTCTTTCCTAATTTGTGACCGTATGAGATGTGACATTCAGGGCACCAGAGCCACCTAAATTCACAGTTTTCATCACTTACAAAATGATCATTTTGGGTTTGTTGCCATCGCAGCCTCTTTCTTTTATTACCGTAAACGTCGACCAGCCAATTGCTTTTCTTTTCAATGAAGCGTCTAGAGCTCGGCCACCCGGACCGTCTGGCTTCTGAGACACGCGGGCCGCAGCACCAGGGCACGGCCCCGCCGGGGCCGACACGTTCACGGAGGGCCGAGAGCAGCCAGGGCCTGGACCTCGTTACCGCCCTCACCGCGGGGCAGCTCCCGACGCCCTCTCGGCCTCCCCCCGCCAGGCCCGCCAGCAGCACCGAGCCGGCAGCGGGGCCCGGAGGGCCAGCCCCGGACAGCCCGCCGACGCCCGTCCGCCTGCGGTCGGCCTGCCTCTCCGCGGTGGCCTCTCACCCGCGCGGGCTCGGAACGAGGACCCCAAGTCCCCGTCTCGTCGCCCCAACCGAGAGGGCTGGGCCCCGAAACACGCCGGGGGCCCCGGGGGAATCCCGGAGCGCCTGGCGCGCCGTGTGCGAGCGCTGGCGGGACTGATTGTGCAAAGGCCCCGGATGCCCTTGCAGGGGCGGCACCCGGCACCCCGGCACCCCGCCCCCGACAGCCGCCCGCCCCGCCGCGCCCCTCCCCTCCCGGCCCCGCCCACCGCCCGCCCCTCCCCTCCCCTCCCGGCCCCGCCCACCGCCCGCCCCGCGGCGACTGCACCGGGTATGGCTTCGAAGTGGGCTCTGGGGCTGAGCTGTTCCTGCGGTCCGCTAGGGCGGTTCCGAGGCTCACCCTCGGCCCGGCACAGTTCACATCGCTTTACGGATCGAACACAGAGACTATGTTCCGTTTGTTAGCGCTGACCCCTTCCGCGTAGACAATTACCCAGTTTAACTTGGCCCCTGGGCGACATACGTCACGTGGCCCGGGCACGACGGGCTGCCTCCCGCGGAAGCCGCTCGCACTCGGTTGGCTCCCGCGGGAAGTGGCATCTGCAGGAAGCAGAGGGAAGGAAAGAGCGAGAGAGAAGAGACACTTATTTTTAGACAATGAAAATTTCAGAAAACAAGAAATAAAAACACACACGAAAGGAAAAAACAAACAATAGGAATACTCTTACCTCTAGATCTTACGTTGAATTTTTTCTTACTTCTTATCCCTGCAACAGAGTGTAATACTTTAATAACAGGTCATTAAAAGTTTAAAAAAATAACATGGGTATTGTAAAAATAATCTAGAGTCGTGACGTTTAGCACAGCCCGATATTAGCCACAACAGCTATGTGAATTGAAACATTAATAAATCATAAAATGCAGTCAAGTCTAGCATGCAGTCTTCAGTTGCAGTAACTACATCCCTGTGTGACAATCGTCCGCGAGGCCAGGTGCCCGACACGCAGGGCTCCGCCCTCGGGGAGCGCAGACCAGGCCGCGCATCCCCGCCTGTCGCAGCCCAGCGCACCCCCACCCCGTGCTCCCGAGAGGCGCACCCGCACCCCCGCCCCATGCTCCCGAGAGGCGCACCCGCCCCCCCCCCGCCCCGTGCTCCAGAGAGGCGCACCCGCCCCCCCCTGCCCCGTGCTCCCGAGAGGCGCACCCGCCCCCCCCCTGCTCCGTGCTCCCGAGAGGCGCACCTGCACCCCCGCCCCGTGCTCCCGAGAGGCGCACCCGCACCCCCGCCCGGTGCTCCCGAGAGGCGCACCTGCCCTGCGCTCGGTCCAGGAGCGATGCTGCAAGAGTGACCCTAAGATGGAGCGGGATGCGCAAGCCCTCCGGAGACCCCGCTAGAGTCCAGCCAAGGCCTCTGAGGGCAAGGCCGAGGCCGAGGATCAGTTTCTTCCAGGTGGGTTGAGCATGGGTTCTGAAGACGGGGCGCAGCGGCTGAGCGCCCCCCTCACGTCCCCCCCCGGCTCTGCAGGGGGCCTGCTTCTCCCCTCGCTCTGCCTGCCACTGCCCCACTCTTGCCGCCCCCCCCCCCCATAAGTAAATAAAATCTTAAAGAGAAAAGGAGGAAGAAGGCATATTAGGGTCAGAAACCCGAGTGTACACTCACAGGTGGACACTGCCTGGCAGTTTAATTTGTGGGGTTAGATCAGCGCAGCCCCCAAACCCACACGAGGGACTTTTCCGACAAGCGGAGCATCGGCCTCCTGGGGTCTCGGGCCGCGACCTGCGACTCAGGGTGGGCGCGGCGGCGGGGGCGGGGGGGGGGGGCTTGCTGCGGCCTGCGCGGCCGCCGACCTCCTGTGCCTTCTCCGGTCAAAGCTGTGGGCCAAGGCACCTCCTCAGAGCCTCACTCGTAAGTCCCAGGATCAGGACTGGAAGTCGGCTTTCGGGCGTCACACTCACGATGCTCGAGAGCACACCCCATAGGGTCTTGAGGGATGAAGAAATAGTGTACAGACCTTGATGTGACTTCAGTCCGGCGGCTGTCCATGGCCGTGTCGCACCCTGCGGTGGCCTCATCGCCCCCGCCCGAGGAGGCACCACCCAGGCCCCCGCCGACCACCCACACCCATCCCTGGCAGAAGTCCGGAGGCCTTCGAAGTCAGCTGGCGAGTGTGCACAAGGCGCTGCCGAGAACCCACACTTCATTTGTGTGTCCAAGCCTTTTGGGGGCTCCAGTGTTCAAGGTAGAGAGGCTCTTGCCATCTAGTGACTTAATGGCATGAAGGCTAACAAAGTTGGGATTCAATATGCAAGAAGAGTTGACTTTGTGTCTTTCTCACCCATAAGAAAACAAAAACTGGAGATAATGTGCATGAGGACGAGACCATTTCATGGTCTCCAGGGAACTCCCAGTCCTTTAGGAGAAGTACATCCTTATAGAAGGAAAACTTCCAGTGGAATATATTTATTTCTATTATGTATTTCCAACAGATTTTTCTTCTTGATTTTAAAATGAATTTTTGAAAAATAAATTTTTCCAAGAAAATTAAAAATGAACTTTTAAGATGAACTTAAATGTTTCCTTAAAAATTATAACATTGAACATCCATGCTTCCTGTTTTTCATCTGCTTTTCTTCTTTGGGGGCAGTCCTCTCAATTAAAAAACTGAAAAATATAAAAATGCAAAAAAAAAAAAAAGTAAAAATAGGAATAAAAATTCAGTGTCTAAGTCACTCTGCAAGGCAATGAGACTGGGGATACCTATGTAGGGGATACCTATGTAGATGCTATGTGTTTAGCATCTTTTAACATTTCACCTTTCTAGCAGAAAGTTTCTTTTACGGTCAAGGGGTGATAAATAGGACAGGCCTCTGTTTTTTGATGTAGGAATAGAAAGGGACTCGGGGATCCCTGGGTGGCTCAGTGGTTTGGCGCCTGCCTTTGGCTCAGGGCGCGACCCTGAAGTCCCGGGATGGAGCCCCATGTCCAGATCCTGGCATGGAGCCTGCTTCTCCCTTTGCCTGTGTCTCTGCTTCTCTCTCTCTCTCTCTGTCTATCATGAATGAATAAATAAAATAAAATAAAAATCTTAAAAAAAAAAAAAAAAGAATAGAAAGGGACTCCAAGAAAAGCCCTAGGAGCTCCCGGGGAACATATTTATCAGAAAGAAAAAAACAAAACCAGGAACAGCTAGCCCTGATTTCAGATTTGACATTTCTGATGAGCAGTGTGAGTGCGGATATGTTTCTGTGCATCATAGAGATCTGTTTCCCTCACTGGTAAAGTGAACAACGTAGAGCAGATGCTTCCTAAGGTTCTCTGCCTATTGCATTCTGAAGAGTAAAATGAACAAGAAGAAAATACCAGCCAGCAAAATACATAAGACGTTCGCTGCAGAACGCCACAGCACTTACAACGCAGCAAACAGTGCTTGATGCTGCACTGACACAGAAATGAAGCCTGGGAGAGCTTCCATCCATACAGACTGATTAAGGAAATTAAAGCTAGGAGCATATAATGAGCCATACTTGTCCAAAAAAAGGGGAACAAGTTACATCATGTGGCACAGAATTCTGTCTCTGGCAGGATAATAAACTTCTCTGTTTCTACTATCTAATAAAGAAAAAGGGACTGAGAATTTAAGTAAATTAAGCTGAAATTAAGCAAATGTATGTCCAGAGGCAGACGGAGATTAAGGACTCTTTTTCATCAATATTTAATTTACTAAGACAGTCTTTAGTTTAAGTAACTTTCTTAGGCTGCTTGACAGCTGGTTGACTCTATAGTGACATGAGCCAAAATGATTCCTAAAATAACCACACTTATGCTATAGCATCTCATCAGGGTTTTGCCAACATGTTTTGTGTGACAGGGGAAAAGACACAGCCCTCTGTGCAAATCGTGAACCTAAATAAAGAGGAAATAATCCTTGACTTCAAAGTTCATGCTGTGTGCATGACTCAGCCCTGCCAGCACTGCAACTGTTTTATTACGTGTATTTCTTTGGGTTCTATTCTAGGAAAAGATTTAATTTAGGCAGAAGAAAGTTGGAGCTCCTTCCAATCATAAAACCTAACATTGAAAATAGCCCTGAGACCCATCATCGGATTGCTTGCATAGAGACACAACATAATTATCCATCTTTCCCACTCTTTCTGTTGGGCCCGATTGCCTCCAAAGAGAGTGGAAATGATGCAGTCCTACAGGAAAAGCAAAGCAGAGTAAATCAATTATCTTCCCAAACTTGCAGGCGGATCCTAATGTGTTTACACTGTGTTTCTCTTGTGCAGGTTGATCTCACCAGTCTTGGGAACTCACATACCTGGATGCACTGACGGAGCCTGATGCCTTCTCTACTCCATCTTAAAGCTATTTCTTCTCCTCGGGAACAGCTAATTCATTTTACACTGGGAAAGTTAAATTTAGCAAAAGGAGCCTTTTCAGAGCTGAGAGTTGTTGCTGATCTGGGAGCCTGTCAAGGTGATTCCATGCCAACTTGGACTGGCCTGGCGTTGAGGCTTCCAATCTTGCCAAATGTTGTGCTTATTTTGTGACAAAGATGAAAGTCACAGTTGGATTTAAAAGGAGGCCATCCAGTTTATTTTATTCTTGTCTCAACTCTCTAAATCTTTGTCTTCATGACTGAAAGCTTTGTAAATAAACAGGTGTCCACATGTCCCAGTGTGAACTAAAATTTTATGGAGCCAGAGAGGGAATTGATTTATTTTTAAAAGAAAAGTTATTGTAATACTTTTCTTTGGAAACTAGAGGTAATAGTTGTTCTACAGTCTGTTTCCACAGATTTATTACTGTCCATACTCAGTATTTCCATGGGATTTAGGGTAGGAGTGTTGCATAAAAAGGTATGGGTTTGACATATGTCTTGGGAGCTAGACAAGCTCTCGTCAATGTAAGAAATGTTTATAGAGTGTGAAGTTTCTCTGTAAGTGCTGAAGAGAGGCCATCGCCCGTATTTACGGTTTCATTTATGGTACAAGATCCATACACTGAAATAGATACGTAAACTCAGGTATCCTCAGCCAGAGCACTTTGCCACTTTTTTCTCAAATGCCTAAAAATATAATTTCCTCCTGCTGCTGCACAGTAAGTAAAATAAATATTCTTATTATGAATAATGTCTTCTATGGTAATGCACACATATGCATGTGCAAACATTTATGCAAAACCACACTTTTTTCTAATTAACTAATCTTCCAAAGTACCTAAGAATTCCCTGTTTGGACATGAAGCATCTCAGGTACCTGCATATAACTGCTTCATCAAACTAAAAGCCAAGTGTCTCATTTGTAATAGCACAATAATCTCGGCATGGAGGGGCGTATTCAGTGGGGTTATATTGTTTTCAGTATTAAATTTAGGTGTTGGCAACGATGTAATATTTACTCTAAAGTCAATTTTAAAAGCTTTGAGATATGTGTATGTATATAATATTTATATACTATAGAAAATACCCTATCTTGAATTATCCCAACAATTATATTTTTTAACATATTTAAAACCATGTATGTACCTTATTAACCACATATATGCTCATTTTCCACTGTGTTTCATCTCATATAAAATATGCAATAAACTTATCATGTAGATATGCACAAGTAGGCATCTTTGTCATATATGTCATTTGCTTTGCAGGCATCCGTATTCCCTGGTTGGATATTTAGAAATTTTGCAATGGGATGATCAACTACTTAATTTAAATATATAAATTATTTAATTATAAATACAAGCACAGCAGGTTGTCAAAATACTGCACGACCAGAAGCCAAAATGTTTCTGGCTTTTGAAAATACCTTAATAACTCATCTCTTGCAACTTTCATGATCTTAACATGTTAGTTATTTAAATCAATTAATAAATGAGTCTAATGCCACAATACTGCAGTTTTACCCTAAATATGCAAAACAACTTTGCTTACGGATCTCCAAAGAGCTGGGTGACCTAAAGGGCCTCATTCACATGCGTTGTATCTGGGAGCTATAGGCAGAGTCACAGGAGTCACAGGGCCGCCCTCTCTGGTCCCACAGTTGGCTAGCTCAGCCATTCCACATGGTGCTCCTAGGATTCCAACAGCAGCAAGGATGCAAGCACTTTTCAAGTCCCTGCTTGTGTCACATTTGCCCACTGTCCTATTGGCTAAAGCAAGTCAAATAGCCTAGCTCAGGCCGAGAGTGGAAGAGTCCTACAATGGGCATGGATACAGGGGAGGAAGGAAAACTGGTGGTCTTTTTTGCACGGTACCACAAAGATCCTTCCTAAAGATTTAGATTCTTCTGAAGGGGTCTCTTTTCTGAGGCACCCAAGTTTTGAAGGAAAGAAAAATGAGCATAAGTCGCAGCTTAATAGATGTAACCAAAATATACATGTCAAGAAAAATAATTAGTAAATAAAAATGTCAGGGATGAGGCATCATAGAAGAGAACAGCAGCATGAGGTGACTGAATGCCTTGGATTTAGTAATTGTACTGTGTAGACTTCACACTATGGCTGCAGAGGGCTAATACCTCTTTCTTACTCATACTGTCCAAATACAGTATTTTCCAAATGTGGTCCTTGAATCAACTGCACGTACTGCAATAGTACCACTTGAGATGTCTGTGACAAATGTCCCATTCTCTGAGACTTTGATTCAGATACCAGGGATGGCTGTGAGTTATATGATCTGTAGCAAGCATCCCATGCTATTCTCTGAAGAAGAAACAGGTCCACAGAGCAAGGGTATGTAGTGGTCATCCTGGATTCTCAGAATGCAAGGTCAGCACTGAGGGTCCCAGTATACCAAATATTACCTTAAAAATTAGAATAGTTAATTTTATTTCCTTGAAGAAAATATTTCCTTCTATTTCTGGATTAGACAACAATAAGAATGTGCATTTAGTTGTTTTCTTTCTTCTAAAAGGTTCAAGGCATTTCTCCTCTTTCTAGATATCCGGATGTGTAATGAATCACTTCACCAAAAGCACGAGCATATTATTCACACTTTAAAATTACTTTTCAGCCTTAAAATTCATAATTTTATGAAAGAACTTTGAATATCAACACCAGAAGGGATTATGAAAATGAAATCAATGAATTATCATGATATCCTAATATTAAAGGCATATATTTGCAGTTTATAACTTCCAGAGTTATTGTTTTATAAGGTTAGAAAATAATGTCATTCTTCCAAACACACCTTTCCCTCAAGGGAGCCTTCCACATACTTGTGTCTCACCGCTGCTATCTTACAGCTAAAAAGCAAATCAGGTAGGTTTTGCAAGCAAAATGCCATGAAGCCAATAACTGTATTAAAAATAGAAGTTGGATCTGTGATTTCCTATAGAGAGTTCTTTTGACAACACAACATTTCAAGGCACTAGACTAGGTATGAAAATAATCTGAGAAGTCTTCCTTCCTAAGGCTATCCATATGTTGGGGTAGGCTTGGATCCAGTCCTGCCTACAAGTTGGGGAACTAACTAATGAGTCCTGGTGTTTCTTCCTGCTGACAATTCTATATCATTATAAATCTTTCAAGATACCTAGTTCCCTAAACAGATTCTGAACAATTAAACATTAATTTGTTGCAGAAGGAGACAGCGCACCCTCTTATTAGAGCAATAATAACTTCCAAAATTAAAGGCTTTCTTGTCACCTTATTTACTTATGTAAATATGCATCTATCAGTGTTAAGGTTTCTTGTTTAAATGTGCATGAGTTCAAATCAGAGTGGGGAGAAGGCAAGGACAGATTGTCTTGAACATCAGGAGAGAGTGTGATCTTGGCCTGTCTGCTCAGCCTGAGGTGCTTTGACACTTCTTTCTAACACACCTAAAAATACTTTTTTTTCCTCCTGCTGCTACAATTGCAAGTATGAAGTCAATCAAAGAGGAATATAATCTATCTTCTGAATATATCAATGAGAGAAATCCTCAAAGACCTAACAACACTGCCTTTTTTGAGAGAGAGCAAATAACAGTACAAAGAAGGAAACATTTTCCTCAGATCATATGCATAACAAGATTAAAAACAAAAGCGTGCATATCTCTTTACAAATGAAGGCATAGAAATCAAGACCATAATTTTATCTATATAAATATTAAGAAAAGCAAAGAAAATATGTTTGATTCTTGAGAGAATCAATCATGAACACATAAAAGATTAATAAAAGCCTGTATTTTGAAGACATTAATCATTTATCAAAAATCAACAAATAAATCCACATATTAAGCATCAAAAGACACATATTACAAGACACACACTTATTTATTTATTCATTCAGAGTATACTTACTGAGTATACTTACACTTACTGTGTGCTAGCTACTGTGCAAACAAAGGGCCAACATCCCAGAACTTGCTTTCTAGTGGTAGAGCATATATATTAATGTGGTTAAAATTATAAAGAGGAATAGAGAGAGGGATGGTAGTCAATACCAGAGCTCTATGATCAGACTCAAGGAAAGCTTCAGAAAGAGACATCTGAGCTCAGATCACCATTCAAATTGTCTGAGTTATTATCTTCTCTATGTTCCCATAGCAAACCATGTTGTACAAATCAGATATAGAACTTGATAAATTGTTTTCTATTGATTTAACCTCCAGATTTGAATGGGAAGTTCATGGAAAAGATAGATCATGCATTTTCAGTCTTTTTAATCTCAGCACATGAAATACAGAAAGCTTTCAATAAATGCCTGTCAAATGAATGAATGACTTAAATTGATATTTGCATAATATATTTGAATATTCATATTTTTAATCTCTGCAAATATGCATTTATAGATATAATTATTTTATCTACTGGCACCAAAGTTCTTCTTAGGGAGGGAATGTTATTTAGGAAATTAAGCTCCTTTGATGTGGAAAATGAGACCCTGAGGCTTTCCTGTAAAAATAAACAACAAAATAAAACTAAAAGCTAAACTTGATGCATTACAAAAATGATGATGAGACACTTAGAGGTGGGAACGTAGTGAAAAGAGAAGAAGTGAAGGTAGGAAGAAAGAGGTCGCTCATGTTCGAGGAGCCTGAAAACCAGACAGAAAGATGATCATTCGAAATTTTACAGTCCCCAAAAATGTGTTAAATCAAAGGCAGACCTAGCAAGTAATTTAAGATCATTTGCATTTGTGTAATGTAGATTCTTCTCTTTCCCAAAATTCAGTAAATTCTATAACAAATATAAATATCCTGTCTTATTTTTGGAAAACTCAAGTAAAAGTGTCTGGATTTCATTTATCTGTCAATACAGAGGAGAGAAAAGAGAACATCCATGCGGGATGAAATGCAATTGAGATTAGGAGCTCATTAAGAGCATCCAGGTTTCGATACTACATTGGTACTGAACTACCTTACACAGCAAGCAATCATAAAACTGGGCAAAATATATGAGACAAATGCTTCTTTTAATACAAAGTATAAACTTTAAGCACTTTCTCTGTGTTAGTCACTGTGCGAATGTTGACAACAGCGGTACAATTCCGTCATTTCTGACAAAAGGAAACTCCTAAGGAAGCCCCGTGTGCTCCCTGGTCAGTCTCTCCATCAGTATGGCATGAAGCTAGAGCTCAAGAGGGGCAGATACACCCTGCTGAGATGGGATGGGGTCTGGGACAAGTGATGTGGCTGAAAAAGGGAACTGGGAGGGGGCAGTCCGAGGTCCTCCTTCATGCATCCTGGCTGAGAGTGGGACTTCACATATGTAGGGCCGGCTTATCTGGAAACAGTTTCTTCTGGGTTGAGAATGGAACTGAGTTCTTAGAGTTCAATCAGAACAAGCAGATGCTGGAGGTCTGGCTGAGCCAGAACAGAGAGACATCATTAACACTTCATTAAGACCTCAGGCACTGGGCAGAGACGCAAAACTGCCACATTATGAAGAAAGGACCACACTATAGAGTACAGCCTTCTCTAAGTCTATTTCAACAAAGTTTAAAATCAAGACTTGAAGAAGTCCACGCTTTGGAGTTTGAGACCTACCAAATTTGAAGGGTTTGAAGAATACTGAAGTTTCCATAGATTGATCTTCACAAAATATAAAAACAAGCCAATATGTTTTCAGTAGGATCATCTAGTAATTGATTTAGAAAAATCAACATTCTTCAGAGAAAAGACAGTAGAATCTAGAGTCTCTCTATTATCCACAATTGCCAGTACACAACCGGAAATATGAGAGATGTTCAGAAGAAATAACATTCAAGGGAAACTAACCCTGATATGATACAGGTGCTGGATTTGGAAGACAAAAACTTTAAAGAAGCTAATGTAAGTCTCTTGAATGAACAAAGCCTAAGGGACAATAGCAATGGTTTAGCATACATGTAACTCAAGTCTTGGAAAGAGAATAGAAAGAAATGTCAGACAAAATAGTATCTGACAAGTTTTTAAAAATAGAATAAAAAAAACCAATTCTCATATCAAAGAAGCTCAGCAAGCCTCAAGTAGGATAAAGAAAACCACACTTAGATCAATGATAACCCAACTGTTAAAAAGCAAACATACTAATAACACCAAGAAAACAGAGGAGGTAGACACTTTACAAATGGAAAAAACAGTGATGCAAGTTATGACTGACTTCTCTTTAGAAACAATGGAAAAGCAAAAGATAATGGGATGTCATCTTTAAATTACAGAAACAAAAGAAAACCATGCATCCAGAATTTATGTCAAATGAAAATACAGAAAAAAAGGAAAATAGGGGGATACCTGTGTGGCTCAGTGGTTTAGCACCTGCCCTTGGCCCAGGGCGTGGCTCTAGAGTCCCGGATTCGAGTCCCACATCAGGCTCCCTGCATGGAGCCTGCTTCTCCCTCTGCCTGTGTCTGTGTCTCTCCCTCTCTCTCTCTCTCTCTCTGTCTCTCATGAATAAATAAATAATATTTTTAAAAAAGAAAATGAAAGAAAATATCTTAAACAAAAACTATGAAAATTTTTTACCAGTTTACCTGTAGTACACAAAAATGCCATAAAAAAAGATGTTTAGATTGAAAAGAAATGACATAAGATGGATTTCAGATATAGAGGAACTATTAAAGAGCACTGGATGAGTTATATAAAATATTTTTTCTCTGTAATCTTCTTAAAAGACAACTGTGTTTAAACACAAATTAACTTTATAAAATGGGTTCATAAATATATAAATGAAAAAAAATGGTAAAAATGACTTACATTATATAATTAATAAATGAAATTCTATTATTGTAAGGTTATTATGTATGCAAAGTAGGTCATGTGATTGTTTTGAAGTGTCAAGGTGGTATACTAACTATGAAGTGGGAAGCTATTAGCTCTGAATAGATTTTTTAAATAAATGTTTTTTTTACTTTAGAATATATACAGTACAGAGATTTCTTGCATACTCCACACAAGTTTCCTCTATTATTAACATTTTACATTCTTATGCTTCATTTGTCACAACTAATGAACTGGTGTTGGTAAGTCATTACAAACTAAGCTCTATGCTTTATTTGTTTTTTTTTTTTTTTTTTTACAACAATATCCTTTTTCACTTCCAGGATTCTATCCAGAATATCGCATTACATGTATTCATTATGACTTCTTGGTTTCCTCTGGTCTATGACAATTTCTCAGATTCTGGCATTCCCAGTGAGCTCAATGGTTTTGAGGAGAATTGATCAGGAATTTTATAGACTATCCTTCAGTTGGGATAAATATGATGTTTTTCTGGTGATTAGACTGAGGTCATAGATTTGAGGAAGGAAGACCAAAGAGGGGAACTGACATTCTGGAAGAAGGCCTGATTCCTTTTATTGGGGATTGATATTAAAAACCAATATCTGGGCACTGGGTGTCCACATTGCTACTATAATATAATCGCATTAGGCTTATTCAACAGACACAGCTGGGAAATATATGTGTATATATTAACAAATGACTACGCATGGATCTATAATTTGTTTATCTACCCCCCTGCATTTATATGAAGATAAACATGGCTCTCTGACTTTAATCTAGTACTGAAAGTTCATTCTAGCTTCTCCCCTTTATCTCATCTGTTACTTTTCTCTCCAGGGGTAAGAAACCTGGCTCTTGCCAATGGTCGTCCATTTATTTATTTATCCAATCCTAGTATATGTGGTGATTTCAGAATTGTTAGCCTATGCCCCAGTAAGAAACAAGCTTACCAATTAAAGTATACGGTTTATGTATAGCTCCTTTTGTCTTTATCTTACTATTTTCATTAATTTCCAAAATTATTTAAGTCATTATTTCCACCTACCCTCTTGGGTGGAGGTATGTCATACATTTAAAACATAATTAGATTATTTTGTTTCCATCAGTGTTCCATCATGAGACCCCCTAACTTCTGAGTTGATTTTTATTTTCAATAAAAAGTTATGGATGCATATTGTAATCCCTAAAGCAACCATTAAGAAAATGATTTTTAAATTGTAAGTAAGGATATCATAGAGTTAATAAAATGGAATGCTAAAAATTATTCCATTTTCCAAAGAAAATTAAGAAAAAGAGCAAGAGATAAGCCGAATATATATATATAAAAAAAGATAGCAAGGGTGATAGATTTAATGTATCAATAACTACAATAAACATAGTTGAATGCAATACTCCAATCAAAAAGGAGATGTATTGAGTGGATAGTGAACAAGAACAAATTCTATGTTTTTTAAAAGAAAGATGTTAAAGAAAAGAAGAAGTTAAATTTAAAGATACAGAAAAAGGTCTGTCATACAAACTATATACATGATAAAGATTCTGTGTCCATATTTACATCAGAAAAATTAGACTCCAAGCCAAAGAATGTTACAAGAGGGAAAGGGGGCATTTAATAATGATTTAAGGAATAATTCATAAGGAAGACATAACAATCCTAAATATGTATGACTTAATAACAGAGTTTCAAATTCATGAAGAAATGCTGACAGCATAAAAGTGGGAGATGGAGAAATCCATGACCATACCCGAAGATTTTTTAATAGTCCTCTCTATCAATAATTGATTTTAAAAAAACAGTTGGCAAAAAATCAAGAATTATATAAACAATACTGTCAGGTAGATCTCCTAAAGCAAACTCTGAGCAGGATTTCATGGCAATCTAATACTTAAGGTCAGCACCTGTGAAAGGAAGAGGAAAGCAGAATTAAGAATAGAAGTGAAACTGTTAAGTGAGTCTGACAAGTTCTCCATTTAACACAAGACAGAATCTTGGGAGAAAATATTTCCAGTCAGAGTTGTCCACATCGGGCTGAACCAGCAGCGCCCTTATCTCCCCACCTCTCCTGGTTACTACAAGTGAGCTTCCCAGGAACGACATTACCTCCCGTGAGGTGATTTTTGGGGTTGAGGTAGGATCTGAAGGGGCTGACATACAAACATTCTCAGTGTGTTGTGCTATGGCTAGTTCTTCCTTGAAAGGAAAACTGGACAGCCCATTTCCACGTGCACCACAAACACCAACAAAGTTAACCTAATTAATAATGAACGAACATCACATCTATCACCAGCAGAAAAATACGTTCTTTTCAATTGCCTGTAATATATAAAACAAGTAGCAAGATGATAGATTTAAATCCAAACATTTCAACAATTAAAAGATAGACCATACACTGGACCACAGAATGTTTCCATAAACGTCAGAAGGTTAAAACCTTATAAAATAGGTTCTGTGGCTATAATTAAATTAAATGATAAATTAAGAACAACAAAAAAAAATCTATAAAATACCCAAATATTTGGAAATTAAAACAATCCTAAATCACCAATGGGTCAAAGAAAAATATACAATGAAAATGAGAAAATATGTCAAATTGAATGGTAATAAAATAGATGTATTTGTGGAATGCTGCTAAGGCAGTGCATAGTGTTAAGTTTATACTTTATTTATATCCAAAAGGAAGGAAATCTTAACATTAATTTAAGTTTATAGCTAAGGAATTCTAAAACAGAAAATCAAGTAACCAAAAAATGCAGTAAGTAGAAGGCAAGTAGTTAAATAGGAGCATAAGTCAATGAAATAGAAAACAGACTAATGTTGGTTCATTGAAAAGATTTCTAGACAAAACAAACAAAAGGAACAAAAAAAAAAGAAAAGATTTCTAGACTTGATTAACACAAAGAAACTATAATTAAGAAAAAAGGAGAAAATACAAATTACCAATATCAGAAACAAAAATAAATACAACTAAAATATTACCAAATAAAAAGGAAATATTAAAAGAAAATAGAAGAATATTATTAATTACTGTAGGACCATCCAAAGAAAGGAGAAATCACTAAAGGACTATTGAGACTCAAATTCCTGAGAAGCAAAAAAAAAAAAAAATCTTGATAACAACTGGATTTTGTGTTTGAGAGACTCAAGCATCTTTATATATTAATGACAGGGTCACCTCAGCTGTCATTTAGATCATATTATTAGATATTTTATAGACTGTGAATCAGACTCTGCAGGAAGCTTTATATTTTCACCTTTGATGTGGGTAGGAACATTTTCACGTCTTAATACTTTTGAAAACATGAATTTTTACTGCTGAATAATTGTGTATCATGGAGTGCTACAAAAGTCAATCAGGTATTTTCTTATTATTGGCTGTTTTTATTTCTATGCTCATGCAATTTTTTTAATAATAAATTTATTTTTTATTGGTGTTCAATTTACCAACATACAGAATAACACCCAGTGCTCATCCCGTCAAGTGCCCCCCTCAGTGCCCGTCACCCAGTCACCCCCACCCCCCGCCCTCTTCCCCTTCCACCACCCCTAGTTCATTTCCCAGAGTTAGGAGTCTTCATGTTCTGTCTCCATTTCTGATATTTCCTACCCATTTCTTCTCCCTTCCCTTCTATTCCCTTTCACTATTATTTATATTCCCCAAATGAATGAGACCGTATAATGTTTGTCCTTCTCCGATTGACTTACTTCACTCAGCATAATACCCTCCAGTTCCATCCACATTGAAGCAAATGGTGGGTATTTGTCATTTCTAATGGCTGAGGAATATGCCATTGTATACATAGACCACATCTTCTTTATCCATTCATCTTTCATGGACACCGAGGCTCTTTCCACAGTTTGGCTATTGTGGACATTGCTGCTATAAACATCGGGGTGCAGGTGTCCTAGCGTTTCACTGCATCTGCATCTTTGGGGTAAATCCCCAGCAGTGCAATTGCTGGGTCGTAGGGCAGGTCTATTTTTAACTCTTTGAGGAACCTCCACACAATTTTCCAGAGTGGCTGCATCAGTTCACATTCCCACCAACAGTGTAAGAGGGTTCCCCTTTCTCCACATCCTCTCCAACATTTGTGGTCTCCTGCCTTGTTAATTTTCCCCATTCTCACTGGTGTGAGGTGGGATCTCATGGTGGTTTTGATTTGTATTTCCCTGATGGCCAGTGATGCGGAGCATTTTCTCATGTGCGTGTTGGCCATGTCTATGTCTTCCTCTGTGAGATTTCTGTTCATGTCTTTTGCCCATTTCATGATTGGATTGTTTGTTTCTTTGCTGTTGAGTTTAATAAGTTCTTTATAGATCTTGGAAACTAGCCCTTTATCTGAGAGGTCACATGCAATTATAGATCGCTTCTAGAACAAGCAGATTTCATTTGCTCTGAATAAGTTTTTAAAGGCAAATCCTGAGTTAAGGATCAGACTACATTTCAGATTATGAAAAGTAGCCAAAATTTCTTTCAAAATTACTTCCAGCAATTTGTACTTTATTAATACAATCCTCAAGTAATCTTTTTGATATACTTTGAATCTAGTACTAGATGTTCTCCTTTACTAAATACTCTATATCCATTACAGAAGTAAGCAATTATGTCTCCTCTTATATGGGCATTTATTATTTATAAGAATTCATTTTATTGCCATTATATTTCTTGTTTTGTTAATTGTTTCCACGAATCAGTTGGTCTCGACTGTGTATAAGCCAAAGGAGTTCATATACTCAAATCTATGGATCTTACCTTATTGTATAAGCACCAATATTCATTAATATTTGTTAATCAAAGGCACCAAGTATGGTTGTGTTTTGTCAATGGTCAATGGAGTTATTACCCACCTCACTTTTTTCAGTTAAGTAATTAATGAGGTCCTTATGTGTCCTTATGAGTACAATAAGCACAAGATTGATCTTTTGCACAAACTGAAATCTGCCTTGCAAACAGACCTCATGCATGTTCTTTTCATGGAGAAGCTTCCATTTCTCATCACAAGGTAGAAAAACAAAACTCTTGGTGGGATGGCATTGAGTCAACTTTGAGAATTCTGTGCTGTCCCATTAGCTGGGCGACAATTCCTAAATAATTAGGTGAATAGTGTCTAAGTTCACTTTACAGCTTAATGTACTGGCATCTGTTCCTATTCTCCCATTTCTCAGCACTCAGAGATACTAGTTATATGATGTCTTTTGGTTCACAAGAAGGTAAGACTGTTTCAGCAGATTTGGTGGCTAAGGAAAAAGCAATTACCACTTGTGTTTCACAAGTCTTGTCGAATATTATTAGGTACAAGTGAAACCAGATGCCAAAAGGCCATGAGAAGAGTACTTCAAAGCATTTTGCAATGTCAGGTCAAGCCACGAGGCAAACCCTTCCTGGTTTGCTGGCATCACGGTATCACAAGAGCGCAGGACCCCCCCTGTCTTTCACCACCTTCTAGATCCAAGGGTTTGACTGACTAACTTGTGTTGGGCCTGGACCAAGATTATGTAGAAGTGAAGCAGCCCTAGATCCTTGGCTGCATTCGGTAGGCGTCCTGCAGTGCTTCTCTATGATTCATTGAAAAGGCTGATGCAGTTTTTTTAAACATGAAGTCAAAGGGAAAAAAAATAGAAAGTAAAAATCTAAAGCAGGGTACAAGTAATACCCTCTACCCTTACAGTGACGGTCGACCAGCAAGGGAGGGCTTATTTGCCAAAAGTCAGACAAGTATTGAGGAATAAGAAAGAAAGCAAAGCTTGGTTGCCCAAACTTCTCCACTGAAGGACTTGGGTACATATTCCAGGACCTGCAGTGCTCGCTCGGTTTGGGGTTACCGGTGCAAAAGGGGGCCAGGTCACGTGGAGCTCCTGAACACCAACGTCTTAAATACATGGCTTTTACATGAAGTCAGAATAAAGTTGATACCGAGGGTTTACGGCAGCAGGGTAAGGAAGTCTTCCATATCCCATTGTTTTCTATCTGGGAAAAATAGGTGCTCACCTGTTTCCTGCCTTGAGGCCGCGGATCGCTGTGGTGCCAGAGCCTCACCGGCCACGCGCTAGCCCCGGCGCTTGGGCCCGTAGGCCTCTCAGGACAGCCGCTGCACCTGCCCATTAACCCAGCACCGTCTGGGGAAGCAGGTGCCATGGGAAGGCTCTCCCCCTGTGTCTCTCCTACCAGGAATGCTCCTGAAGAACACTCGAATCACGGAGCCTGAAACAGGTGCGCCTACAATGGCTGAGGGCTTTGATCGCAAAATCCTGAATTCATACATCACGACTCTCTAAGACCATTCAGAAAGCAACACAGTTTCTCATTCTCACAGTTGAGTTGGGATTAAGATCCAAGGCCGAAGCCTGTTTACACAGCCCCTGGAAAGATCATCTGGGCAGAGGGAGCACGGAGCTGGGCCATCCGGGGAGGGTGGCACAGGGCTGAGCCATCTGGGGAGGGGAGCACGGAGCTGGGCCATCCGGGGAGGGGAGCACGGGGCTGGGCCATCCGGGCAGGGGGGCCACGGGGCTGGGCCATCCGGGCAGGGGGAGCACGGGGCTGGGCCATCCGGGCAGGGGGAGCACGGGGCTGGGCCATCCGGGGAGGGGAGCACGGGGCTGGGCCATCCGGGCAGGGGGGGCACGGGGCTGGGCCATCTGGGCAGGGGGGGCACGGGGCTGGGCCATCCGGGCAGGGGGAGCACGGGGCTGGGCCATCCGGGCAGGGGGGGCACGGGGCTGGGCCATCCGGGCAGGGGGGGCACGGGGCTGGGCCATCTGGGCAGGGGGAGCACGGGGCTGGGCCATCCGGGCAGGGGGAGCACGGGGCTGGGCCATCCGGGCAGGGGGGGCACGGGGCTGGGCCATCTGGGCAGGGGGGGCACGGGGCTGGGCCATCCGGGCAGGGGGAGCACGGGGCTGGGCCATCCGGGCAGGGGGAGCACGGCCGCTCACCCGGAGGGCAGCAAGGAGGCTGTCCCCGCGGCTGGCTCTCCATGAAATGAAATGCTCGAAGTTATTTTTGCCCTTCCCTCTATTAGGTGAGCAGTTTATCGAGCATATTGACTGAACCGTTTTCCATTTTCTCTGGGTTTTCTGCGGGTAGCAAAGTGCCCACAGAATCTATATGTTAAGACTTCAAATGTTGAAGTTGATAGTTGGAAGGAATTCGTTTTTTTCGATAATGCAGAGCAATTCAATTTTGGACTCTCGTTGCCAGATCCCTTAATGCCTCTCTGAATTTATGCAATTACTATAAGCTTTTAAACATATTGCTACCTCCGAATGCTTAGTCATTTTTAATTTGGATTTATCTACCATTTGATTTTGAGCAAATCAAAGGCAAGGAGACACTTTTTACTCTTTTGTATCATGCTACAGAATCTCTCATGTTTTATGGCCAAATTAAAATACTAATTAAAATCTCCTTTTTAAGTCATTGAATTTCATAGGCCTCACACACACACACACACACACACACACTTATTTTCTATGTATACAACACTTACTGCTTAAGAAAGAGCATTAATCATCTACTAAACAAAATCTTAAAATAAAAATCAGGTTTTTAAATTTTCTTCCTGAAAATTTAGCTGGACTTAGAGATTTCATTTAACTTTGGCTATTGAGAATTTGTTCTGGGCAAGTAAAGAAGAATTCAGGCATCCAGTTATATGAAATACATTTCTAATGGGAAAAAGAAACCGTGAGGGAAAAGTATAAATGCAAAAGGAAAGATAAAAATTATTTGAGAAAGATTTTCAAGACAAAGGCTCATCCAGAAAGGATATACAATTTATTTTTCTCTTCATTTTAAGTAGTTAACAGCAATTAATATCTATTCAATTCAATTCAACATATATACATTGAACAACGTCACGTCAGACACTTGATTAGGTGATACCTGAAATAGGAACAAATGAAATAGAGGCCTGCTCTCTGCTTGCTCATGGTCTAGCCCAAAGCCAAGTTTGGATGCTGTGGTAATTTATCTTTAACACCAAGATACAGATTTTTAGTCTTGTCTACTTGATTGTTTTTGATTAAATATTTTTTAGAGCATTTTTTTAGATTCACAGAAAAACTGGATAAAAGGCAGAGAGATTCCCCGTCCACCGCCTGCCCTCACACGTGCGTAGCCTTCCCCACCATCAATACCCCCACCCCACCAGTTTGGCAGTCGGATCATTTACTACAACTGAGGATCCTACACTGACACACCATATTGCCCCATGTCCACAATTCACGTTAAGGTTCTCTCTTCATGTTTTTTGTGGATTTGGACAAATGCATAATGTCATGTATCCATCATTTATACTATTATGTAAGGTATTTTCATTGTCCTAAAAATCCTCTGTGCTTCACTTTCTCATCCCCACCCCCTCCCACCTCAATCTCTGGCAACCACTGATCCTTTTGTTGTCTCCATAGCTTTGTGGTCTCCAGAATGTCATAGAGTTAGAACCATACAGCATGCAGCCTTTCTAGATCAGCTTTTTAAATTTAGTAATAGTCATTTAAATTTCTTTCATGTCTTTTTTATGGTTTCCTAGTTCATTTCTTTTTGGCACTGAGTAATATTCCATTGTCTAAATATACACAGTTTATCCATTTGTTATAAATTCATTTGTTATCCAGTTTATTTGTCTGCTAAAGGATATCTTGTTTTTTTTTTTTTTCCCAAGTTTTGGTAATATGAGTTGAACTGCTGTAGACATGCTTGTGCAGGTTTTGGTATGGATATTCTTTGGGTAAACACCAAAGAATGCCCTCTCTCGATTTTGTACTTATTTCTTATTCTAAAGATTCACTCGAAGTACATTTCAGTAACCTAAATTTGGGAATAAAAATTACTTGTTAGCTCTTCGTTTCATGACCCCAAAGATATTTAGATGTTGGGAGTTTGTTTTTGACACAGTATATCAGAAAACAGTGAATCTGCTTCCTTAACTTTTATCACTTCTAGTGTCTGTGATTGAGTGAGACTCCTCTTTGAATGAGCCCAAAAAGTGTCAATGGGAGTGATAAATGGAAGAGACATAGTATTGCGCTCTGCTTGCTCATTTACTACAAGTAGATGCATTTGGCCATAGTGGACTAATTAACTCAAGAGTCACTTCTATTATTATTGCAAAGGCCTGGAGGGGAATAAGGCAGACAAGATAATATATTTTTAAGTGATCTACAATAGATTTACTATCACAGTAAATAGTAATATAGACCTAGTTAGTATAGTAAGTAGAACTAGTAAGTAGCAAGGTCTCTATTTCTGAGAAGCCATGATTAAGATAGCAGCTTCGAATTGATCACAGATCAAGGGAAATTTGTAAGGGAAATAGTTTTATATGTATTCCATTCTCGTGATTAAACAAAGTATCAAAATATTTTATATTAAATCAATGCTCTGACAATCTCAATAAAGATTTTGCACGGTACAACATTGTACTACAGCTCTGAAAAGATGAGAATTCTTCATGTCATAAACATTACATTTACTTCCCAGGAACTCGGTCCTGCAAAAGTTTTCAGGAATGTCCAAATGATCATACTAATGGCCAGCAAAAGGAAGCGTTTGTTTTTCTCATCATCTCTTAGGGATGCAACTTTATGAAAAACATACATTTAATTTATTATTGATTCTTAGTCAAGTGCACGGGGATGCATGTGGAGTCAAAACTACGTAGAGAACGAGATACAGCAAATGTGTGCAGCCCTATCCAGAAGCAAGTGGTTGAGACACTATTTCCAGGATAAGTCCCATGTTTGACTTTAATGCGAATACTCACAAGTAGCTGTAGAATGTTCTTTCTGTGCTATCATTAATTCATGTGGTCAAAATGCTGCCGACTCGGCAGCTCAGTGCAACCCAAAGCCCAACTTTCATAACTCTGGTAATGATCAGTGGGGCACACAAATATCTTCAAGTCACATAATTGTGGTGATCTCAGTGTGCTCGGTTCTGGTGGACTGCTGCCCACACCACTAAATCAGCATTCACGGCACCACGCACATATGGCACAGTTGGAGTTCAGTGGGAGCCTAGGACTCCGTTAGCTTGGGGGCCAAGTCATTCTTAACCTCCATAAAAGGCATCTCTTTAAAGAACAGGGCAAAGGTCACCGCAGCTCATGCCAAGTGTAAAAATGAGAACTACAGACAGGAAACACTGTTCAGATGTTGTAGGGCTGTAGGCCTGTTTTATGTCTGCTCTGAGCCCTCTGCAGCTACAGGAGACCAAAGACGTGCTCACCATCCCCATTTATACCAGGTCAGCAGCCAAATGGGTCCAGACATTAGAAACAGGGGAAACCCAGGGTCTAATCAGGAGTTGCCTCTCTCAAAGGCACGACATGAAACGCTGCAATAGGACACTGCGTGACTGGAACCATGACTACGATGTGTGCCTGGGGGTGTAGATGGAGTGTTCCACGTTATGAATGTGTGACACCGAGGCAGGCGGAGCATGACTGCATAACTACTACCCCCAAGTCACTCATAAAATTGAGATGTGCATCTCCAGAGAATACCAAGGAGGAAAAATTACAAATAAAATAAATGTTCAGTGTGTCTGAATTAATGAGCGTATATTAAGATCATATATAACCTGAGGAAATAAGAAAACAGCACAACTGAGATTTCCCTGAGTAATAGAGAGAAATAGGGGAAGTTATTTTTATTATCTAATTGGTAAGAAAGTTTCCAATTTTTCTGTCAAAGTTTATAAAAGAAAAATACAGGCAGGTTTCAAGGCAGGAGGAGAGGGCAGTGTGTGTGGCAAATGTGGAAAATCACTCAGGGGGGGAAATACGTTTCATACACAGAAACATGGTCGTAGACAAAAGTTGAACTAAAGATCGTATTTACATGGCATGGTTTTTCAGATGATTTTTCTTCATTAAACTCAAAATTAGAATCAGTTTGGTGAATAAACTGGTAACCTGATTTCTGTGGTTTGAAGAACGAATCTTGTACCGGTGTGTTGCGGTCAATAATATTCACCCTTCTTCATTCGATGCTCTCCTTCAGATACCCGGCCTTTCTTTCTTCTTTTTCTCTCCCCTTTTTTCCTTCCTTCCTTCCTTCCTTCCTTCCTTCCTTCCTTCCTTCCTTCCTTCCTTCCCTCCTTCCTTCTTTCCGTTCTCCTTCCTATCTTCCTTTATTCCTTTTTTTCTCACTGTCTCTCTCCCTTAAAACTAGCAAATGGCCTTAATAGAGTTTTGAAAACTTAAAAAGCTTATTTTTTTCTGCCATTCAAAGATGTGAGCTTAGATTTTTGGGTAGACTAAGAAGTTAGGGTACTAGAAGTGTAAATGATATATGTGAAAAAGTGCTGCTTACAAAGTATAAACATAGCATAAACATAGCATAAAAGCTATGTTAAACATAGCATAAAAACATAGCATAAAAGAGCTGTTGTGATTACCCTGCAGACCGACATGAGTGAGGAAACTTCATTTTTAGCCGTGCCTTCGATCTGAGCCAAACCAGAGAAGCAGGTGTGTGGTGCACGTATCATTTTTGCAAGCAACATGCCTCAGAATGCTGCAGCCACACCCTGAAGTTGGGAGGAACAGATACATATTTATTAAAAATTATTTTCCAGTTCACAGACTTATGAACTATGTATACATTTTTGTGAGGAAAAGATAGCTGTGCCGTACTATAACAAGACATCTTTGAGCCAGGTAAAAAATAAAGGATATTAAATCTAAAGTGAGACAATAATAAGTAATCATTTGCAAAATTTGATCCTTAGAATAGTAACCTCCTCCTTATGCCCATCTCTTCAAAAATCTACCACCCTCAGTATGTCCATTTTAGTAGCTCCTAAAGATTTACTTGATTTCTTTGGTTGGATTTATGTCATTAGCTCATTGTACAAATTCTTGATTCTTAGAGACATTAAGAAATGCATTTCATATCCTTCTCACATAAATTTATATCTCTTCTTGTTATTGATCTTTGTATTTTTACTGAAAGGAGAGAAAATATGATACTGTGCATTTTACTGCAAATCTTTAAGACATGTATACATTTAAATATACATAGATGTGTGCATATATACTGGTGCATATGTATATAGATGCATACAATTAAGTGCTCTACTTTTCAATATTTGGAAATGTAAGATTTCTGTACTAAAAACGAATCACAAAAATTATCTCCTCTAGCCATTTTATATTAAAAATAAGGAAATTGAGGTGGGGTAAGTAAAGTATTTGCTGCAAGATCACTTGGCTTCTCAGTTGCAGAGAAAAATATCAGGAATCAAGTCCCTGATCTCCTTGGTCGGGGCCCCTTTCAGTGTGCCATATTACTTGACTTTTTGTTCAAGTCGGAGGTAATTGTATTGGTTTCTTTCATTAATATCCTCCATTTCTCTTAGTATTCCTTTCAGTCTAGGACTGAATCGTAAAGCACAATGCCAAATATGTTAGTCCACTTGGACTGCCATAACAAAACACCATTGACTGGATGGCTTAAAAAACAGAAATTTCTTTCTCACAGTTCAGGAGGCTGGGAAATCCAGGGCCAAGTGCTGGTCAATTCAGTTCTCCCATGAGAGTCCTTTTCCTGATTAGCAGGCAGGGCCTTCTTAGTGTCTTCATATGGTGAAGAGAGGAAGCTCCAGTGTCTTTTCCTTTTAGAAGGACACTACTTCATCATAGGGGCTCCATTCTCATGACCTCATCTACAACTAATTGTCTCCCAAAGTACCCACTTCCTAATACCATCCTGTTGGGGGTTAGGTCTTCAACATATGGATTTCTTAGGGGAGGGACACAAACATTCAATTTATATTGCCACTAGAGGATTCTGTACAATTATTTTGACTAAATCATGATAGACTTCCCTTAGATCTTTGTGATTAAGTCCTGTATGTTTCTTTGGTTCCCTCAAAGGCTATCAAAATATATTTTAGCCTTAATTGAAAAATACTGTATTTATAGAAGTAATCATTTACCTCTTATTAGTCATATTTTAGGATTCTTAAACTGAATGGCTGGAAGAATACTGTTATCTTTCGCATCATTCTAGAAACACAGTGATCTAAGGTCAGACTACATTTGCATCATGTAATAAACAGATGTACCTGTCTCCACCTTGTAAAGTCAAATAAGTGTCATCTGAGAGTCATGATCACCACGATGAGCTCTACAATGTCAGAAATACAGCCTTGATTGATTATAGAATTGATTCTATACTGCTTCCAAGATCAACAATACAAGCTACTTAGCATTTTCATCGATGTCCTAAGTGATGTCTTAGAAGCAAGCTCATTATGTTTGCTGTTGACAGAAGCTAGAGAAGATGTTTCAGAAAGGAGGTGTTTATTCTCCCCCTGGAAAGTAAGTCCAGAATTCAAAATGAGCTTGAAGTGAGCAGAAGCATATTTTAAATTTAGAAGAATATACCCAAGAAACTAAGGGAGCAGAACATATTAAAGAGCTATACAGGAAAGTACAACAAAATGTATCAAAACGTTAGCTATATAGAAAAACAAAATAGATTCTATTAGAAATTACTGAGATCAAAATTGTATAAAGATACAATGAATATATATATACACATACTGTCATAATTCTCACTATAGTAAATATCAAAATATTTCAACCAAAAGAAAATAAGGACCAAAATACATTAGTGTTGGAAAATTTGATAGTAAGATACGTAGGATCAAAATAGATTAGAGCTACATCCATCTCTCTTTGTGCTTCTTTTCATCTCTATGCTAAACTCCTAGTTTCCTAAAATAAAAGAGTGTAAATATTAGCCCAAGGCCATTGTTTGTCTCCACAAAGTTGACTTCTATGAAAAAAAAATCAGAAATAAGAGAAATAATAATTTAATTCTGTGCAATGCATTGAATTTTTAATAGTTATGGTCTCATTTCTATTAGATACTCTGATTATTTTAAGTAAAAATATAAATATGTATTTTATGACTAGGTTAGAAAAGTGATAGGAATTACATCAGTAATTTTATATGCAGCTATACATAGGAAGAAGGGAAAGAACAACAGAACGAACTATCATTAATAGGAGTCAGTTACCATTAAACAATTTGGGGTCATTAGTCCTTCCATTGTTACCCTCACTGTGCCTTTCATTTCATAATAAACTGACCAGTGGTATGTAGCTGCTTTGACCTTTTAACAATCCTTATTCTGGTAGCTTTCCTTTCTTTCAGCACCTCCTGTGGTTGACTAGAAAACTAGCCATGCTCTGTGCTCCTTGTGCTTTGGGTCCACATGGCAACGTCCTACACTATCTACTACTTGTCATGACTTCCACAGCTAAAAATTCTACAACATTATCACATTGGCTCATTTAACACTTATTAATTGGCTGTTTATTCTGTGCCTGACTCCTCATATATGAAACAGAGGATATAGAGGAAATATTATCCTACGTGGCTTCAAAATAACCAGGTCTACATCTTGTCCTGACCCTGATGCAGCATTGGGTATTTTCAATTGTGTCATCTGAGCTTTAATATTCTTACATGCACAATGGGGGCAGTATCCTCTTTCCTAAGTGTGTGAGGGGTTAAGTGAGATGAGATATGTGCAAGTACTTTATGAAGTACTTGACATTTACATTTTACTCAATAGAGATTAAGTTTCACCCAATTAGGAGTAAGTTCTAGAGTTATTGAGATATATAAGCCTGCTTCTTGACTTCAAGGAGTTTGCAATCTAGTACAGAAGCCCTAATTTCAACTCAATAGCACATGCACTGTGGTAGCACAGAAGAGGAAGCAGTACCATATTGCGAAGGAATGCCTTTGAACTAGTATCTCTTTTTCATACCATTGGTCCATTTGGCATTGAGGCAGATCCTTCCTCTCCCCTGAAAACAAACCAACAAACCAACTAACAACAACAACAAAAAGTTTGGAGATAGCACTTAGATTCTCCCCCAATATTCAACAGACTGTAGGAGTTCCATTAGAATGCTCAATGTTCTAAGAATCAGATAACGTACAGAAAATTCACTACTTGGCATTATATTAAACCATATTTAAAATAATCCAAACAAAAGAAACATTATTGATTTTTTAGATAAAATAATCAAACAAGACAAACTCATCAGAGCAAAAAGGAGAATGGTAGTGGCCAGAGACTGGGGCCTGGGGAAATGAGAAGATGTTGGTGAAAGAGTACAATCTCCCAGTTATTAGATAAATAAGTTTTGACAACCTTGTATGCAGCATAGTGACTATAAATAATAATGTATTGTAGACTTGAAAATTGCAAAAGGAGTAGGTCCTAAGTGCTTTCATTACAAAAACAAAAGTACTCTGTGTTTGGGTGTGTTAATTAGCTTTACTGTGGCAATCATGTGGCAATATTCAAATATCAAATCACGATATTGTACACTTCAAATATATACAGTTTTGTTGATCATACTTCAATAAGGTAGAAAAGAAGTGATTAAAAATGAAAAAATTGAGCTTTAAGTATACTGGTAAGGACTGAGGGAGGCATCACTTGAGTTACCAATTCTTCATCTATAAATGGAAGACTCGGAGTGGTCATGTCTCGATCTAGAATGGTAATAAACCAATACTTCAAAGATATGTGAGTAAAGACAATACAAATAAATTGTTTCTTTTTTGGAATAAACATTGAGAATAATTTTTACTAATTGTTGGCATAGAGGATATATGTATAAGTAAAAGAATGTATGATATGTATAAAGGAAATGATATATATCAGCTATTATCTAAAATTATAAATTTGTCAAACCCATGAATGTCCTTATTAAGTTAAAAAAAGGATTTTATAAGAATAATTTTAGCATTAAGCATAATAACATTTTGTATTCTTAAATGTACTAATTGAAATGAGCATTTTAATATAAAGCTTAGGGGATAGTTAATTATATGGTTTTTAAAGTTATTTCAATTAAAAAACACTCTGGATTTCAAAAATCTAAGGTTAGTCAACTTTCTTTTCTTAAGTAGTTTGCTACACTAAAAATCTGCATTGTGGGAGTCACTGACACTGTCTACCACTTATTTCTCATTTGCTTCCCAGGTACATGCTAGACTTGTGCTTTCTCACCTGTTTGAAGGTCACGTGTAGCTAGGCAACTTGCAATGGTCACTAATACACAGCAGAGGTTATAAGCCAGCTTCTGTAAAAACTTGAGAACGGTTAGTGATTTCTCATGCTCTTCCCACTCTTGCCACGATTGTCAAATAAAGCCAGAAGTGAAGTATATCCATCCACGTAGATCCCTGAGTGACAACATGGAGCCCAGCCCCAGATAACCCGCAAAGGACATGTGCTTGAAATAATCTACGGTAGTTTTAAACTACTGAGATGTAGGAACTCTGTTATCGTAGTGTGAAGCAAACTATCCTAGTTAAGAAAATGATCTCAAAATTTTCAGGGTTTTAGGAATGTCATTGTTATATTACTTGTCATGTAAAGACCACTGGTGTAATAGCTGTACATGTGTGTTATATGTAAACACTGTAATCTAGTCTGGAAAGAATATTAACCCATAATTCAGTCCTTGTCATATCTTTTGTTTCTTTTTCATAAAAGCAGGTCACAGAAAAATTATAGAAAATATTTTTGTAAGACTTTAGTTAAATTTTGACCAAGATATATTTTGCTATAGACTTATTTTAGTGAATTAAGATAATTTCTTGAAGTAAAATAGATTTTTGATGATATTTTGAGACACAGCTGTATTACATATGTATATATAAATATGTATACACATATATATGTTACCACGACAAAATGCATACTGAGTTTACAAATTAGACAGAATTTTAAGAATGTTTCCAGGGAAATCATGTTATTCAACCCCCTCATTTTACAGATAAAGATAAAGAAAAACAATATGATTCTTCCAAAGTCACCTAGAAAGTGTGTGGCAGGATTGAGGTTAGAAACCAGATCCTTTGACTTTTGGTTCAATTTCTTTCCATTACTGCTTCTAACATATGTTAGCCATTTTGCAGTCAAAGATTGTATGGTTCAGTGTAATATAAATTCACAAATTATTTTTCTAATTTGTGGAGTTTGATTAAGTCACATCTAGTATATCAGTTATTTTCTTTTTACTGCTTTTATAAGAAGACAAGGGACATGGCTGCTTTAAAAGTTCTCGTCAAGCAAAAGTATGAACTCAGACACATTAAAAAAAAAAAAAAGGCACCAGAAGTGTTTCCAGTTTTGCACAGTATCTAACACAGGCAGAACTAGACTTCCTCATACAGAGGGAAATGGCTTGCAAAGAGAAAGGCTTCCTGGAAATCAAGTAACTCTTGCACAACAAGTTTGATGAGCTAAGTGTGCATTAATCGGAAACATCTGAATTAAATTTCCCTTGAAATATACATAAAATGAAGAGGAACCGTGGTTTGCAGATTATGTTTCAGGTTCCACTCAAACATTTTTCCAGCCTCGAATAACTCCGGTTTTTTTCGATCCTACTTGGGAGTTCATAAAAATGCTTAGTATACCACACAATAAAACTGGATTCATCAGAAATCCACCATAAATATAATATAGATAATGCCGTAACTTGACCTAATGTTTCCTACTCAAATAGGAGTATTAACGATGAAATTTCTTTTTTTTTTTTTTCACAACGATGAAATTTCTAAAAGAGGGTTGTTGTGTGACGCAGAGTAAATCACAACTATTTGAGAGACAAGAAACAACATCTTGAGGAGCACCTTTGGCAGTTATTTTCACAATCTGGTTCACCAGCTTCCGTTAGTGGAACTCAGAGGTGGGTGTTAGGCACCATTTCTCAGATTTGAAACCTACACAACTATTGTAAGGTTTTGGTGCTGTAGCTCTAATATCTAGGATGAATCCCCTCCTATCTCCTAGAGGTTTATAATAGACTGTAAGTCCAACTTTATATTTTAAAAAAGCAACTGTATATGTTAACTAGAATTTAAATTAAAAACTTAAAAAAGCACTGGACGGAAATTGATGTTGTCATTGCTTGCATTGGTAACAGTTCCCCAGCAGTGGAAATCGTAATTTTTTTCTATAAAACGACATGAGGTTTTAAAGAAATAATGAAAACAAGCTTAAGGTTTTAGTAAAAATACCTTTCAGTTGAAAAGAAGATCTATCGCCCATGGTGTCTTTCAGTTTGTGAGAAATGTGCCCCTGCATATTTCTCTTATCCTGTCATTACTGAAGTACATCACCGGATACATTCCACGTGCCACTTACAGTAATCTGAAATTAAGCTTTTGCTGAAACAGACTATCAGTATAAGAGAATTTAACATATTCTGATAAGCATATGCCCTAGTTCACTTGTAATAACTCTAGTGGTAGTTGAATTATATTGCCAAGGGATTTAGATATGTAAATGTGCCTGCCTAAAGCTTTGCAACATTTTATAAGAACAGAAATATGCCTTTGTGTATCTATGGATAATAGTCACTGGATTTTGTGGCCTCTTTTTCAAATTTTCTAGGGATAGGGTTTTAAAAAAATTGTATATGTGTAATATACTAAAATTCTCTCTATATATAACATACACAAATGCTGCTATGTCTTCTGGGATATATACATACATATATACAGAATGTATATACACATAACACACACACACATATACACACACACGCACACCCCCATCCTGGCAATTAAAATCTTCAAGTGAAAAAGAAATCAGAACAGAGAATAAATGCCTGATTATTGCTATGAAAGGAAAAAGGCCTATAGCTTCCAGGAATGAATGATTGAATGAAGTCTTCTTAGTGACACATTAAAAACTGAACTAGACATGAATTTCACTGACTCTCCTGGAAAAATAGCTTAAGTAAAATATGGAGAACCAGAGTCGGAGAATTTCTCTATTTGATTAGGAAGGTACTAGGGATATGGTGCTGGAATTTATGTACAACAGAAATATGCAATTTGTATGGGACCTGAGGATACATATGCATGTTTGGGAGCCTTGTTATAAGATAGTCAAAATTTATTTGATCCCTGTGCCTTTCTTCATTTACTTGAATTAAATCTACTGGTTTTCATAATTTTTCTACGTAAAATATTGCTTTGCTCTCAGAATACTACTACTAATATTTCTCTCAGAATACTGTCATAGCTATGTCCAAGTAATTTCTGCTGAGATATTTTAGCAAGAGGAACAAATGACCCATTAGCTTATCACACTTTCTCACAACCTATAGTCAGTTCTGCTCTCATGCTTGTTTTGAAAAAGGAACGTTTTCCAATAAGAGTGATATGCTAAGGAACAATATAAGCAGAATGCAGATTTTGTGTTTGCTTACGCGAGATATTGTCCACAAGAAGCGCTAGGTGGATGTGGAAAGCTGCACTCACCTGAGACTAGCCACCGAACAATACACAATACGCACACCCGCACGCACCCCAAACATCAGCAGGGACCTCTGGCCATTGAGTGTTAGTTGTGGGTTTTACAAGCACACCCGGGCCCTGTGCTGTCATGAGTTTCTGTCTGCATTCAGATTATCTTCCTTCTATCCTTTCACAGTGACTCAGATTGCTACAACCTTCCCTATGTCCACTTCCATAAACAAATCCCAGGGCTTTTTCGAGGTTAAGTGTCATATTTATTGTAGTATATGTCATATGTTATATGTTTCTTAACTGTTTACATTTATTTGTTGATATAAATATATTTTATAGATTTCTGGACTAATTAGTTTAAAACTGTGTTATAGTTTTTATTAGTTTGGCAAAGTTTTCTATTCCATTTTATTGTCTTAATGTGTTGTTGACAGAGTTTTTGAGTACTACAATCCTAACCCCGGTTTCTCTGTGAGTGCTATAGAAGCGACTGCTCTGCTGTGCATAGTGTGGCAACATTTAGGAATGCACGAATCAGGTTAGAGCAGAATGGGTTGTACTTTATCTTTAGCTCTTCTTGACCTGATGTTGGTGTCTCCATTTTACTGAAACTGGTATCTCTAGAGTCACCAATGCCACTCTAATTTCAATGGTCTTGCCCACATTCTCAATCTCCATGACCTTTTAACATTATTTGATATTGCTGAATTCACTCCTCAGATTATTTAAACCAACATAGTAGGCGTATATGGTAGAAAGATAAATAAGCATACTCTGTCTAATTGATGGGGATAAAACATAGTAGGCATACAGGCTTTCCTTAAATTCCTTAAATTCATATGGTAGAAAGATAAATAAGCATACTCTGTCTAATTGATGGGGATAAAATTGGCCAACTCCACTGCTGGTAGACTCTATGGCATAAGGAGGTATGGATTCTACATGCATCACATCTGCTTGTGGATACCAAGACGTCATAAAAGATGCAGTGTTTGAGATAATAACAAAATCAGCTTACTTAGAAATTTCATGTATTTCCTTTTTTTTTCCATCCAGGACAAAATCCTTGAGAATAGGACTTTCTCATTATCATCCTTATGTTTTTGAGTACGTAATAGAGTCCAAGGAGTCTACATAGGATTTAACTCTTCTTATTATGCCCTTGCCAGCACAGAGCCTGCCTCAAAAATCAGTGTTTACTTAATGATAAAGAAATATATGGCCTGTAGTATAGTCGGTACTGAAAGTCAAACAAGAAAGAAAGCGTTGAAAGAAATGATATTAAGTCCAGATGGCTCTGGATTGGTTTGTACAATATCTAGAAGAGTGAAAGATAGAAGGAAGCCGTGTTCTGAAGTTTTCTCAGTAACAAGTTAGAGTCTATACTTATCAGAGCTTCCTTTTTCTCTTGCCAACCGTTTGTTTTTTAATCCTTTACCCAACTGTTGGCCTTAACCACTGTCTTTTAATAACTTGTATTTTTTCCATGTTCACAAAAATACAAAATGCCTTTTCCCCACACCTATTTGTCCAATTCCCATTTAGATTCCAAAGGACAGCTCAAATGCATTTTCAGTAAAATTTTCACCTATCATCCCATTTGGAACTGATCTTTCTCTAAATACAAGTTTCTTTCAGTTTTATAAAATATGAAATCTACTTATTTACAATGATAACAGACACAGATAAATATTTATTGTGTGGCTATTAAAGCAAATATTTGTTCTAAAAGCAGACAGAATTTTATATACTGGTTAGAAATTTACTTATTAAAGGTAGACTCACAAATGTTTTACATCTGTATTTATTCTCCATACACATTTAATACATCTTCTATAAGAAGAGTTTTCAACTTCCTTGTAGAAAAAATATAAACCATAATCTGAATCTGAATATCTCAAAGAAATTTTATTTCTTTGTATCTTTACTTATTTGTATCTTTATTTATTTGTATCTCTATTGCAAATAAAAAAGTCAGTTTATATTACAGGTAGTTTTGTTCTTGTTGTAAAACTTTTTTTGTTGTTGTTTTTTAGAAATTTGTATCCAAAATTCAGAGTTCAAATAATTGATTGACCAAGTCAGAAATCCTAAGGTGGCTGAGTTTACTTATGTCTAAGTAGTCACTAAATTGAGTTAGGGATTGGCAGTGCTCAGAATAAAAGATAAAATTATTATAGAGAATTTTATAAGTCACATATTTGAATACATAATTCAGGATTTAGAGCATTCAGAACCACTTCATATGTTAAGAAGGCTAGAATGTATCCTATAAAGAAAGGGAAAAAATGAACTATTTTAAGGTCAATAAAATACCATTTTTTAAAAGATTTTATTTATTTTTTTGAGAGAGATAGAAAGAGATCATGAGCAGAGGGAGGGGCAGAGGCAGAGGGAGAAGCAGGCTCTTCACTGAGTGGGGACCCCCAACCCAGGGCTCGATCCCAGGGTCCTGGGGTCATGACCTGATCTGAAGGCAGACACTTAGCCCACTGAGCCACCTAGGTGCCCCTAAAAATACCATCCTGATCATAATGTAGAAAGAGAAACCACTCTCAAGGAGGTTATTTCTCTACTTCATCCAATGATAGTGATAATGGGAATGGAAAAGAATCGATGGGTTTTTTAAAAATGCTAATCTAGAATTAAAAGACATTGAAAAACTGAAGATATGTGAACAATGAAGGACAAAAAGAAATAAAGGATAGAACTTAGCCTTCCCATTTGGGCCCCATATCTCCTCTGCATCTTTTCCATCTAGCTGTTCCTGAGTTATTTTCTTTTATAATAAACATGTGATGTCATAAGTAAAATATTTTTCGAAGGTCTGAACTACTCTAGCAAATTAAGCAAACTCCAAAGAGGATTCTGGGAACCTCTAATTCATAGCCCACCAGTCAAAAGTAGAGGTAACAACCCAGAGTTGGTGTTTGTCATCCTGAGTTAGAGGGGGTTGTTGGAACCTCCAATTTGTAACCAGTCAGAAGCACAGGTAACTACCTAGACTTGTAACTGGTAGTGGAAGTGGGGGCAGAGGCAGTCCTGTAGGGCTGAACTCTTAATTTATGAAATATGATGCTATCTCTGAGCAGATAGTGTCAGAATTCAGTTAAATTCTCAGACACTGAACTGATGTCTGACAATTGATTGGTGCTATTGGGGAAACATCTTTTTAAAGTTTTTAAAAAAGATTTTATTTATTCCTGAGAGACACACAGAGAGAGGCAGAGAAATAGGCAGAAGGAGAAGCAGGCTCCCTGGGGGGACTTGATCCTAGGACCCGGGTCGTGACCTGAGCTGATGCCAGATACTCAACCACTGAGCCACCCAGGCGTCCCCATTGGGGAATTTTTTGCCCTCACATTAGAACTGGGTCCAAGAACCTAAAAGGAGGCAGATTGTGAAGATTTGAGTTTCAAGTGCCTTTAACATCCAGCTGAATACATTCTAACGGCTACTGGAAATAAGAGACAGAAATTCAAGATTTAGGTGTTGGAGATGAAGAGTTGCAAACTACCTGGTTATATGCATAATTGAAGCAATGTTCCTGGGTATGATTACATCATTTACTTCCAGAGAAAGAGAGGAGAGCCTGACAGTGAGCTAATTACATAATAATGAAAATTGCACATTTACCGACTGAGGAATTCTACAGCATCAATTACTTTTTTTAAGATTTTATTTGAGAGAGAGAGGGAGTGCACAGGAGGGAGAAAGAGAGAGAATTTGAAGAGATTCTGAGCTGAGCCCAGAGCCTGACATGGTGCCTGATGCCATGACAGTGAGGTTGTGACATGAGGTGAAACCAAGAGTTGGTCACTCAAGCCACTGAGCCATCCCAGTGCCCCAAATTTAATTATTCTTATATGAAGGATAGCAGGGAAAAACTTGGGCTAAAGTGAAGCACTCCAGCTCCTAAAGGATTATTACATTCAGAACAATGCTTCAGAGAGAACCTACCATGTGTTGAAATTTGCTCACTTATCCAGACAACATTTGAAGAAGGCAAAATCATGCCAAAGACAGATTTAAAGGGAAAAGAACATAGCTTAGAGGCTGATGATTCAGCGGAGGAAGACAAACCCATTTCATTTTGTTCTGCATTGTTGAAGGTGATAGGTAAGTGTGCGTGTGTACACATGCACATACACATATGTAGCATATCCAAACATATACATACATGTACGTGTGTGTTACATGCATATGCATCTTCAGTCAGTTATAAGAACAGTGGGCAGAACAATGTCCTTCTCCTAGGACGATCCCCACTGGCTCCCCCCGAAAACGTTCCTCAGTGAAACACATTTCCCAAACCAATTGCTCTGATTCACTTTGCCCTGAATGCATTTCTGGTAACATTAAATAAATGATAATTATAATAAATTAGCTTCTGTTCAATTTACTTGACCCCAACATAATTTTTGAAGACCATAAGTACAATTACCATGTTAAACATTATACTCTTTATATTATAGTTCAATAAGTTCTTGGCCAACCATTTATTCATTTGCCATTTTCTAGTGGTCATATAAGTTCTAGGAGTATTAGAAATGTGTATCAGCATGTATAGTATATATTAAAAAACCAAAAACAATTCTCCCAGATATAAGCTTTTAAGATAAAATATTTTGTTTAAAATGTGTAAAACTGAGTAGCCTTCAGTGTGATGCTAATGACTCAAAATGTTCACAATATCATAAGAGTTGAGGATTTCATTGTTTTACTAGATAAATCACTTATAAATCAAAAGTATTTTCCCACTTACCATATTTACATACTTTACTTATACATTTTAAAATCTATATAGAAAGAATTCTGGTGAACCTAGAAATCTTTATAGAATGAATGATGTACTTGAATTTATGGAACAAACCATCACATTATTTTTTGTGATTGTTACTTTTTCTTGGCTTACTTAGATCATATAGTTAAAATTCCAATAGTCAGTTTTAAAGTTTAATACAGTATTAAGTGTGAAGAAATGAAGGCACTCATTATCAAAAGATTGATGATTATGATTTATGAGACATTGGCAAAACTACAAAATCTCAACAATTCTGTATTTCTGGCAGTGTCTTAGTAACTGTAAACATGAATAAAATGAAGGGATTTAATAGAAAAAATAGAATGTGTAAATAAATACATGCAGTTATCCTCTGTAATTCATAGTTGAAAATTATCAAACATATTATTGTCTTAATGCTTACTATTACCAACTGAATTTTTAAGTGTCATTTTTAAGTGTCACTTTTCTGATAATTGAGTTCAATATTAACATTAATACATATTTACCGAACACTATATTAAACACTTGAAAAAAAGATACTGTAACATGCAAATTTTTATGTCTTTAATTATTATTAATACTTATATTCACTTTTGATAACTTGACCTGGAGACAAAAAAGCAAAGCAGAGAGAGACAGAGAGAGAGAGCAAGAAAGAGGACCTGCTTCCTTATTTATAAGTATGCACAACTGAATACTTACATAACCCTTTACTAATAATACAAACTTGTTTCTCATTATTAAGAATTTCATCCATTGCTCCCATAAGTTTGGACAGTATGCTTAGTTTGGTAATAGAAAGCTTTCTCCCTTTTTCTTACCAGAGATCTTCAAATGATTAGCTAATAATAGTTGCCCAATGATTTCCAGATGTTGCTTACCATACAAGGAGTGTCCACTTATCTTCCACACAGGATTGTGTGGAAATTGAGATTCTTTCATTGCTATAAAATAGAGATCACAGTGGAAATATTTCCCACCCAGAATCTGCAATTCTTAAAAGAGGAAAGAATTCTCCTAATGCACACTTGTTGACCAATGGAAGAGATCTTGGATTTGGCTTCTTTAAAACTGAATTCTTGATATGCTGAAAGAAAGATTGGGTTGCTTAACAAACACCTTAAGAAACAACAAAGAAATATTTAAACACTATTTTGGTTTTGTCTCTAAAGAGTGGATTTTCTTTGAAATTCAAAGGCAGTGGGAGTTAGTATAAAGAACTACTCATGGGCCAAATCTTGGCAAGATGGCCAAAGAGTAGGGGTCCTCAACTTACCTGGCCCCACAAACTTACCTATAGAACTTTCAACACCTGTGAATTCGACCTGAGATGTAAAGAGAGAACAGTTGGAACACTACAGAGAGAAAAGTGATCACTTCTGACAAGGTAGGAAGGGGTCTGTTCTTCTTTTTCTTTTATTTTCAGGTCTCTGATCTTTTAGGAATCATCTAGGGTGTATTTTATTAGGTTGTGGTTGATATTTTTGACTCAGCTCACTCATACAGCCACTCTGCACTGGACAAAATGACTAGAGGAAAGAATGCACCACAAAAGAAGGAACCAGAAACACTCCTCTCTGCCACAGAGTTACTGAACATGGATTTAAATATGATGTTAGAAATTCAAGTCAGAAGCACAATTATAAAGTTACTAGGTGGCTCTGGAAAAAAGCATAAAGGACTCTAGAGACTCTGTTACTATAGAATTGAGATCTAATCAGCCTGAAATTAAAAATACTTTAACTGAGATGAAGTCCAAACTGGATGCTCTAATTGCTATGGTTAATAAGATGGAAGAGAAAGTGAGTGACATAGAAGACAAGTTTGTGGTAAGGAAGGAAGCTAAGGAAAAAAGAGAAAAACAAATAAGAACCCAAGAGGAAAGGCTTAGGGAAATAAATAATAGCTTGAGAAGGAAGAATATTCATCTTATTGAGATTCCAGAAGAGGCTGAGAGAAAGAGAAGACCACAAAGTATATTTGAACAAATCATAGCTGAGAACTCCCCTAATCTGGGGAAGGAAACAGCATTCAGATTCAGGAGATAGAGAGATTCCCCCCCCCAAAAAAAAATCAATAAAAACCATTCAACATCTCTACATTTAATAGTGAAACTTTCAAATTTCAAAGAGAAAGAAAAATCCTTAAAGCAGCTCTAGATAAGAGAATTATATCAGATTCACAGCAGACCTCTCCACAGAGACCTGGCAGGCCAGAAAGGGCTGGCAGTGTATATTCAGGATCCTAAAGGAGAAGAACCTGCTACCAAGAATACTTTATCCAGCAAGGCTCTCATTCAGAATAGAAGGAGAGATAAAGAGCTTCCAAGATTGGCAGAAACTGAAAGAATATGTGACCACCAAGCCAGTTCTGCAAGAAATATTAAAGGGGACCCTGTAAAAGAAAGAGAAAGCCTAAAGAAATAACCCACAAAACAGGGACTGAATAGGTATTATGATGACACTAAATTCATATCTTTCAATAGTTACTCTGAACATGAATGGGCTAAATGATCCCATCAAAAGATGCAAGGTATTGGATTGGATAAAACAGCAAGACCCATGTATTTGCTGTCTACAAGAGACTCATTTTAGACCTAAGGACACCTCCAGCCTGAAAATGAAAGGTTGGAGAACCATTTACCATTCAAATAGAACTCAAAAGAAAGCAGGGGTAGCAATCTTCATATGAGATAAATTAAAGATTATCCCAAAGACTGTAGTAAGAGATGAAGAGGGACACTATATCATGCTTAAAGGGTCTATCCAACAAGAAGACCTAACAATCATGAATATTTATGCTCCTAATGTGGGAGCTGCCAAGTATATCAATTAATTAATAACCAAAGGAAAGACATACTTAGATACTAAGATAATACACTAATAGTAGGAGACTTCAATACTGTACTCTCAGCAAATGACAGATTTTCTAAGCAGAAGAGCACCAATGGAACCAGGGCCTTGAATGACACACTGGACCAAATGGATTCCATAGATTTATACAGAACTCTCCATCTGAACACAACTGAACACACATTCTTCTCAAGTGCACATGGAACTTTCTCCAGAATAGACCACATACTGGATCACAATCAGGTCTCAACCAATACCAACAGATTGGGATTCTCCCCTGCATATTTTCAGACCACGATGCTTTGAAACTAGAATTCAATCACACAAAGAAATTTGGAAGAAACTCAAACACGTGAAGGTTAAAGAGCATCCTGCTAAAAGATGAAAGGGTCAATGAGGAAATTGAGAAGAATTAAAGAGATTCATGGAAACTAATGAAAATGAAAATACAACTATTCAAACTCTTTGGGATACAGAGAAAGCAGTCCTAAGAGGGAAATACATCGCAATACAAGCATCTCTCAAAAAAAAAAAAAAATGGAAAAAAACTCAAATATACAAGCTAACCTTGCACCTAAAGGAACTGGAAAAAGAACAGCAAATAAAGCCTATACCATGTAGAAGAAGAGAGATAATACAGAGTCAAGCAGAACTCACTGAAATAGAGACCAGAAAAACCAGGAGTTGTTTCTTTGAAAGAATTAATAAGATACATAAACCAGGCTTATTAGAAAGAAAAGAGAAAAGACTCAAATTAACAAGATCATAAACAAAAGAGGAGAGATCACAACTAATGCCAAGGAAATACAAATGATTTTTAAAAATGTATTATAAGCAGCTATATGCCAACAAATGGACGCATTCCTTGAAAACCACAAATTACCAAAACTGGAACAGGAAGAAATAGAAAACCTGAACAGGCCAATAAACAGGGAGGAAATTGAAGCAGTCATCAAAAACCTCCCAAGACACCAAAGTCCAGGGCCAGATGGCATCCCAGGGGAATTCTATCAAACATTTAAAGAAATAATACCTATTCTACTAAAGCTGTTTCAAAGAATAGCAATGGAGGAAATACTTCCAAACTCACTTTATAAGGCCAGCATAACCTTGATCCGCAAACCAAAGATCCCACTAAAAAGGAAAATTATAGACCAATATCCCTGATGAACATGGGTGCAAAAATTCAAGATACTAGCCAATAGGATCCAACAGTATATTAAGAGGTTTATTCACCATGACCAAGTGGGATTTATCCCTGGGATACAAGGGTGGTTCAACACATAAAACAATCAATATGCTAGATCATATCAACAAGAGAAAACACAAGAAGCATATGATCCTCTCAATAGATGCAGAGAAAGCATTTGACAAAATACAGCATCCATTCCTGATCAAACCTCTTCAGAGTGTAGGGATAGAGGGAACATTCCTCAGTATCTTCAAAGCCATCTACGAAAAGCCCACAGCAAAGATCATTCTCAATGGGGAAACAATGGGAGCCTTTCCCCTAAGATCAGGAACACGACAGGGATGTCCACTCTCACCACTGCTATTCAACATAGTACTGGAAGTCCTAGCCTCAGCAATCAGGCAACAAAAAGAAATAAAAGGCATTCAAATTGGCAAAGAAGAAGTTAAACTCTCCCTCTTCACAGATGACATGATACTGTACATAGAAAACCCAAAAGACTCCACCCCAAGATTGCTAGAACCCATACAGCAATTTGGTAGTGTGGCAGGATACAAAATCAATGCCCAGAAGTCAGTGGCATTTCTATACACTAACAATGAGACTGAAGAAAGAGAAATTAAGGAGTCAATCCCATTTACAATTGCACTCAAAAGCATAAGATACCTAGGAATAAACCTAACCAAAGAGGTAAAGGATCTATACCCTAAAAACTACAGAACACTTCTGAAAGAAATTGAGGAAGACACAAAGAGATGGAAAAATATTCCATGCTCATGGATTGGAAGAATTAATATTGTGAAAATGTCAATGTTACCCAGGGCAATTTACACGTTTAATGCAATCCCTATCAAAATACCATGGACTTTCTTCAGAGAGTTGGAACAAATCATCTTAAGATTTGTGTGGAATCAGAAAAGTCCCCGAATAGCCAGGGGAATGAATATTGAAAAAGAAAACCAGAGCCGTGGGCATCACAATGCTGGATTTCAGGTTGTACTACAAAGCTGTGGTCATCAAGACAGTGTGGTACTGGCACAAAAACAGACACATAGATCAATGGAACAGAATAGAGAACCCAGAAGTGGACCCTGAACTTTATGGTCAACTAATATTCGATAAAGGAGGAAAGACTATCCATTTAAAGAAAGACAGTCTCTTCAGTAAATGGTGCTGGGAAAATTGGACATCCACATGCAGAAGAATGAAACTAGACCACTCCCTTGCACCATACACAAAGATAAACCCAAAATGGATGAAAGATCTAAATGTGAGACATGAATCCATCAAAATCCTAGAGGAGAACACAGGCAACACCCTTTTTGAACTCGGCCACAGTAACTTCTTGCAAGATACATCTCTGAAGGCAAAAGAAACAAAAGCAAAATTGAACTATCAGGATTTCATCAAGATAAGAAGCTTCTGCACAGCAAAAGAAACAGGCAACAAAACTAACAGACAACCTACAGAATGGGAGAAGATATTTGCAAATGACGTGTCAGATAAAGGGCTAGTATCCAAGATCTATAAAGACCTTATCAAACTCAACAGCAAAGAAACAAACAATCCAATCATGAAATGGGCAAAAGACATGAAGAGAAATCTCACAGAGGAAGACATGGACATGGCCAACACGCACGTGAGAAAATGCTCCGCATCACTTGCCATCAGGGAAATACAAATCGAAACCACAAGGAGATCCCACCTCACACCAGTGAGAATGGGGAAAATTAACAAGGCAGGAAACCACAAATGTTGGAGAGGATGTGGAGAATGGGGGACCCTCCTGCACTGTTGGTGGGAATGTGAACTGGTGCAGCCACTCTGGAAAACTGTGTGGAGGTTCCTCAAAGAGTTAAAAATAGACCTGCCCTATGACCCAGCAATTGCACTGCTGGGGATTTACCCCAAAGATACAGATGCAATGAAACGCCGGGACACCTGCACCCCGATGTTTGCGTAGATGTATTTTTACTATTTGGGGGTATTTACCTAGGAGGGAAATTGCTAAGTTATATGGTGACTCTGTTTCACATTCTGAGGACCTGCCAGAGAGGTCCCCAAAGTGAGGGCACTGCCCTCGCGCTCCCTGGCCGGGGGGGTCGCCCCCTCCCCACAACCCCACACCTGCCCCCGCCTCTGGCACACCCGGTCCCCGCGGCGACCTCCCGGGGCTGACGTGCTCTCACCGTGCTTTGATTCGCATCCGCTACCAAAAAGACCTGGGGCATTTTTCACATGTGCTTACTGACCATTAGTATATCGTCTTTGATATTAGTATATCAGACCCTTTGCTATTTTTAAAATGGACTTTATTTTTTATTTTATTTTTTTAGTATTTTATTTATTCATAGACAGAGAGAGAGAGAGAGAGAGAGAGAGGCAGAGACACAGGCAGAGGGAGAAGCAGGCCCCATGCAGGGAGCCCGACACGGGACTCGATCCTGTGACCCCAGGATCATGCCCTGGGCGGAAGGCGATGCTAAACCGCTGAGCCCCCACCCCAACCCCGGGCTGCCCAAGATCCATTTTTTAAAACCCAAACTGCAACATAGTCTGGCATTCAAAACAATAACTATCATAAACACAGAATAACAAACTAAACAATTAGCTGTATGATTAATTTGTTTCTTAATTTGTATCAATGATATAAAAACCTATTTCTCCTGTGTAGAGTATAGCTCCACAGAAGTACATACAGTATAAATGTCTTATTTCTAAAACATACAGATGCGTCCTAGACTTAACAGTTTATTTTTACTTTCCCTTTTTTATAGTTCACTCTTCAGTTCACATAATTTGCTGCTTTTGTTGACCTTGTCAATTTATTTTCAAATACGACTTTAACTAGCTTTCGTGTGTGCCTGTGTGTGTGTGTTTATCTCTATATAACTGCACTTGAATTGCTTATAGGTTAATCCCTGCTTTATAACTTCAATTCTTGACACCTCATTTCTGAATTAGTGTCATTTCGCTTGACCTTTTCAATCTTAGTGACGTCCTTCCTATAAATACAGCAACAAGAATTGAACGCAGTCGTCAAAATGTGCTCTTACTGTAAAATTAAATACTGATAGGATGACTATAGTCATTTGCACTTTGAAATAAGTACCCTGAGGATATTTTTACTCTAACTTTGACTTATTTCCATTTTCTAGGTGCCTTTAAATAATTCCTGTTTAAAGACATTTAGAAAGTAATTAAAATATGATGAATGGAAATGAACCCTTACAAATATTTTACTTATTATGAAAATAAAATGATTTTAGGTATAGATTGTATTTAAATATATATATTAAACAGTTGTGAATATTAATTTGTGATCTTATCATAAATGATATTGCTGATTAGTAGTCAAAAAGGAATAAAGAACTTATTATGTTCCTTTTTTAAAATTCCCTGCTCCATTGAGCTCACACCATGGTGCTGCATCACCCTTCCTTCTCCTCATTCATCTCATATACTAACTTCTTGTTCATTCTGCTAAAACCACTGAAGGCTTTGACTCTTCCATCAGACTCCTTGTCCATGCCTCCTTCCCTCTTTCTTCCATTATACCAGGTAATTTCAACAACTATCATGGAAATCCACCTGTCCTCTTTGCCTCTTCATTACTTGACCTCCTTATCCCGACAACGATGGCTTACCTCACTCTTTCTAATTCACCCATTTCCTCAGCCACACTTTATATTACTAGAGACTTCACTATCCCTAAAATAATTAATTCACACATTCCTCTGTCTGCTGAAAGCTAAGATTTGCTTGCTACAGTATTCCAGTATGATAGTTCTTGAACCTTATTAAGACTTGTTCATTGACCTTTTCCCATTCTTTCAACCAGTTTGTCACATCCGCACCCGCACAGGCACCCGCATGCGCACCCGCTCACAGACCCGCACCTGCACTCCTCTCAACACTTCTCTCTTTATCCAGATTGGATGCCATAATTTATCAATGTAATTGTTTCCGTACAATATTTTACATTTAGGGACGCCTGGGTGGCTAAGGGTGTGATCCTGGAGTCCCAGGATGGAGTTCGGCATCAGGCTACCTGCGTGGAGCCTGCTTCTCCCTCTACCTGGGTCTCTGCCTCTCTCTGTGTGTCTCTCATGAATAAATAAATATAATCTATATAAAAAAAACATTTTAAATTTGTCTGTCTTGACTTCTGTGGACCCCCCAAAAAGAAATAGCCTCTTTGAGATACAACTGATTTCTGAAGAAAATCATATAGCCAGCTGGACTGGTATCATTATGGATTCCTGATCCATATCCTCAAAGCAATGATCCTTCCAGCATGTGTCTTCTCTATTAAATTTACTTTCCCACTTTCTACAATGATTAATTCATATTTTCTCACCGTCTAGCCCTCCACGCTTCAATTCTGGCTGTACTTTGCCTATACTTCACTGAGAAAACAGGACACTTACATTCAAACAATCAAACCATAAAATTACCTCCATTTACCAGATCTTCTCTGTTATTACCTTTTATTGAAATAGAAGAAATATCCTTTCTACTTGCAGAACTTAACCCCTCATATGCCTTCTTGCCACCTTAGAACCTGGTTAGAAGAGAGTTCACCAGGGTTTTCTCATGTTTCTGCACAATGCAAATAAAGATACTGACGTCATGCATTCTGGGCTATCTTCTCAAGATCATTTGCATAGTGAACATTCTTGAAAGATGACATGGTGCTTCCCCCAGGGACAGAGGGTAAAATGTGTTTGCCATCCTGTGTAATAAAGGTACAGTTTTCCACCATGACAAAGATTGGGAAGGCTTGTTTTCAACCTATTATAAAAGATTTAGGTCTCCTAACCTAAGGTTTTCTCAACTGCAGCATGAATCTGGGATAGTTTGCTTCACCCTCATAAAACTTGGGAGGCAAGAGACATTGGCACAAGCCTGAAATTTAAGATTGCTGTTCCGTGAGTCATAAAGGTTTTTCTGTGGTGTGTGTGTCTGTGTGTCTGTGTGTGTGCGTGTGTCTTCTAGTCCACTAGTCTATGCCTTCTCCAGCATTGACAAAATTATGGCAGGTTACCATGATGGCTTGCAATCAAGATAAAAATCTCAGCCCTCTACTGTTCTTGATAAGACTTTGTTAGATTTTTTTGTCACCCTCTCGTAAACCTTAACCTTCTTTTCTATGAGATCATTCCCGTAAGTATGCAACAGGATCTAGAATCATCTTTAAAACCATTCAAGCAAAGCTAAAATCTTTCTTGACACCAAATTTTCTTCCAGCTGTTTCCCTAAATCAAGTTCTTGTCAAAGGTAAACTTTCTCTGTATCCAATTCTCAACTTCAATGCAATTTTCTTTTCACAACTGTCTAGCTTCTAACCATACTTCCTCTCAGGAAACATCCTGTGAAGTCACCAAGGACTTCCATATTGTCTAAATGTGAGGCGGACCTTCAGCCTTATATTCCCCACTCCCTTTTTAGCAATGAACGTAGTTTTAAAAGTCCTTCTTTTAATATATTTCTTTGTTTTCATTATGTCATGCTTTTCTGGCTTCCCTTGTATCACTACTGGTGCTTATTTGGTAGCATCATTATCAGGTTCTCTCCCCAGCACATCTTCCACATGTCATATTTTTTAGGGTTTAGCCCTCAGGTGCTTTCTTTTCTCACCTAGATAGCCTTTTTCCAGTCACACAACTCTAATTAATATTTCTATGTTGAGGAATCTTAATATTTCCCTTGAATTCTGCACATCTCCTCATATGGATGCCTCACATGCATCACAAAATTAATATGACCTAGTCAACCACTACATCATAAGCCTCTCATCAGTATTTTCACATTTTAGTAGCTGACATTGACCCAGTAGCTCAACTCAGATGTTTGGGATTTTACTTTATACCTCTGTGGCCTGTCCTTATGCAACACATTACAAAAGCGTCATCAGTTCTACCTGAGAAGTACATTACAACCTGTCCACTACTGTCTTCTTTTTTTCACAACCCTAGTCTAGCCACTATATTTCTGTCTGCTGAACTCAGTAACAATTTTCTGCTTATTAATTGGCTTTTGCTCATCTTCCAGCCATCATCCCTTTGATCGTTTAAATATCACAATGGTCTTTAAAACACAAGACATATAATTTGCCTTCTTAAAAGAAATAAAGAAAAACCTTTAATAACCACCTATAACACTTAGGGCAGAATTGCAAATTATTGCGATGACTTACAAGACCCTAATATTGTCTGACATCTGTATATCTGTCCACCTTTGTTTGACCCTATGTGTTCTTTCTCCTCAGCCAGAGGAGAAATAAGATGACAATTTATTTAAGTTTTTGACATCACCAAGCTCTTTTCTTCCACAAAGTATTTTACCTTTGTGTATCCCCACTATCTGAAATGTCCATAACCTTATTATTTATTACTCCTTATCCTTGAGATCTTAGTTAAATGTCAGTAACAGCATATTAATTTTAACTTATTTCATAGTATTTAGCACAATTTGCAATTATGTTGTATTTCTGCTTGTTTACTACCTATCTCACCTACATAGCTCAAACTTCAAAGCACATTCATGTCTATCCACTAGAGCATTCTGGAACCTAGAAGAATGTTTAGCATATAAAGTATTTCCCATGTCCTATAATGTTTTAAAAAAATCAATGGAAAACTCCAATTGAAAAATAGAATCTATTTTCCCACATAGAAACTTTCTATATTCGGTCGCTCTTTCATTAAAGTTCAAATTTCCCATTTTTTATTATAGGATTTTGATGAATTCCCTACAAATTTTATCATCCATGCTAGCATTCACTGCGTACTCTTAAAGGTAATATGATTCTGTTGAGGTTACCCAGTTTGGTTATCCGAAATGTTAGAATGATACCAGACTGATTTTACTGTGTAGACAAGTCCCAAGTTGATTGCTCAGCAAGTTACATAATACTGTGAATTCTATCTACTCAGAGTTCAGTCTAATCAAGCCACATTCAACTTTTATTATTCAGTATATGAAGATGAAATAATATTGTAAACATGGTTGACCAGAGAATCAGAAGGAATCCTAGATAAAACAATCATAATACATACAGAGTAAGTAATACCAGTTAAGAGATAGTTCTATTCTAGAGGCTTCATATTTCTTTCTTTTTAAACAAACCCATAAAACAAACATTTATTTTTGAAATACGGTAACTTTGATATATTACTTGAATTTCAAAAATGTTTTTGTACTAATTTCCATCAAGTCATTGAATAATACTAGAGGTAAAATAGAGTAAAATAGTCTCTAAATAGAGACTGCAATCTTATTGGAGGACTTTATTGTCTAAATAGGGGAATATCAATTCTTATTTCTTAAAATATTTGTTTATTTATTATTTATTTGAGAAAGAGTGTGTGTGTGTACAAGCAGGAAGGTGTTGGGAAAGGCAGAGGGAGAAAGACTGAGAAGAGAAGCAGACTTCCTGCTGAATGGGGAACCCAACTGGCTGATCACACAACCTTGATTCATGACCTGAGCTGAACCAAAGAGTCGGACACTTAACAGACTGAGCCACTCAGGTGCCCCATCAATTCTTATTTTTAATGTTTGGGGAAAAGGTCAAACAACCCTTTTTATTGCTTAAATCAATTTGTGTATTTAAATACAAATATTAGTTTTAAATTTTATACAAATTATGTGAAAGACCCCCAAGTATTATTTGTTCTAAGTATATCAAAATAATATTTCTAAAAGATTTTGGAATATTTCTGTAAAACTCAGAATCATATATGAGATATTCAGTTAACACTAAGGAGCTCTATTATAGCTGTCATCCATCAACTTGAGTGGTATTTGAAATAAGAACACACTTTTGGCTCATGTTTTGGTATTATTTTAAGATTTCTTGTTCTGAACATGAGTTGGATGTGAGAACATAATTTTTGGCTGTCAATGAAAATGCTATCAGAGATACACATAATCTGGTCATTGCAGAAGTTTTAGAAAATAAATAGACAAGACATTATAAATGAACAGATAGAAATGAGCTATATAATGAGTTTTTCCCACCATGGTAAAATGTTCTTCTCCTGTGTATTAAAATGTAATAAATAGTAGCTAACATTACACCACCACCCAACAACTACCAAGTCACTTCTTTTGGTCACACTAATGGATTTGTTATTTACAACATCTCCTGACATCATGGCCTATATTAGGACCTGTGCCCATTTTCAGTGTCTAGAATCAGACCAACTTCTGGGATCACATCCATGAATTGAATTCATCCATGAGTTGAATAAGGTTGGGTGCAGTGCTGCAGGGAGAATAGCAGCTGAAGGTTCTGTAAGATGTGCACACATCACACACACACAAATACACGCACACATAGCAGCATACACGTATTAACTCATTACTGCTATTGCCAGTGACTCTGTGTCTCCCCATCATTCCTTTCTGAACGAAAAGTCATATTGTGCTTCCATTGCCCCAATTCCATCTCTGTTTGTTAGACGTGTCACCAAAAGTGGGCAAAGAGCTGGTCTTTTCTCTCCTGGGAAGCACATATGGACTTTATGGACAGGGCTCAGCAGAGATCCTGATAGTGAGTTGAGCACGGCATCTGGATGGTTTCCTTTTCTCTCATGAGGAGGGATGAAGATGTATTATTTTTATGAGAAATAAGAGGCAAATAATTTTTCAGAAAGCACAGGTTTTGACCAAGGCAAAAAATGCTAGTTATTTCATGTTATTCTTTGTTGTACATAAAGATTATGTATCTTGTCCTCCATTTTAGTTAGACATGGTCATTGATTCTAGTTAATGAAATGTAAATGAAGTTAACATATACCTTTTCCGAGCCTGAGATATAAAGTCTTCCAGAGCATTTTTTCAGTATAGAGTTGGAATACCCAGAGTATTTTTTTAAAGGTTTTATTTATTTATTCATGAGAGACACACAGAAAGAGGCAGAGACACAGGCAGAGGGAAAAGCAGACTCTGTGCAGAGAGCCTGATGCAGGACTCGATCCCAGGACCCCGGGATCACGACCTGAGCCGGAGGAAGATGCTCAACCACTGAGCTCCCCCAGGTGCTCCAGAGTCACCTTAGAAACCATATGTTGAAGACAGTAGAGTCTCTGTTGCCTGACTTCCTGAATGAATGTATGCATGACATCATCTGGCTGACTTGCAAACTCACCCATTACTTTCATAGAAGAAATAAAATTCCATTGCATTTGAGCCTTTATATATCTTTGGCCTATTAATGGTAGCAGCCAGCATTGTCATCACTATCTAGTTACTAAAAATGAGACATAAAATCCAACTAATTAATTCCATGAGTAGTACATATCAAACATCTTTAAATTCCTAAGAATTGCCGTGATATAATTAATAAGTAATAAACTCCTATTAATCACTGTGGCAAAGGAAGCATGACTAAATATTATATACATTGTCCGTTGACTTTAAATAGGAGTACAGAAATAAATTTTACACTCGTGCACAACCAGGTTGTATAAATACAATGAAGGAAAATTGAAAGTGCTATCTTGTCAATTATGTGGTGAATAGTTTGTCTCTGTCAGTAGTTCTCAATCCTGATTTTGCTTCAGAACCATTTGGGATCTTTTATGAAGCACTGAATTTTAGTATCCAACCATTAGAATTTCTTAAAAGCTCCTGAAAATATTCTTCCATGTAGCCAGAATTGAACTTCCCAGCAATAATTTACCAAATTATATGTCTTATTTTCTTCCCAATATAGGTTAACTGTCTGAATATTATTCAGTGTACAGATCACTCAGTGTTTCTTAATCAGAAATATAATCAGAAGTATAAATCAGTACCACCAGTAAATCTCTATAAAAATACATATCCCACCACAATTTTCACATGTGAAAATTCTGATTTGGTAGATCCAGAATAGTGAGATCTATAGCTTGACACTGTCTATCTTTTAATGTGGCCAAGCCAGGCCATACCAGTACTATGTTTTTTGAATCTGCTATATACAGAGCCATGTTTGGAATGATAAAGAAACAGATATAAATGAGAAAAAGTGTTTGCTCTTTAAGTATTTGTCAAAATGCCTTATGTTCTTGCTCAATTTTCATCTTCGTATTTTTGTATCATCCTGCCTGCTGTGTCTGTGACTCCTCTATTACAGAAATAACAACAATAATTATTGGCCTAAAATGAAAACTTTGGGAGCATCTGGGTGGCTCAGTGGTTGAGTGTCTGCCTTGGGCTCAGGTTGTGACCCCGGGATCCTGGGATCGAGTCCCACATCGGGCTCCCTGCATGGAGCCTGCTTCTCCCACTGCCTGTGTCTCTGTCTCTCTTCTCTCTCTGGTCTCTCATGATAAATAAATAAAATCTTTTTTTAAAACAATAAAATTAAAACTTTAAAGAAGCATCATAGATTGAAAACAATTCTAAATACAATTGCATCAATTAAACAACTACTCTGAATGATATCGGAACCTTTTCAGTCTCAGAAAAAGAAGGTGTTAGAACTGTGTCTGAAAGTAATTATAAGAAGAAGATCTTTCTCAAAGAGAAGATAGCTTCTCTCAGGCAGATTAAAAGAAACCAGACTTGTCCAAATCAATATTTTTTATCATAGTAATACCCACTGATCTCAGTTTGGGGGAAGGGGAACAAATAGAAATGTTGCATTTGTAATTTTTCTATTTCTGGTTGCTAATTCAAGAACCTAAAAAACTGGGGGTACTTTCTTCATGTAATTCATCCTTCCAAAAGGACTGCAGTACTATTCTATTTGTTACTTATATAAAAGGAGAAAATTATGTAATGTTTTCCAGATATGCAAAATATTTAAGATAAATATCTAAAACTATTTTTAGAATCATAATGACGACCTTACTCAATTTCCACCCACTGTAGGAAAACTTTTTATCCAACTTCTGCACAAACACCACTTCGTTTGCCTTAAACTCAATGAAAGTCACTCAGGCCAATAACTTAAACAGCTGATCTTTTTTTCCCCTCTAGATTTGCCTTCCTAGCAGACAATTTAAACTAAGTTACTAGTATTCCCTCCATCAATGGATACCACTAATTATTAAAAAGTCACTTTGGGCAGCCCTGGTGGCTCAGCGGTTTAGCGCCGCCTTCCGACCAGGGCATGATCCTGGAGACCCGGGATCCAGTCCCGCGTCGGGCTCTCTGCATGGAGCCTGCCTCTCCCTTCTCCTGTGTCTCTCTGTCTCTCTCTGTGTGTGTCTCTCATGAATAAATAAATAAAATAAAATCTTTTAAAAAAAGTTACTTCTATTTATTTTGAATCCAGAAATAGAGTATTGTGTTTAAAAATTAATTGTTCTGGAATTTATAACTGCAAGTGAGACCAGATTTTTTAAAAGGTAGCCATGGTTAAGTTACATAATTGGGTTAAAAGCCTGAAAATATCTCACACTAAGTGTTATAATGTTGACTCCATTTTGGGAGGAGTAGAGTTTTACATTTCTTTTAATGAAAGTCCTGATTGGACTGAGAGTGTAGCAGTACTGAGTCCTCTGTCAGAGCCAGATGACTCTAGAAGCAGACAGCAAATTACATAAAGTTGAGGACGAAACAAGGTATTTTTGTATAGGCCTATAAGTACATGTATGCACATCTCTGTGGAATCAATGTTCAAACCTCCAGGGAAGATCAGAAGGAAAGCACATCATTATAAATATACAACCTCTTTTTACAAGATAATTGGTTAAAACTACATAAGGTCCTTTAAAATTGTCTTATTATTAAGGGAAAACAATTAAAAGAAAGAATGGAAGGCCAAAAGACAAAATTTCTTCAGTGGAAGGCCATTCTTCCTCAGTTTTTCCCTCTATTCTTTCTATTCACTTATTGGACCTTTGCAGATTACCATACGAGCATCATCAGACCAAGGATCCTGTCCCCACTGAGGCTGTGCAACTCATGTTATCAAGTCATATTTATCTCATACTTGAAAAATTTTTATCCACTATTAGCACCAATGGCAAGTGTCAGAAATCAATCTATACTTATTTTAATTCAGCAATCACTACACAATGAAGTGCTTTAGACATGGAGAAATCTTCAGAGAAAAATGAATATACATCTTAGTCCTTAGAGCAAAATGGATTTCCCTATTATAACCAAGTGTAAGACAAATGATCATCTGTGCCTCCTTCGGCCCTTGATTTCAATCAGCGTTCCATTCTGTTGTGACTGCAACATGCATGCAGGATTCCTCCAGGTAGAAAATTTGTCATAATACCAATAGCAGGGATGTTATAGGCTTTACTAGACTATGAGGGTTCTTAGAGATGGGGATATTTCCTGTTCATCTTCCCTATCTTCAAAACTTAGGCCCCTGTGCTTTGTAAATAGTAGAAATTTAGTAAGTGTTTTGTGGGTAAATTATTGTCATATGAGTGATATTGGAAACAAATTCTAAGGAGAGAGCTATTGCCATAGCCAGAGCATGAAAGAGAAATTTTAAAAGTAATTATTTATTTTCATTGTGGCTTTGAGCTAATTTCATCAAGTTGTACATTTTAGAGGGTCAGAACCATTTTCGAGATTCTGATAGAAAATATGAACACTTTTGCCTAAAAAAATACGCATTTATACATTCACATAATTTTGCATATAATTCCAGGAAGTCTTCAGACATTCTTAATCCCCTCCATGGATACGTCTCTGGGTACAAGGCCTTAGGTGAAGAAATCCTGATTTTTTTTTTTTGACTGATGTTTTTTAACATATGAATGTATATTAGTTCCTAATACTAAATAGATTTCCATGTTGCAAACGATTGTGAAATAAACAATAATGTACATCCTAATTATGGTAGTTATATAGGTGTCTATATTTGTCAAGACTCTTAAAATGATATACTCAAAGAGGGTAACTTTTACCATAAAAGTTATGTTAAGAAAATCTATTTAAAAAGAGCTAATAGGTCTTTAAAACTCCATAAATATATAGCGGAAAACCTACTCCTATAAAAACATTATCTTGACTGTGTTGTGTGACATCGTGGACAACTTTTAATTTGTAGAAATAAAAACAAAACAAACCCGGTGCAGGTTATAAAGAAAGCATCTAGAGGACCCTGGTCTGAACTGAAAGTCGAAGACAATTCTATAGAGCAAGAATATTTTCTAATAACTCAGAGGAAAAAGTAAGGAGCCACAGAAAGGTTTTCACTGTATAACCTATAACCAGAGCTACATGGAAAAAAAAAACAAAACAAAACAAAACAAGAAAACCTTGATATCTCAGGTCGAAATCTTTTCTGCTGTATCTTCATGGAAAATTCCCCTAAATTCCCAACATCTTGTTTTATCATATGTAGACAAATTGTATCAAAAATCTACTAAAAATTATAATGATTTTTCATTGTTAGATGGCCAGTGTGATCAATATCACTGTCTAAGTCCCATTTTTAGTATCAGCTTATATCGTGCAGCTGGAATGGGGTATCTTTAAAACGAAGAAGCCCGAGTAGGGATCAACTACCTTAGGGAAATCGTGGCAAAGACCTACCCATCCTTACTTAAAGTGAATACATGCCATCTATCAGCAAACACCTTCTTCTCCAAATCTGTTTTGACGTAGTGTGGTTCAGGCATGTGGGAATAGAGCTTTTGTGCTGTCCGTGGTATGTGTGTTTGTGCGAGGACAATGTCAGGAATGGGGTGAGTAATGACACTGCAAATTGAAGTCATCTGCTTATTTTCCACATGCCTGCCCAGAGCAAGCAGCTGCAAAGGAATTTCTCCCGTGTTCCTTTGCCCATGACCTTGACCCCAAGAGTACCATCCTTCAAAGAGAAATGCCGAATCTCTGGAGAGAAAAACTGTATTATTAATTTATTTATTTTCTGGTCCTCTATAAATAATAGCATATTTTTCTCATCTGATATCTTAGTCTACATGCTTTTCTTAAAGTGTGTCCGACATTGGTCATGAGAAGACAGGAGAGAACAAAACATTAGCTCACTACTTGTGTGGACCCAATCAGAAATCAAATAAATGAGAGGGATATTTGCACACATATCTTAGGATAAGAGCTAGAAATATCTAGATATTTCTAGTGTGTTTGAGGAATTAAAGAACCTGCACTGTCGAGTTGACTGTCATCATCACAGGCAGAAACAAATACGGTGTAGGTCACCCAGTTTTGACCTTTAAATATTATTTTTCTTACAAGGATTTCCAATAATGACTAGTTTCAAACTGCCCCATTGCTGGCTGGTGCGCTTGCCTAACCAAATTTCTACCCCTACACTTACTGTGCATATGGTTTAAATAAAAACAAAGGAGAGCTTTTTATCTGCAAGTCACTGGAGCAGGCTAGGTCCTCTGTACCAAGTACTTGTGTGTGTGTGTGTGTGTGTGTGTGTGTGTGTGATGCTCCCAAATTTATGTTTCATTTATTTCTGGAATTGTAAATAATTTAAAGAAGTAGGTAGTTCTTTGTTCATCTCAACATGCTTTACATTCTTAGAGGACCAAAATCTCTTTTCCATTTGGAAAAGTGACTCTGGCATGTTCTAGTACAAAAAGAAGCACTCAGGTTTGGGGGGTGGGGGGACAATTGTTTTCTGCTCCCATATCTAAAAACTCTGTGTGATGACCTTGAGCGAGTCACTTGATCTCTCAGACTTTCATTTTTTTCTCCGACTTGCAAGTGAGGATCTGGTCATTCCTAAGGTCATTTATAATGAAAAACTCCTATTATCTATGATACATCACTATAGAGCTATAAATATTTATTTGCCAATCATGGAGAATGAAAGGAGAGCTTGTGCTGTCCAATTTTCATGAAAATATTGGAAGTAATTTTTTGACTTGCTTATGGAAGCGCCCAAAGGGTACCGACAACACGATCGGTTTCTTCGGGGTGAATACCATTGCTAGTGTCAGACCGTAGTTCCTTGACATTTTGTCTTTGGAAGCTTCTTTCTAGGATGATTTGACAGTTCAACAGGAAATATGACGTTTCCTGGCATTTGAAAACATACCTGACAAATAAATAAATAAATAAATAAATAAATAAATAAATAAATAAATAAAATAAAGATCTGTGTTTCCTTGCAGTGTTTTGACTTGACACATCTCTTCTTATTTTTCATATTGTGCTGCCTTGACCTTTGTAGCCAGATCTTCTGACCTGCACAAAAGGGGGAGATTTTCCTTGTGGCTAGTCCTCTGGACGGCTTCTCCCAGGAGTGCGGGCTGCCCCCAGGTGCGGGTGGCTGCCAGGTGCGGGTGCGGGGGGGCTGCCAGGTGCGGGTGGCGGCCAGGTGCGGGCGGCTCCCAGGTGTGGCTGCCCCCAGGTGTGGGTGCGGGCGGCTCCCAGGCGCGGGCGGCCTCCGGGTTTCCAGGGTGGAGGCGCCCGGCGGCGCAGGCCGCTCCTCTGAGGCTCGTGTCGCCGTCAAACCTCCACGTGCTGTCAAGGGAAACCTGGGGCGCGGGGGACCTCGAGGGCACAGGGGCCTCCCGCAGCACCGCGGGCTCTGGGCGCCCCGCCCGGCTGTTCCTCTAGACACGCGTCGCCCCGGGGCCGCGACCTCCCCCCCCGCCCGCGCGGCCCGTCCTCACCGCCCACAGGGGAGCCCCCCGTGGCCCTTCCCGCCGCGGCGACGGGGGCGCCCCCGCCTTGGGTGCCGGGCTCCGGGCTCCTCACCGGCCGCGGACGGCAGCCCGGGCTTGCGGAGGCCGAGGGACAGCCGGGGCTCGTGTCCTGGAGCCTCCGTGTCCTGGGCAAGTGCTGGCGGCCGCCCAGCACCCAGACAAGTGATCTGAAATTTAGGGGGAAAATGCATCTCTCACTGGAATTGCTCATTTTGAAATGGGCTCAGTAATGAATGAAGACCACGGGGACGACCCCCCGCTGCCCCTGCGGGCCGTTGCCGGCCCCCGCAGCGACATCACCGCAGGGACACCCCCGCAGGGACATCCCCACGGCGACGCCCCCGCAGCGACATCCCCGCAGTGACATCCCCGCAGCGACATCCCCGTAGCGACGCCCCCGCAGCGACATCCCCGCAGTGACATCCCCGCAGCAACCACCCCCGCAGCGACGCCCCCGCAGCAACCACCCCCGCAGTGACATCCCCGCAGCGACGCACCCGCAGCGACGCCCCCGCAGCAACCACCCCCGCAGCGACGCCCCCGCAGCGACGCTCCCGCAGCGACATCCCCGCAGTGACATCCCCGCAGCGACGCCCCCGCAGCAACATCCCCGCAGTGACATCCCCGCAGCGACGCCCCCGCAGCGACCCCCCGCAGCAACCACCCCCGCAGCGCCGCCCCCGCAGCGACGCCCCCGCAGCGACATCCCCGCAGCGACATCCCCGCAGCGCCGCCCCCGCAGCGCCACCCCCGCAGCGACGCCCCCGCAGCGACATCCCTGCAGCGACGCCCCCGCAGTGACACCCCCGCAGCAACCACCCCCGCAGAGACGCCCCCGCAGCGACACCCCCGCAGCGACATCCCCGCAGCAACATCCCCGCAGCGACATCCCCGCAGTGACGCCCCCGCAGCAACATCCCCACAGCGACGCCCCCGCAGCAACCACCCCCGCAGCGACGCCCCCGCAGCGACACCCCCGCAGCGACATCCCCGCAGCGACGCCCCCGCAGCGACGCCCCCGCAGCGACACCCCCGCAGCAACCACCCCCGCAGCGACGCCCCCGCAGCGACATCCCTGCAGCGACGCCCCCGCAGCGACATCCCCGCAGTGACATCCCCGCAGCGATGCCCCCACAGCAACATCCCCACAGCGACATCCCCGCAGCGACGCCCCCGCAGCAACCACCCCCGCAGCGAAGCCCCCGCAGCGACATCCCCACAGCGACGCCCCCCCGCAGCGTGGGTGGTGGGGGCGGCCTCACACCGTGCGCAGCCCCGGCTGGTGGCAGGTGGTTCGCTGTAGGAAGCGATAGGTCCCAGGACAAGCAGACGCGCTCCAGGGGGCGCGGCCCCGGGGGGAGCGTCTGGGGTGACCTGCCCTCCCTCCTTGTGCGCCCGCTCGCTCGCTCTCTTGCTCTGCTCCCTCTCAAATAAATACGCAGAATCATAAAAAAAAATTCCAAGAGTCTTGAAAACACTCCGAGAAGCTACCTCTTCAGGAGCATCTAAGACGGATTTCTAATCCAAAGCTGATGCAGAAGTAAAAACACGTGCATCGGTGGCTTTCCAGGCTTTTCAACACTGAAGACGCAGCCTCACCGGAGAAGAAGAGCTCTTTCCCTCGCGTAATCTGCCTCGTAATTTTATTTAGTTGATTAATTTATTAGTAAAGATCTTATTTATTTATTCATAAGAGACCCAGAGAGAGGCAGAGACGCAGGCAGAGGGAGAAGCAGGCTCCACGCAGAGAGCCCGACATGGGACTCGATCCCAGGACCCCCGGGTCACGACCTGAGCCCAAGGCAGATGCTCAACCCCTGAGCCACCGGCTGTCCCTGCCTAGTTAATTTTAAATGCTCAGATATTTTTCTGATCAACCTGTATTTGTTTAATTCTAACAATTTATCCCATCTTTCAGGTGAGCATCCTTTGCTTTTTAACTGTAACTTTGCTTTTTATATGTGTGCATTTTTTGTTGGCCTCCTTTACTAGAAATTTTTCAGAATCATTCTCTTGGATAGAAAATGACAAGCTATCTGAGGAAGGAAAAGGTTAATTTAAAAATCTCTCTCCCAGCAATTGCACTGTTGGGGATTTACCCCAAAGATTCAGATGCAATGAAATGCCGGGACACCTGCACCCCGATGTTTCTAGCAGCAATGTCCACAATAGCCAAACTGTGGAAGGAGCCTCGGTGTCCATCGAAAGATGATGGATAAAGAAGATGTGGTTTATGTATACAATGGAATATTACTCAGCCATTAGAAACGACAAATACCCACCATTTGCTTCGACGTGGATGGAACTGGAAGGTATTATGCTGAGTGAAATAAGTCAATCGGAGAAGGGCAAACAGTGTATGTTCTCATTCATTTGGGGAATATAAATAATAGTGAAAGGGGATGTAAGGGAAGGGAGAGGAAATGTGTGGGAAATATCAGAAAGGGAGACAGAACATAAAGACTCCTAACTCTGGGAAACGAACTAGGGGTGGTGGAGGGGGAGGAGGGCGGGGGGTGGGGGTAAATGGGTGACAGGCACTGAGGGGGACACTTGACAGGATGAGCACTGGGTGTTATTCTGTATGTTCGTAAATTGAACACCAATAAAAAATTAATTAAAAAAATAAAAATAAATAAAATAAAAATACAAAAAAAAAAATCTCTCTCCCTCTCTGGTCCCCACCCTGCACACGCACCACACAAGGTAGGGATGTGGAGCAAGGGGAGGCTGGGGGGAGGGGGTAGAGAGAAAGGAAGTGAGAGAGGATCTGCTCCTACTTAGGCCAGTTTATGTCATTAGTTCTTAAAATCCAGCAGCTGGTCTCCCAGGCCAAGCAGGTAAGGAACAAACTTCAAACTGAAGAAATCTGAAGTCAAATTTACTAGCTGACTTAGGCTTAACCGTCGAGGACATGCTGGTCCTTACCCCTTAGATGCAGAGTGCAATCGGATTAATCAAGTTTATTAAAGTATTTAATAAAGTATTTGGCCCAACCAAAGCCCTCGTAAGTGTTCGCTCTCCTGAGGACACTGCAACTGTCCTCAGGGAATTTACAGCCTGAGGAGGAGACCAGTGGGAGCTTGAAATTCCTTTGAGACATACAAATAGAGCTTTCACGACCCTTTCTTCATAAACAAAATATTATAGTATAAAGTGTAGTGCAAGTAATAGAAAGTTGCCAGTAGGTGTGAGTTAAATCAGGTTGTGCTGACGATTTGATGACACACTGAAGATTTACAATCTGAGAATCACCCTGTAGATCAACTCATAACATCCATCCAAATGTCATTAGATGACTGAGGAGATTAACATACAAAGGTCATATTTAAAGGGAGATTGGCCAATCAGGAACATAGAGAAAAGGGAAAAAATCACAGAAATTGAAGTTTCCAGTATCTGTTTGGACGTTTATAAGGAAGACATTGGGTATTTAGAATGAAGTTCCCTTGGCGGGAACCTTCCTTCTGTGAAATAGATATACAAAGTTAAGTCAGAAAATATGATAAAATATTTGAATAATCAAAATCCCTTAACTCTGACTCCATGCTTATAAAATTAAACTTCTTATGATTGACTTATTTTCCCCCAATTGTCTGTCTACCAGAAAAGAAAGTTGGGACACCCGGGTGGCTCAGTGGTTGAGCATCCACCTCCAGCTCAGAGTGTGACCCCGGCGTCCTGGGATCCAGGCCCACATCGGGCTGCCCTCAGGGAGCCTGCTTCTCCCTCCGCCTGTGTCTCTGCCTCTCTCTCTGTGCCTCTCATGAATAAATAAATAAAATCTTTTTAAAAAATTAGAATTTCTCATTATGGGTTAGTGATTTGGAATCCTGCCTTCCTGTGACCCTCTCTTGGGCTTGGTTAATGTGTGGCCCCTCCCATTCCCGAGAGACACTAGCCCAGGTCATGCTGTATTAACAAAATCCAGCTTCAGAGCTTCCAAGGCTCAAGGCCAGATCCCGCATCTGATAAATTCACCAAAGTAATAAAATGCCACCCTGAGAGTTATTTGAAGTGAGACTACTAAATACTGTTTTCTGTGGCAAAATCTGGAGTTTGCTAGTACATTAGGAGACAAAAAATTAAATTTGATGCCAAATTAAATGGTAGCTGGCTTGGTCTCCCGGATAGATCAGTTTTTCCTCTCAGCAATGAGCTAATTTTGTCCCTCTAGGAGCAAAAAGGAATTCAAGGCGATTGCCGTTGAATCACGGGCTACGCAGGAGCATCCCTGCGAATCCGGGCCCTCTACCGGCCCGCTGTGCTGGTGCTGGTGCTGGTGACGCCGGCTCTGACCCGCAGCCTTCGTGTTTGCGGGCTGGAGAGCACAATGGTTAGTGTACGAAACTGCTTTGAAAAACACATGCCCTGGGGTATATGCGAGGTTCTGTGACACACAGTAAACACCCAGTAAATAGTAATTAAGACATTATGAATGTATGAGAACCCAGAAAGGAAAAAAAAAAAAAGCATTAAGCAAACTTGCTCTTATTTTCTCTTCCCTTACTTTCCATTTGATTCTGAGAGGGTGCTACAGACTTCGGGCCCCTAGTTACACCCCTTTGGGGGATCATGGTGGTCACTGAGAGCGGGGCGGGTGTACTTGGTCAGAATAATCAAACCCACGTCCAGAACAGCTGTGTGACCCCCCCCCCCTCCCCAGCAGGCCATCCCGGCTCAGCTCGGGCCTGGTTAGTGCAGCTCACGTCCGGGCAAGGACACCGGTCCTACAGACGCGGGGCCCTAAGCTCGGTAAGCGCAGAGCGAAGACTGCTTAGCCCCTGACTCATTAGCAGCTGCGGATATAGTCATCCTTTTGTTCTTCCATTTCTTGGTAGGAAGATGACGTTCATCATTGTAATGTTGGTCAACCTCCTGTTCACACGAGGTGGCTGCCGCTTGGCAGAACAGACGCAGGTGGACGGCATTCTCTCAGGAGACACCGTCCTTCTCCCAAGTCTGGTCTCCTTTATTTGCTCATGGTTAAAGAGGTTAGTGGCCTTCTTGAATCTTGAAATGGTCTTTGACTTCTTTCTTTGCTCTCCCTCACGTCCAGTGGGTGGGTAAGGGCCGGCAGTCTTGGCACTGAGCTGTTACAGCGTATATCTCACTAGAATTGCATTGCTTCCCCAAGGGTCATGCTGCCATCATCTTCCCCTGGATGACTCCATACTTTTCCACCTTGTCTGTTCTGCCCCTTTTTCATCAAACAAAACCAGCACCATGTTTACTGATTCATTTTCCTGGCACACAAATGAGATCATTCTGTTTCTCTGATCCTAAATCCCACAACAACCAATATTTGGATTCAAGTTCCTCTTCAACCCAGGCCACAGATTACCTTTTCCATCCCCATCGTTCACTTCATTTCTCTAAATCTATGCTCTAAATTCAAGAATGTCGAACTATGCAATTGTATAGTTTTACTGCATGTAGTGAAAACAGTTACTGTTATTTCCCCACTTCCATTCCTCATCTAGGCCCTATATCTTCCACAATCTCTAAATAGCCACATTTTCTCCATTTTTAAGACCAAATACAAATGTCACTTACTCTGCAAAGTGTCCTATTCTGCAAGCTAGATGGTCTCTCATCTTCCTCTCCATCGTCACTTCCCTTAATTCTTATACTTCCCGTTTAGGCATTATTTTCCATTTAGTATAGTTCATATGCATGTTTTAGGTCGCCAACTACCCGAGATTATCAACAGATTGGGAATTTGTATTGGTTTCATTTATGTTCTCCTACTGTATTTTGCACTCGGTAATTTATATAGAATAGTTACAACCAAGCACTTTTATTACAGCAAGACAGATGAATAATAGAAATGCTCATCCTTTAATCATTTTAAATATCTGTATAAGTGCTGCACCAACTTAATACTGTTTGTTATGAATGTTCATTAGTATAATTAGGCCCTTTATTTAAGAAATATAAATAAAATTATAGTAACATTTTTATGAGGGAATATACAATTACAAGGAATGTAATCCTCAAAGAGTTGTAAAATTGTGCTCATTTCTATTTCTTTTAATATTCATGCTTAGATTTTAAATTTTTTTCAACTCAGTCTTAATCTTCAGAAGAAAGATACTAGAACAAAATCCATTTAAATTCTCAGTTGCTATCTAGTTTAAAATCATGTCATTTAAATATACTTAGAATTCCATCTAGCAAACATATTAAGAGGATTATGTCTTCCCTTAAAATAAGCTCACATTCTTTAGGGCAGAACCAATAATCAACCACTATCATATCTGAGCTTACTAAATGTAGAGCCTTTTAGAAGGCTCATTTATTTTTTATTTTTTTGAAGATTTATTTTCTGGGAAGGAATCACATATTCTACTTTGTGTGTCACTTGAGAATTACAGCATCAAGAATATCACTGCAGACTAATAAAGAGAGAAATCTTTTTAGGGAGCTATGGATAGAAGAGGGTATAGGACGGAGTTTGCAGTTCACTTTATGAAACTAGCACAGCCCTCTTTCCTAGCTAATCATTTTGAGAAAGAGTAAGCCTACATAGTTTGTTTATTATTAAATCAGGCACAACATACACATGTTCAAAGAACACTCCATGACAGCAAAGTTTGAGATCATTATCCAATTCAACAGAATACATAGGGTGATATAGTAACAGAAAAAGGCCCTTGAATATTTGAATAATAACCTCTAGAAAAAATGAAATATCTTGGTGCAAATAGACTATTGTTTTTGAAACCAATGTAATGTTTCATAAAGGCATGTAAGAGTATTTTATTTATTTGACTTCATTTTATGCATTTGTTGTTGATTCATTTACAGATGTGAGAACTACATATTATTGTACAGACCTGGGATTTAGAATACTTGAATTTACGTGTTTCTCTGCTAATAGTGTGTGACTCTGGCAAACCTCTATGACTCTGATCTTCGGTTTTCCCTGCCAAACCTCCTATAAATATTATTTGTTTTGTATTAGAGCAGTCTTACTAATCCACTCTTAAACACCCTTCAAACTATTAGAAAAATATAAATTTTACTTTTTTTGAGATTTTTAAAAATAATATAGAGATGCTTTAGTTTAATTTTGCTTGTTATGGAAATGTTAATGACTGAATTATTTCCCCAAGTTCATATATTGGACCCCCAACTCCCAATGTGATTATATTGAGAGATTCACAGATATGACCTTTATAGGTAAATAAGATTAAATGAAGTCACAAGGGTGGGGCTCTGATCTAATAGGATTAGTGTACTCTTAAAAGAGGTATCAAAGAGTTCAGGCTCGCACTCTCTTCCTCTCCCTCCCTACCCACCTCTCTATTCCCCTCATCCTCTTCCTCTTCATCTCCTCTTTTCTTTCTTTCTTTCTTTCTTTCTTTCTTTCTTTCTTTCTTTCTTTCTTCTTTCTTTCTTTCTTTCTTCTTTCTTTCTCTCTCTCTCTCTTTCTCTCTCTCTCTCTGCCATGTGAAGACATAGTGAGAAGACAGACACCTGCAAGCTAGGAATAGAGTCTCACCGGCCCCCAACCATGCTGAACTTTAGACTTCCAGCCTCTAGAACTGAAAAAAAAAAAAAAAAATTCCTGTTATTCAGGTTGCCCAGTCTGTGGTATTTTATTACATGACAATCCAGGTAGACTTAATACAGAGAGGACTCAAGATGGCAATAAATATGAGTATTTGTTCGGAGTCAATTAAATTGAAGTAAAATCAACTGGAAAGACACTTCTTATAATCACATTCATACAGTAGATTTCCATGCAACTATTAACATAATTATAATTATATGGGAAGATAAACTATATATTTTTTAAAAACTGTATATTAAGTGAAAACTGAAAGTTCTAACACTTACCCAACATGGGCCCTTATTTTATGTATGCGTTTTTATGTATGTGTTTTTATAGCGTATATAAAAATGTCAGTGGTGGTTATCTTTATTTGGTGAGAATACGAGTCATCGTAAATGTCTTCTTCTTTTGGCTTAATTGTTCGTTGTCTTAGATAAGTCCGTATTAATTCTGTAACAAAGAAAATTGATTATTTCAGGTTCTAAATGTAGTTTGACCAAATTTTAAAATATTACAAGTTAGCACCTCAAAGAGATAAGTGGTAACAAGATAGCAAGAACATTATGCAGGGATAACACAATCCAGATTTGTGAAAATTTTAAATATATTTCAAAGCTGAGGTTCTCAAATGATAATGCCAGGAACACATTTAGACCAGAGAGCTCCTGGCGCAGTCATCAGCAAGCAATTCTCGCAGTGGATAATCTGATCGAATATCTGATCTTCACTCCACCTTTACCCTCAATCCAGCCCTTTTGAAATTCAATCATGGTACTAGGGAACACCAAGTATTTTGCCCTGAGCGTGACAGGGTTAGGAGCACACACGATCAATAATTTATACCACCATACCCTTCGGTGTTTAAACATTCTGATCAGAAACATGTGCGGGGGGAGATGATCAGGAAAAGTCAGGATCTTTCCTTCAGAGTTAAACTCAGAAATATTAAGGTGAGTGTAAAGGGTGGGGCAGAGGTTAGGAATGGGGTAAAGTACACATTTATGCTTATTGTTTGATGGACACTAATCGAAGCTCTGTGATTTCCTGGAGCTTATATTCTGGAATAAGATATTAAGTAATTAAGCAATAAACAAGCAAGATAAGTTCAGATGGCTATATGTTAACACATTAACAGGACAAAATGAAGGAGGGAGATGTGATGAAGAGCTCTAGGAAACAGTTTCAATTTGTGTGGTCGGGGCGCGGTGGGGGGTGCTCTACAAGAGATAATGATGGAAGGGTACCTAAATGACCAGAAAGCAAATTCCATAAGGGATCAGGGGAAGGATATTTCCAGCCACACAGATTTGCAAATACAAAGGCAGAAACAAGCTTGGCATTTACAAAGAACAGGACATTTAAAAGTCCTGTGGCTGGAGCACACAAGCAGGGGAGCAGGTGGTGGGAGAGAAACTTAAAAAGAGCTGACATATGGGTTTGTAGGCCAGAGCAAGGGATTTACATTTTGTTTTGTGTGGAATAGGAAGTCATCAGTGTGGCTTCTGCAGGGTGTATTATGATATGATTCTCATTTGAACATGGCCCTCTGGTTGACCAAATTCATTAAAATCTCATGGAGCTGAGAAACAGAAAATAAGAATGGTTTTTACAAGTGAATCAAGTGAGTATTAGAATTGAATACATTTGAGAAATTTGTCTTATGAGACAAGCGCCTGCCTTAGCTGCCAGGGAGACAATGCTTAAGTCAAGTGAAAATATGTAAGAACCTACAACCTCATATAAATCTATTTGCTCTGAATCTGTCCCAGGGATGTTTTAAAAATAAAAATTTAACATGGCCTGTGTTTGATCTCTTGGAATTTATATTCCAGAGAGGAAAGTCAACAAAAGATCTTATTTGTTTGATAACAATTAAACAAAAAAGAACATCATTCCCCATCCCTAAGGAATATAACACTTAACAGCAAATAATAAAAATTTAAAAAAAGACACCATGACAGGTCCACAGAAAAAACTGCAGTAGAAAGGAAGACTTCTTCCACTTTTTGAACAATGGGCCTGGCATTGCCATTGTGCAAGGGCCCACAGATTATGCAACTGAACCTGTTTACAGATTCTCCTCATTCTGTAGAATCAGAAGAAACTCCCCACCTCCAAGAATCATAAAGATGACATAAAATAAAGCACATGTAGTACCTGGCACAAGGCCTAGCAAATGTAGGCGGTCAGTAGGAAAGAGTTGCTGTCTGCCCCCTTCCCCCATGCTCCTTGTCATTCATGGAGAACGTGTCTAGTAAGATGCTTCACCTTCGGGATCCTTGGCCTTCTCACCCATAAAATAAGGAGGCGGGGCAAGATGCTACCTGAGGTTTCACACAGCGTGGTTTTTCTCTGCCAACCAAAGTGGTCCTCGTGCCAGCATGTCCCAGGAACAAGTCACGGCCACAGTCAGGAGCATCTCGCAGCTCAAAGAATGGCTTCTCTTAACTCCTGAGGCAGCCGACATTGTACCTGGTAAAACCAAGCTTCTGTTCCGAGGAATTCCATTCAAGCTCTTGCACTTGTTTCTAAGGCCTTGAATGTTTTAATTATCAATAAAATGTTAATGTATATATGGCTGCTATTAAAGTCTTCTTATCTCCTTACAAAATAGTTATGCCTGCTTTTTATTTTTTAAATCTGCTGATTAAAATCCTTGCTACTCCAAAAACATATTACACTTTGCATAAAAACCCATATACATCCACGTAGAATTCTGGAGCTGCTTTTAAAATAGTGTTGGACATCAGGAGGTAGAAACATGTGAAATGGATGATCTCTGCAACTGCAGGAGAAAATTTATAATTACAAGTAACTTTTAAGATATACCATGAGAGGGAAATAATTTAAAAAGCTATATAAGAACATAAAATATTTTTTCCTTGACCTTCCACTTCACTCTTGCATCCCCTCCAAAATGAGAAACTTCTCATCTAAATCTAATTGCAAAATTCACAAAACACATAGGAATGAATTGGGTGACAAAATGAGAGAACATCTCTACTCTCTGTCAAGGAGTTGAAAAGACAGGAAAACATCGCTATTAAGGGGTAAGGGATTGAATAGAAAACTACAGACCAGGTTTTCAGAAAGGGAAAGTAACTTTATAGATTTAGGGCTTAGGGACGGAGACTGTTGTCTAAGCAGAATATAAAAAGCAGACTAATTTTTCAAGTGATGATTTCAGTTACCTTAGTAGTGAACAGAATAAATAAACGCATCACTTTGTCATGGGCCAAATCAAATTGTAAACGGGCTGGGGAGGATAATTCACATCAATTCTGATATATGTATAACATTTGTGGTATATTTTTCACATTAGTTACTGGATAGAACACATAAAAGCAGAGGGCTTTACTTGATACAGCCTCAAATACATTCACAGTAAGTCCGTGGCATGCAAGGCTGAGCTTTCCTAAAATCAGTTCTAAGAGGGAGCCTGGTAATTAATTGCTGTCTGCTTTTCAGGAAACAAGCTCATTGACTAATTCCCTGTAGCTGTGTAAGATTTAGTAGGGCATACATTTATTTTAATTTGGGAATGCTCAAGGTTAGACTTCTGGGGGTGTAGAGTGTTGAGACCAAGGAGGTGACGGTCACCCGGGCTGAGTGTGAGGCTTCGGTGGTGGTGCAACGTAGATCTATCACACTCACGGAAAGACGATGATGCAGCTACAAAATGACAAGGGAATCCATCACAAAGGGTTGCGTAGCTCTTTTCGTGAGAAGCTTATTATATTCCAAGAGGGGAAATGTCATTTACTGGTTAACCTACCTGCTAGCTTTTCATGAGCCGACGAATAAATACAGTCATTCCCGTAATTGAAACGGAGTCGGGATGCCCGAGTGGCGCAGCGGTTTGGGGCCTGCCTTTGGCCCAGGGCGCGATCCTGGGGACCCGGGATCGAATCCCACATCGGGATCCCGGTGCATGGAGCCTGCTTCTCCCTCTGCCTGTGTCTCTGCCTCTCTCTCTCTCTGTGACTATCATAAATAAAAAAATAAAAAATAAAAAAAAAGAAACGGAGTCTTCCTGAGGGAAGCAGGTAGAGGGCATGGCTGTATTCACAAAGAATCTGGGTGAACTTACATGCTTTGCGTTTTAAAGGATTGGGTCCTTATTATCCTTCGTGTAATTACTATATGATGAAGATGGCACTAATACTACAATAATGTCCCTACCCGGTGCCATTTATCCAAGGAGATCAAAGGAACTTAGAAACTCGCAACTAAATAATTCACTGTGGTAAGCATCATGGGAGATGCACTTGCCCAACGAACAGCAGAGCAGGAAAAAAATATGTCCTCGGGTTGAAAGGAAAGCAAGTCTATTTTCCTTAAAGTTGGCTCTTTAGTTATCCTGCACAGAACTCTCGAGAAGAGGCTGGGTAACCCTGAATGGGTCAATGGTGTATCTAACTGAGGAGCCTAAGAATTGTACACCCCCCACCCCCCCACCCCCCTCCCACCCCCCCGTATTTACAGCCTTACACCAAAAGACAAATGGGTAAAGCCAATGTAGAGGACTAAACTCGTTTTTACACGACACTGAGCCAACGTAGGGACAAATTCATAGGGACCCATCGCCTGCAACGGCTGCTAGGGAAGTTGGAGGACATTACAAACAGGAAAACTATTTATGGTAAATGGAAGGATATCAGGACTTGGGCCTCCGCTAAGAATGATACAGAATGTCAGTCTGAGTAGGACACTTGGTCAGAGGAGAAATAGGGAAGTATTCAGATGTATGATAGCTCCTTGCTGAGTGACTATGGTTGACCCTTTATTCTTTCACATCTAAAAAAGCAAAAAATTGGCACTTACTGTTAACCTGTTTTTAACTTGTTTCAAGGTACAATTTATTTCCAACCAGAAAAAGAGATTCCGAAGTTGTTTTTGTAGATACGGTCATTAACACAAGATGAAATAACCTACGTAAATCATATTTACCTATTGCAGTATTTTCTGAGATTCACTGTGGCATCCATGGTACCTCACCTGCGGGAGCCACTCAATAAACGCTTGTGGGGTCATGATTATGTGCTATTGTTATATTTTTACAAAACTTATTTTATATAAACCTAGATAATACCTGGCCTATTAGGTCCCAAAGCAGAAGTGACCCTGCAGTCCTTTCATCACACGGGCAGCATTTTGCAGTTTCAGGATTCTAATGCACATTCTGCTTAGAGTCTAGGTTCCTTCAGACTATTATTATAAAGATTCAACTCTGAGTATGAATACTAATGTATTCTAAAAAGTTCAAAATCATATTCCATTTGTGCGGGAATGCTGAGAGATGATTAGGAGCTGTCCTCCGGGGTTCTCTTCAAGAAACCAGGTGTCTCAGTTCTCAGAAATTGGTCCTTAAGGAGAGATCCGCCTCTGGAATGAGAACAAGGTTAGAGAATCGTATGAATTTTATGCCTTGTCTTCTGATCAGGTGCCAAGACAACCGCATTAAATACTGCTAAAAAGGAAGCATTAGGAAATGCTAACAAGGTGGAGAATGAACTCAGAAGACAAAGAGTGAGGGATTTCCGTGAAGGTGTCAAGTGATGCCAGGATTAGGGGCGCCTGTGGCCCCGAGGCCTACAGGTCATTCAAATGCTTGAAAACTGAAGCGAGCCGTGGTCGGTAGCTTCTAATGGACGGTTCCAAGTGCACACAACGTGCCCCTTTTGATGTCGTGGAAATAATCGTCTGTGCCTCAAATTACCTCCTAAAGATCTGCTTTACCGGGAGTGCGCTGGGGGGGGCGGGGGGAGTGCGGGGGGTGGGGTGGGAGGGAAGTGGGGGGGCGGGGGGAGTGCGCTGGGGGGGGAGTGCGCTGCCGGGGGGGGGGGGGGGGGGGGGGCGCCCGCTGTTGAGGGTCTGACAGGATTTAGTTCTTAAAGGGTGAGGAGATTCCCAACTACAGCAGGAGCACGGACACCGCCCAGCATCCTCCCGGACCCACTACGCCTCCCAGCGCGCGGCCCTAATGTAGGTAGGGCCCCTAAGCAGGAGCCCCCCTGCTCAAGGGACCTGGTGGCCCTGCGACCCGACCCAGGGAGTTCGGGGCATGGGCGGGGGTGGCGCGGGGGCCGAGGCAGGCCGGGCGGGAGGGCCAAGCCCAGGGACCCATTCAATCCCAGAGCAGCCGGGAGCAGCTCCCATGGGAGGGGAGCCCGTGGGAGCGGATCCGTGGGAGCGGAGCCCGTGGGAGTGGATCCGTGAGAAGGGAGCCCGTGGGAGGGGATCAGTGGGAGGGGAGCCCGTGGGAGGGGATCCGTGGGAGGGGAGCCCGTGGGAGCGGATCCGTGGGAGCGGATCCGTGGGAGTGGATCCGTGGGAGGGGAGACCGTGGGAGGGGATCAGTGGGAGGGGAGCCCGTGGGAGGGGATCCGTGGGAGGGGAGCCCGTGGGAGCGGATCCGTGGGAGCGGAGCCCGTGGGAGTGGATCCGTGAGAAGGGAGCCCGTGGGAGGGGAGCCCGTGGGAGCGGATCCGTGGGAGCGGATCCGTGGGAGTGGATCCGTGGGAGGGGAGACCGTGGGAGGGGATCAGTGGGAGGGGAGCCCGTGGGAGGGGATCAGTGGGAGGGGAGCCCGTAGGAGGGGAGCAGTTCCGAGACACAACACTTTTCTACCTTGTTTCCTCAGTGAACTTTCATTTTCCGGATGGAATTGCTGAGTCGAGGTGGACCCGCTGCTCAGTGAGCCTCGAGCCCCTCAGTGCAGGTGCTTTGGCCCCGTGATCTGATCACAGAGAAACTTTTAACGCTGGAGAGGATCCCGGAAAATAGGGCTAAATCGGAGGAATTAAAACAGGTCGAGGATCAGGGTGTTTCTTCCCTGGGAGAAAAAAATATCTGGGAATTTAATTCTTGCAGTTATCCTGCTTAAAATAAAGACTTTCACTCTGTAAGAAACCCGGTTACACATTGACTTAACTGATTTTGTTTTGTTTTGTTTTGTTTTGTTTACTTAATTGTTCCACCCACACGGGTGGGCCTGGCAGGTCAGCTCGCCCTCCAGGGAAACAGCTCTACCAGCTCGAGTTAGTTCTGACCTTGGCAGGGGCCTCTGCCCTGGTCTCCACTCAGGCGGGTCGCTGAGGTGCCCCCCCCCCCCCGCCCCTGCCCCGCACACAAGGTTATTTAACACATTTCCTACAGTTATATTTCTTGTCTCGGTCTTAGTTCCATCACGGAATCCCGCAACTTCCACGTGATTCTTGAATATTTGTCTACCTTAAGATTCAGCATTTTTATTCTGTACTGTAAAGTTCTATGGGATTTGACGAACGCATTGTCGTTTTTCCACCACTACCAAATCACAGAGAACAATCTCAGTAAACGGCCTTGCCCGTAAGTTTCCTGTGCTACATCTATTCGATTCTTCCAACTCCCAAAACTACTGAAAATCACTGATCTTTTGAACCTGTGTCGAGTTTTACCTTTTCCAGAACGCCATGTAATTTGAATCATACGTCATTGCTGTCTTCAGTGTAGTTTCCTTCACTTAGCAAAAGATGCATTTAAGATTTACCCAAATATATTTCTTCATGACTTGATAGCTCACACCTTTTATGACGGAATAGCATCCCCTTGTATGGATGCGCGTAGTTTATTTATCCACCTACCCTTGGAGGACGTCTCGGCTGCTTCCAGTTTGGGACTGTTAGGAATAAATCTTTTGTGACTTTTATATTCCATTTGGGGCATGTGTGTGCATAAGTTTTCAAATCAGGTGGATAAATACTTAGCAGCACAATTTCTGGATTATGTGGTAAATCCTATGTTTAGCTTGTAAGAAACTCCTCCACTGTCATTTTCCAAAGTGACCATATCATTTTGCATTTCCACCAGCGATAAATGAGCATTCCTACTGCTCTGCACCCTCACCAGCAAAATATTCTCATGATTTTTGGGAGGAGATTTTAAATATTTGAATAAGTCTATAGTGTAATCTTGTTGTTCTTCTAATTTGCCTTTTCCTAATGAGAAATAATGTTGGACGTCTTTTACATATGAACTTCTATCTTCTATGATGCCACTTATATATCTTCTATGGTGAGATATTTGTCCAGAACTTTTGCTCATGTTTTAATTTGTTTGTTTCCTCCTTGTTGAGTTTTATGGGAATTTTGTCTATTTTGATTGCAAATTCTATTTCAGATCATTTTTTCAAATGTGTTCTAGTCTTTGGCTTGCCTTTACATTCTTTTAACATTCCTTTTTTGAGTAGAAGCTTTTAATTTCAATAAAGCCCAAATTATCTATTTTTTAAGGAACATCCTTTTGATATCATATCCAAAAATAAATCCCCAAGCCCAGGTACCCGTAGATTTTGTTTTAGAGAGAGACAGAGAGAGAGAGACAGGGAGCGCTGTGCAGGCAGGGTAGGGGCAGAGGGAGAAGGAGGGTCTTCAGCAGACTCCATGCTGAGCTTGGAATCCAAGGCAGGGCTCATATCACAGCCCTAAGGTAACGACCTGAGCTGAAACCCAGAGTCAGATACTCCACGGACTGGGCCACCAGGGTGCCCCTTGAGTTAACTGTTGTGTAACGTATAAGGCCTGTGTCTCAGATCCTTTCAGGGTCTAGTAAATGGCATATGAGATAAATGGATGTTTAACAAGGTGATGCACAGCGGCGTTTTTAAAAGGTAATGGGGAAGAGAATAAATCAGTCATGGCTCCCAGTACTCTGGCTGTGAGCTCTCTGTGTAGAATTCAGTCTTCAGGAGCTGACATGAACAGGGTGTACAGAATCTGTGGATCTTGTACCTCTGATGTTACAGATTATTTGGTACACTTTTAAAAAATCACAAAGCAAGCTAAATTGCAATAAAAAATATTGTTAGATGTTGTATATATTTTTAAGCTGTGCAAAGTGGTGTGTAAGTGCTGATTACCAAAAGGACACACACATCTTGCTGCTCAACCAATGACATGGCTAAAGGTATGAGGGTGAGGAAGTTAGGAAAACTGCTTTGATGGGCTATGGGTGCAAGTCAGTATTCTGAAACACAACAAACGCAAATCGAGAAAATTGGAAATAAAGGTGATAAGAGGAGCCTAGCTGAACCCTGTTAAAATTCATTCAGACAATATTGCTTTGACAAGGAATTGGTGGGAAAATTTAAGATATTGAATCACAAAAAGAAAATAAACTGGGAATCAATACAAAAACTGTGAAGGCACGGAAATAGGAACAAGGGGCCAGTACTTTATGATTCAGTGAATTCTGGTTCAACCATGATTTGCTGAGACGCTGTGCCATGTGCCTGGGTGATGGGAAGCTCAGAGACACAGTTGGCTTCTCTTAGGGCCTCACCACCCAATAGGCATGCTCAGATAATATAAGAGGCATGTCAAAGTGACTTACGTACAGAATAGGTGCCAGCTCACTAAAGAATTTAAAATTGTGATGCAAGAGCCTTCCAAGTAGAAAGAGCAGCAGATGCAATAGTAGGAAGCCGCATTGTATATTCTGGCATTTATAAGCAATTCAGCAATTTTGGACCATAAAACAGAAGAGATTTTTTTTAAACCCATTTTTCTTAATCTCATATTCTTTTATAAAGAGATATCCATGTGGGGGATCTGGTGATCTTACTGTGCCCATGAATAGTAAACATACCTTTAAGTCTGTTTACTAGAACTCATCAAATAAATGATTCTTCTCTTTGAATCCAAACTGAAATGGAAAAAAAAAATTTCTTGTGCCTCGTCTGTCTACCTCTTGAAAATGTGAAGCATATAGAATGAGTCTATTCAGATTCATTTCTACTCCTTCATTTTGATGCCAGTCACATACCGTAGAAAGCCCAAAGATACCGGTTAAAAAAATAAGGGAAAAAAATACACATACATTATGTCAACCATATTACTGACAGCTCCTAGATGGTAACCCACTATAATTACAGCATTTTAAGCACCATTATCGAACCATCTATACATCTCTATAGCATCATTCCTCTAAGTATGTAAGATCATGGAGAAGATCTTACAACAAAATAGTAACCAAAAAAAGCAACCAAATCCTTCCAGTTTTGTGCTGGAGCTGGGCTGTGAAGTTCAGGGAAGCCAGCTGGGTATGTTCCTTTCTCAACCCCACATTCAGTGACCTCACAGAAGCAGGTTGAAACTGGCCACGGTGGAAGGATGCACGACGGGATATTTTCTTTATAACTGTCTTTCCATATTGGAAGAGATTATTCCAGAGTTTACAGACCTCGTGAATTTGTCATTAAAAAGCCTGCACACTCAGAGAAACCTGAAAAATAGAGGAGGAACGCTTGATCGTATAAATAAAGTGATGATATGTTTTGGAAATCATTGCTGCTACGGACACTGAAAAATTTGCTTCTAACAGAGAGGAAGTCCCCCCAAAATGGAAGTTTTCATGTCAACCAGGAATAATGGTATCTAACATATCAGTATTTCTCTGACCCGCGTTCTGAGGCAGAGGACTTCGGGGGCTTGCACATGAAGTTCCTTAAGGTGAATCGCACTGAAATTCAGAATCAAATATGCCCCATGTAGGAAAAGGACAGGAGGCCTGTGAGTTTCCACAATTCGTCTGTATTCTGTGTATTAAGCTGTCAGGGACTATCTAAATCACTTCCTTTTCTGTCACTCTGTCTTTGGACAACATCCTTTGAGACACAACAGCATTCAGCGACGACCTTTCCCTCTCGCCCCCCCCCCCGCCCCCGCCCCCCAAAGTCTCAAAATGATATGTAAATCCTGCAATTCATCATGCTCTGTGTAGTACAGGTTTAATTCTTCCTCCTAGGCCCCAATCTGCTGAAACATTACTCTGATATACAGTACAAAAGCGGTAACAAAGATGTTCATATCGGCCCATTGTGAGTTGGTGGCAGGCGGGGAACTCGTGAAGCCCACGGGGACAATAGCTGCAGTTTGAACGGGCTGCCGGGATGCTAAGACGCGGACAAAGGGCCCGTGAAAGGCCGCCGCGGAGGAATGCTCGGCCCGCATTGTGCGCCCCAACAATCCGGCTCACAGGGTGGATTTGCATCCCTAATCGGGTTCAGGCTCTGTTTGTGAAAGGCCCGCGCCGGCCTGACCCCGCGTCGGGAGAGCGCATGATACCCGGCTCGGCCCAGTATCCTGGGAAAATGCGCCAACTTAAAAGAAGCAGAGGAAGGCAAGAGGAAGGGAAAAAATGAAAGGCTTGAGGCAGTTTTGGTGGTACTTAGCGGCGAAAATTACTTTGGCAAATAATAGAACCTACTGCTGGTAATTACTGCTAACAAGCTTCCCCCAGCCCAAATGTGACACTTGGGCTGATGTGAGAAAAGCTGATATAGGCCAAGCTTATTAAGCTTGAATGAAAGGGAACCTTTTCCCTGTGAAAATATAGCAACTCGGGAGCTTGCAAATCTTGTAATCTAGTGTTACCAATTATTCAGTAAAACAGAAAAATGGCTCTGCAATATTTAAAATGCTTCTCGGATTTAATTCAGTATGGGGCCTTAATCCCAGGCAACTGTAATCAGGAACATGGTTGGTTTCCTAAACATGCACTCTCAGTTCCAAACAAAATATTGTGGGTACTTAATCTTCTACTTCATACTAGGGACCAGTGGGGAAACCTTTCATACTTGATGTCTAGCAGATAACCTGGCAAAACACTTGTTTGGGGGGGGCGAGATCAAAGGGGAGACAACAACAACAACAAAAAAAACCAGTCATGATCTGAAACAAGGCAACAGAATCTTGCTCAAACATGTTCATGACTTATTCATGATCTTAATTTTAAATTTAATTTTGTGTGGTTTGACATAGGAATGTCAACTTCCTCATCAACCTTAAAATTGCTTTAATTAGCGTGAGAAAGTGCTCACATGCGGTTATAGTATCTTTAATTATTATATTAATGAAATACTGTGCTTTATTTGAAAGTAAACTCATATTTCATGAGTAAAAACGAGCAGGAAAATAACAGACATCTCAGAAATGTATTTTATGTATTAGTATATTTACTGAATACGGGAAAAGATCATATTCTTTACTTAGGACACAAGCATTTGTTAAAACATGAGTGTTTCTTGTGGGTAGCAATAATTATTTGAAAGATAAATGCTTAAATCAGCATTTGGTTAAATTGCATTAGAATTATCTGCCATAGTCATCATCTTTACACACTTATGGTCGCAGATTTTAAAAAATATTATGATTGACTCTCTGATATAAACGACACTTTTACTATCTAGCAAACTCCAGAAATTTTAAGTATAAACTCATTTAATCCAGTGAAACAAAGTCATATGCTGCTGTAGATCTAAAAGGGTTCAATTGCAACTTAATTTTAAAGTTTGCAGTGTAGTTTGACTTGATAATCCATTAGTCCATTGCTTGAGTGTACCAGATGAAGTTTCCAATAATTTGTTTTGCTGTAGCCTAATTACAATGGCCATGTAGCAACACTAAGATATGTTGTACACAGCATCATTTAGGAGTTAGTATAGACATTTAGTCTGTGTTTTTACAATATGACTATTTTACAAGTTGCTTAAAGCACATTTTTTAAATGTGCAAAGTAGCAAAGCCAAAAAGTCACCCACTTATGTAATTATTCATTTTGAAATATGCATGCTTAGTTCTAAGGCTCTATTGTGTTTTATGATTATGTTGCCTTTCAATTCACAATGTCCTTCATTCAGTAGAGTGCTGACTGTCCATACGTGTGGGACTGGGGCCATGTGCTATAGGTAAGCTGTTCACTCAGCAATCAGGACAGCGAACATAGGTTTTGAAAATTTTGCACTAAATGAACAGAGTGAGTTTTTAACATTTCCTTAGATAAAAAGTAAATAATAAAAAATGGAGAATCAGATCACTAAAATATTACATATTAAATTTATGACAACTCAAGATAGTTAAAGGACTCCTACCATGTGTTACTAACCAAACTTAATGCTGTTCTTTTTTTTTTTTTTTTTTAAGATTTCTTAAAATTTATTCATGAGAGACACACAGAGAGAAGCAGAGACACAGGCAGAGGGAGAAGCAGGCTCCATGGGGGAAGCCCGATGTGGGACTGGATCCAGGGACTCCAGGATTACTCCCTGAGCTGAAGGCTGGCACTCAACCGCTGAGCCATCCAAGGATCTCTGTTCTTTTATTCAATTAATTCCTATGTGGAATCATCTATTTTATCATTCCTGTGCTGTTGCAAAATTGCGAAGAAGATATCTTTTCCTTTATTAGGATGTTTGTGTAAGCTGTGATTATTATCATGTAAAACTTATTTTTAAATAACTGCATATGACTTATCTCCTACCCTTTTCTAGTAAGATGGTAAGTAAATCTAATCAAATGATTTCATCACTTACAGAAGGTAGTAAACACACAACAATCTACTACTTATAAAGCCTACTGCTTATGTGCACCTTTGATCTAGACCAACTGTGGTTTGAGGTCTTTTAAAGGGAAATAAAATTGCTCAGGAGAATGTTATTTGCAGTCAATGAAGTACATTTTGCAAAAGAAGATTAATCTGTGATTTTAAAAAGTCAATTTAATTTTCAAACTTTACAAAAGGATAATCATTTTATAATATATTGTAATAAAGAATTCTCTGTCTAGTGCAACAATCAGTGAAAAAAAAATGGAGAATATGGCCTTTCCTCAGTTTTCTTTTTAAGTCATGTAAGTTTTTTCAGGTGGAAGTTTTTGTGGACGCTTACGTGTGTGTGTGTGTTTTAAGATGTTACCTTTGCCTTGAAGCACAATGCATACATTTAGCATAAAAATCTCTCTGACTGATGATGAATACTGTAATTAATTCAGACCATTGCTGTCCTGATGGGAACCACACAGGATATTGAGGCTGCAATAAGAGGAAGTGTATGTCCTCAGTGATGCTTCATGGCAAAAATAAATAAATAAGTATGTAAAGGAAAGGGATGAAGCAATGAGGCCAGGTGCGAGAACAAGTCAGAGAGAGAGGGTGAGATAGAAGGGGGCTGAGGCAGAGTTGGAAACGCCTTGGGGGGGAGGTGAAGAGAGGGGAGAAGTTGGGAGAAACAGAGGGGAGGGAGAGCTAGGACACTCATGCCTCCCCAGTGCCAACATTGTAATTCATGATTTTCTTGACTCGGTATTCTCTAGTATAACTGAAACAGAAAACGTTCTGCTGGTGATGCATTTCATCTAATTCATAATTCCATCTAAGACTTCACCTAAGACCTATTCCGAGGCATTTTGGTTCATCACAGGGAAAGCCAGTAGTTAAAAACAGACTTTATGAGAAAATGAGCTTTTCAGAGCTCTGTGAACATACTGCTATGGAGAAAAAAAAATGACAAACATAATGATAAGACTGTATTAAGTTTGAAACAACCATGCAAACAAATTTGAGGGATCATCATATTCCTTAAGTAATGTATTATGTTTTTGAGGGATATGAGAGATAAAATTAAGGGAAGTACCACTGTATGGGGTAGAATGCTGAAACTGATTTTAATATTTTACTGTGCAAAAGTACGTGTCCAAAATTAGGTATAAAATATAGGTATAAAATATAATAAATATGTTAAATAATATGTCATTTTTAAACCAATTTTTTAACATAGAGGGTATTATTCTGAATGAAATAAATCAATGGGAGAAACAATTATCATATGGTTACAGTCATATGTGGGAATAGCAAAAGGGACTATTAAGGGAAGGAGGGGTACTGGGTGGGAAAAAATTAGAGAGGGAGACAAACCATGAGAGACTTCTAAGTCTGAGAAATGAACAAGAGGTTGGAAAAGGGGAGGTGGGTGGGGGGATGGGGTAATTGGGTGACAGGTACTGAGGAGGGCACTTGATGGGATGAGCACTGTATGCTGGCAAATTGAATTTACATAAAATAATTTTAAATCTTAAAAAATAAAAAGAAGTAAATTAAATAAATAAAAATCAATAAATGGGCTACTCCACTGCCTGAAGAAGGGGAAGAAGATGGAGGAGGAGGGGGAGGAGGATGAGGAGGGGAAGGGGAAGGAGAAGAAGAAAGAAGAAGAAGAAGAAGAAGAAGAAGAAGAAGAAGAAGAAAAATAAAGAAGAAAAGAAAATGAAAGAAAAAGAAAAAGAAGAAGAGGAGGAGGAGGAAAAGAAGGAGAAGGGAAAGAGGAAGAGGAAGAAGAAGGAGAAAGAAGGAGAAGAGGAAGGAGGAGGAGGAGGAGGGTGGGGGAGAAGGGGGAGAAGAAGAAGAAAGACTTTTCAGACCTATAACGCGGACGCCGGGCGATCACCAGATGAGACGGGTCCCTAGAGCAGCCGAGGCCGGGCTCACACCGATGCTCTAGCGGAATTCTCAGCCGTCTACTCTCACCCCCTGTGTGCTGTCCTTCGGCCCAGCTTTGTGAGGGTTGTTCCTTGGACCCCCTCCCGTCCACCCACAATGCCAATCCCCGGGGACCCTCCCCAGTGTCTCTGTTTCTGCGGCCTCTTTGGTTTCCAGCTCGTTCCCTTTTCCCAACGCAGCCTGCACACCCACGGTGCCCCCGCGCAGCCTCCCGTTGGTCACCATCGTGCGGGTCCGCGGGCGGCGCCCTACCGCCCCCCTCCCTGCCCCTCTGCAGGCCCCCGCCCCCCGCGTCCGCACCGTCCGGGCCCGCGCAGCCCCGCAGACGCACCGTGGGCCCTTGCGGGGTGCCCCCTCGCAGCCGGGACAGCTTTCCACGGGGTCGCACCGGGACGTGGGCCGCCCGAGGGCCACGGGGTCCCTGCAGCCCTTGCTCTTCCTCTCGGCGCCGCCTTGGACCTGCCACCTTTTTTTTATTATTATTATTTTTTTTATTATTATTTATTTATGATAGTCATACAGAGAGAGAGAGAGGCAGAGACACAGGCAGAGGGAGAAGCAGGCTCCATGCACCGAGAGCCCGACTTGGGATTCGATCCCGGGTCTCCAGGATCGCGCCCTGGGCCAAAGGCAGGCGCCAAACCGCTGCGCCACCCAGGGATCCCGAACCTGCGACCTTTTTTATTGTGACACCTGCCCGGCCCCCACCTGCGAGCAGTGCCCTCGAGACGTCTCGGTCCCTAGCGCCGAACAAGCCTGCACATTACTAGAATATTTGCAGAGTGAAGTCGCATCTTTTACCTCCCACGGGTGCATAACGCATTCCCTCCCACACTGAGACGGAGAAATTAACACGAATAAATTGGATACGTGCGAAAAGAGAGATACCAAGTGTCTTTAACGTCAACAGGTTATCAAGAAAAAAAATATTGCCCCCCTTTTAAAAAAATAACATTGATAAAAAATAGTTACAATGTTTTTAGTGACAAAAATCAGTATATCCTTTAAGTAAACTGGTCATTTTCAATAGTAGGTACAATTTATTACCTTGAGGGATTTATTTCCAAATTAGTATTTCAAAAATCAGAAAATGGAAAATATATCCCTCAGATAATCCTTAGGTTTTAATTGCCTGCACTAGAAATATAAATGCAGGTAAGTCCTGTTTCACATACTAGCCTTTGGGATATGCCTTTGAAAATGAGTTTCTTTCATATAATCTTTCCTTGAAAATAATATCTCTGCTTTGATATATTACAGGATATGACAATTCTTACAGTAACATTTTAGATCAATTCAACATGTACCTTCATAATGAAATTTATAAAACCTGTAATTTCTGACACTACAAGAAGCAACATGTTATGAGATGGATAGACTCATTAGCCTTACGCTTTTCTTTTCTTTTTTTTTTTTTTTTAAGATTTTATTTATTTATTCATGATAGACCTAGAGAGAGAGAGAGACAGAGAGGCAGAGACACAGGCAGAGGGAGAGGCAGGCTCCATGCAGGGAGCCAGACATGGGACTTGATCCCGGGTCTCTAGGATCACGCCCTGGGCCCAAGGCAGGCACCAAACTGCTGAGCCACCCAGGGATCCCCTAGCCTTAGACTTTTCATAGAGAAAATACTGCAGGCATCCTGAAACAGAAAAAAAAAAAAAAAAAAAAAAAAAGTTTAATTTCTAGTGGACATTTTGACATAATTCTTCATTTCTTGTTATTTTGCCCAGCTGAAAGGCTATCATTTTTTTTCAGTTCCTTCACTCAAGATATTAGCATATAAGTAAAAACCCTCAAAATTGTTATAATGTTATAATGTTATAATTTTAAAAGAATTTCATTCATTCTTTCTATACTGAAATTAAAGTAATTGTTGATGTACTTTAGAATGAAGTTACAGAATTTTTTAAATCTCCTATTTCTTTCCCAAATTCAAAGAATGATCATTAAAAAGTGACTATTATAAATAATAAATAAAGTGGCTTTTATCAAATTTGTTATGATTTAACTGGAGTATGCATTAAAACTCTCTTAGAGTTAACTATGAACTTAGTAAACACCACTCCGTAGCGGCTGAGTATCTTGTTTTGAAGATAAAAGTGAGATATAAAAAAATGAAGTGTCAATTTACATATTTGATTTTTTTATTTTTAACTACTTTCCTTCATTCTGTGACTACTACAGAACATTAAAGCTAATCTCAAAACTTAGTCTCATCCAAAATTATGATAAAATGATGTATTCTTATATTTTCCTTAGTGTTTCTGTCACTGTAACAAGTGTCTAAATATAAAAGCAGCAACAATAGGCTGCTTAGTTTCTCTTATTCTTTGAAAGAGTATTTTGCTGATTTACCAACATCTTGGTGAAAATGGCTAAAATCTTATACTCAAATTTCCTATTTGCATTATTAACAAGTGTGGAAGAGTCATTAATAACTGGCTGCTTTAAATTATTTCAAGCCTTCTGAATATTGTCCCCAGTGCAAAATAACAGGCCTACATTGGGCTTGGCTTCAGGACTTGAGGTGTCTTTTGTGTGGTCTCTACAAATTCCTACATCATGATGTGAAAATATTTTTGTATCAAATAACATGGTGCTATACAAAACTAACTTAATTTTTAACACGGCTTTCATGTATTATGGAATCTTCCATTCGTTTTCAATATTTAACAGACTGCTATGAAAATGTGAGAGAAAACACAATAACTTTTCTCATTTCACTTCAACATTTTACGTGAAAATTATAGTACCATTTTAATGAAATGCTCAAAATCTTTTACTTCCCCGAATTAGTTTTAGGTTTCTTTTCCAAAAAAATGGAGGAGTTTATTTCTTATATTCTGGATAGAATAGCATGGCTGTCAAATGTATTTTTGTGGGAATTTTAAGACTACCTATGGAGTAATGTCTTTAAGGCTCCCATAACCTTGTCAGGCCACCTTTTGGAGCTATTTCATCTGCTTCCACATGACAACGACAAAAATTTGCACGTTGAGTTTCTGTTGTAGCAAAGGACAAAGACAACATACATTTTTGAACTTGAATTTTTTCAGATGATAATAGCATTTTGTCTCCTTGGTGTTTCTTTCTTTCTTTTTTTTCCCGCCTCTTACCAACCGGGTGACTCGCTGAAGGGAATAAAGAGAGAAGGCTTCATCCAGGGGAAGCCACCGATATCATTGGCAAGTGAAGCTCACGACAAGTGAGATATTGTACGGGCAAACACAAAATGAGCTTTCACGCAGGGCTCTGTCAGTGTCATTCAGCTTTGCCTGAATGGATAACCCTCTCATGATTTATCTTCCATTCATCAAGTCAATGCCTGGTATCTTTTCAGTGGTGATGGATAAGACCTTGCTAAATTGAGTACTGCCTGCTGAGCATTGTGGAGCCTGAGAACTGAACAGGAAGGGGATCCAGTCATATTTCATTCATAGAGTAAGTCAGCCATTCTCAGTAGACCTAAGGACGGGGGTCACACAGAGCATTGTTTCAGCTGGCCCATTGGGCTGGACCAGAGGGTAGTCAGGACCCATCTGGTTTCCTGGACTTGAAAGTCAAGTACGAGTAGGGGATATTAGTAGCTTCCACAACAGACCAAGTGGAAAACAGAAAATCAATTTGTTAAGAAGGAACTACTACTCCTTCAAGTCTTGTTCTAGATGATAAATATTCAGCTAGCCCCTTTCAAACATCATGCTTATTTTATTGTGAAAAATGACTATATCAGATACACATTTCCCAAAAAAATTGACTAAAAAAAGTGATTAAACCTCACTTCAGCAGTGAGCTTGGCTTATTCAGTTATATATTCTTCAGCTACTGGCATAGAAGAATATCTAGGTCAGTGAACGTCTATAGGTAGATGGAAATGTGACAATAACAGAGTGATGTAGGGAAGATGGAAAAAGGAAAGGAAAGAAAGAAGAAAAGGAGAATACTACATTCATATATTTAACTAGGGATTGAAGTGTGGGCATGCATTTCTAAGCACAGTGTCTTTTTTCTACTTTAATAAAAGTCAACCTGGAAACTTTCTGAAATACTTGCTTGAATGTGCGGTGTTTACACAAAGCATCTACTTAAATCTCCTTCACAGATGTGGTATATTTGGTCCCCTAGATAATTGCCCCCACCCCCCATTTAAAGACATAGGTGCATTGTTTTAGTCCAAACGTGAGTACAGTTCCTTCACTAAAGTTCCGAACTTCAGGTATCCTTTATATGAGAAAATGATCAAATATCTTCTGTTCATCAAATCATGACTTTAAAATGCCAGTGTGTACACTTACAATCACTGCCACAGTATACAGTGTTCAAAGACATGAATACTGCAAATGAAGAACACCTGCAAAAAAAAAAAATAGGGACCGTTATCACCATATGGTACCAAAAGTAAAGAAAAAATTAACAGAACAAACACAAATAAACACAAAAGATAAAACAAATAATAAAACATCTTATATCCTAATGCTCTCAAGATTAAAACCTTTATGATTATTTATTTTATCCACTCATAAAAAATTCCGGAAAAGTAAAGTTCCATGTAAAAATATTATTATCTTTATTTTAGTGTCTGCTTTTAAAATTTTATTAATGGATTCCTAACATTACATCAATAACAAATGGAAAAGATATTCAGGATCCTTAATTCTCTTGAAATGTATTAACAGAGACTTTTTGTAGATATGATGGATTTATTTAAACAGTATATTTCCAAGAAGGAGCAATCTAGAAACCCTTTCTACAAATGTATATGCCTTTTGTTTGACGAGTTAGCTAAATTTCTAAGCCTAGGGTTTGAAGGGGGTGCTCCACCTGGACATACCCTGCTGTACTGTGAGAAGCATCACACAAGGGAAAATAAACAGTCATGTAAAAGGGTGTGAGAGAAGAGAGTGAGAAGGCTGTGATAGCTTTGTGGGTGTGCTTTTAAGAATTTCCCGGCTAATCTATTATTCTGGTTACATTTGCTTTGAAATTTCACTTTTTGTTTACCAGATGGAATGTACTTTTTTTAGGAAGTGATGCAAACTTTGATAGCTTAAGGTGTAGACACCATTCCAAAATGGACCAGTCCAATATATAAGAAACGTCTATAGACACACACACACACACACACGAGTGTCGGTGTAAAAAGTCCTATTGATCCCCATAGCCTCTTTTCCTAGAGTTTGATATAAAACTTATTCAAGGGCTAATAATAAAATTGTAGATTTCTCTACATCCTTTGCTTCTACACCCATGACTTGATCTGCATTCATTTCTCTCTTAACCAGCTGCCCCAGAGAATGGGCAAAGGCTTCTAGAAAGAGGTTAACTAGAGTTAATTTGTGTTATTTGTGTCAAGAGCAAAAGAATGGTCTAGCAAGGCTCTAATAACATAGCTTAAAATAAGGTTCTGAAATTATCCCAGTATATGCGTTGTGCTTTCTCTGTTCTGTTATTAAAGGAGATAGTTAATGATAAACCAGTGTGATTTTATTAAATTGGCATTGTAAGACCTCATGGTATTTGTTAAACCACCATTAATTGGTTTGAAAAAAAGAGTGGGTGGTCTGAGTTCTAATTTGTGATTCTTTGAGAGAATAAAACTGCTAACACCCAACACGCCCTACGACATGCACCAAAACTCACAGATGGTCGCATTCAACATTTTTATAAGATTTTATTTATTTATTAATGAGAGATACATATAGAGAGAGAGAAGCAGAGACACAGGCAGAGGGAGAAGCAGGCTCCATGCAGGGAGCCCGACATGGGACTCGATCCCAGGACTCCAGGATTATGCCCCCGGCCGAAGGCAGGCTCCAAACCGCTGAGCCACCCAGGGATCCCCCCCGCATTCAACTTTTATTCTGTATTTCTTCAGTGCTTTCTAAGTCCCAGATGTTGTTCTAGGAAATTGGGACACATCACTGAACAATATCCAAATAACCTTCACATCCTGGAACTTACATTCTGGGTAGAGAAGGAGGCATAAATTAGAATAAATATTAAAATTATGATGAATAACAACCAAGAGTTGGAAAGGCAAGATACTTCAATGGTTCTGGTAATTTATTATAGGTAGAAAAAAATTTTCTACTTTTTTTTTTAACAATATACTTTGGTGGCTTTAAACACTTTAGTAATCAGAAGGGCCAAGTTCATAATGTTTGAGGGTTAACAAGGAAATATAAAGTGACATTGGACCAAGAGCAAGGAACTCTAACTTGTCGCCCGAACCTCGCTGTCCTCTGTGTGAATTCCACATGGGTACACACGTCCAGTGGGCTCACTGGGGGTTGGTTATCATCTATCTGTTCACCACCAGAAAGCATTTAGTACCAAGTGAATGAATGATGTCCAGGGAAGTAGTTTTAAAAGGATAAAGAACTCCGCACCTCATTCAGCATCTTAACACAATGTCTGCCATTCAGTGGATATTCAACCTACGTCTACTGAGAGATAGAAGAATGAGTGAAGAAAAGCAAATGTTCACACCACTCACATCATTTTCTGATGTACTGTTTTGTGGATATTTGGTATTTCAACTCAAGCTTCATAGTGATAAAAATAAAGTCCATTTCTCCATCTAGGGTTGCACAGAGAGCACTTTTTCACAGATTCTAAATTCTCTTAAGTGCTTTTAATGAAGGAGTTTTGTCAAAATAAACAAAAGCCCTGTGTATTAATAATAATGAGCATCTTGCTTATTAAATTATGGTGGTTCCATCAGGTGCTCCTTGAGTACTGTTAGTTCTGCAAAGAGGCTTAATTTGTATATTTTAGAGTTAGCATAAGTATCTCGCCATGTAATACATTCAGAACAAATGAGTACTTAGCCTAGCAGCTGCCGAAGGATTAAAAAGTAACATAAAATCTTTATGAGGTTTTATACAAGTGAAATTTTTCTTCCCTTACGACTGTTTTATTTTATATTCACAATTTGTCATTTCTCCCCCATGCTTAATATTTTTCCTTTGGACGGATAGCCTGGAGAATAAAATAAAACAAATATTGGAAAGCAATTCATTTTTTTCTGACCAGTCTTCACATATCAAAGACCTGGCAACAGGGGGTAGAAAATGAAAGATTGAAAATCCAGACTCAGTGGCACTGTCACTTGGCTTCAGCCTAAATCTCGGTTATGTGATCAACCACGCATGTGAACAAAAGAGACATCCTCAGAAGAGAGGAGGGGTTTCTGATGGAAATCACAGGAAAAAAGAATATAGTTTGGAGAAAAAAAAAGCAAGAAGATAGGTGTCAGGGCCTTGTGGGTTTTGCTAAACGGGGAGACGCCCCCATGCTCTTTGCAGTGATTCTTTTCTTCTTAATCTCTATCCTTCTTTTTCAGAATGCATTAGGCCCAATCCAAGAATCTGTTATAAAGGAGAGTTTTGTATATTTTTGATGTGTGTGGGAAAGAAGTGCCCCCGGGGAGGCTTTATTTAGGAATAGATTCTAGAAGCATTTTCTGAGGGGAAAAGGTTTTAAGGGAAGGATTGTGTTATTAATTAGTTAGCCTGAAATCCTGGAGTTACCTATTGGTTGCTTATCTCATCTCTCACGGTATAACGTACCCCTACACAAATCAACTATCCAACTCACCCTCCAACCAGCCAGAGGACATGGCATCTTCAGAGGAAACATTTTGGGACATGAATGTTATCAAGTTGGTCTTTTCCTTCAGTTAATTTTGTTAAGGAATTAGGAAAATATATTTACCAGTAGAAATATGGAAAGTAATGAAAACTACGGGTCAATATTAAATTGAATCAACAATATTACACCAACATGTTCAATATATGTTTATTGTGAAAAAACTTAAGACAAAATGTGGAAAAATAAAATACCACAGCCCACCCAGAAAGGGGAAATATTGTTTACTGGACACCAGAGTCAATGTTTATCCTACTTGAGTTGGAAAAACGGAATGAACTCTCTGAAATTTTGTGAGTGAACATGACACATAATGTTTCTCAAAAGATTCTCACTCGACACACACACTCGAAACTGAAGTATCGACTTAACTCATTTGCATCATGAACTAAATGAGATTTATATGTCTTGAGAATTTTGATATTTATAATTTAATGATCAGATTGAGGTTGTTCCTTCTTTCAGGTTTCTTTTATATTCATGATGCACACAGTCCCTGCCATCATAGTCATTAAACCTTAGGTAAGTAGTTGAAAAAGTGGAAAATTTGAAATAGAATAATTAAAAGTCATTTAATCCAACAACCAATTTAGAGCTGCTAATAACAGCTTATATATTTAATATGTTGAATGAATTACAATAATGTCGGGATGTCTAATCAAAAATTAAATCCCTTTTGTATATGTTAAGGAATGGAAGTGAAAGAATAGAAAGAGTAAGGGAAAGGAAATTTTTTTTTTTTTTTACTGTTTTATTCAAGCATCCACACAGGCACAGAGTTCTTTACATCCACATATTTTGCTCTAGGAAGCACTCTAAATATACCGCTGGATTGCAAAATTGTGACTTCTTATAGAAATCAAGAAAAAAAATATAAAAAACTGCAAAAATGAAAACCCTTTTAGGGAACATGAGGGTTTAACATGAATAAACATTAGTGTTTAAGTTTTTGAGTTGCACCACCATTCTGAGTGTCTAGAGCCTATTCACTTTTTGGCTTAAATTAAACCATAGTAACTACTAAGACAAAACAAGCAGCAATGTCCCAATAGCCAAACTGTGGAAGGAGCCTCGGTGTCCATCGAAAGATGATGGATGAAGAAGATGTGGTTTATGTATATGATGGAATATTACTCAGCCATTAGAAATGACAAATACCCACCATTTGCTTCAACGTGGATGGAACTGGAGGGTATTATGCTGAGTGAAGTAAGTCAATCAGAGAAGGACAAACATTATATGGTCTCATTCATTTGGGGAATATAAATAATAGTGAAAGGGAATATAAGGGAAGGGAGAAGAAATGTGTGGGAAATATCAGAAAGGGCGATAGAACATAAAGACTCCTAACTCTGGGAAACGAACTAGGGGTAGTTGAAGAAGAGGAGGGTGGGGCTTGGGGGTTAATGGGTGACGGGCACTGAGGGGGGCACTTGACAGGATGAGCACTGGGTGTTATTCTGTATGTTGGCAAATTGAACACCAATAAAAAATAAATTTATTATTTAAAAAAAGGAGAGAAATAATTGTACCGGAATTGGCCTATTGACTTTCCAGTAGTGCCCAACTTAGCTTATAGATTTTATTGAAGCTTTTCTGACATACATCATAACTGCAATATAGTAATCATTAATGCTGGCAACCCAAGGCAGAATCTAACAATCTTCCTAACATGAATTTTAATTTGAATATCTATGATTTTTTCAGTGAGACTGTCTACCATTTTCAGTATATGCTAAATTAATTTGGCATAAGCTTATTAATATCAAAAACATGACATGTCTGGGTCCTGAGAAAAAGGAACTTTTCATGAACATTATTAAAAACGAAAGAATAGGCACTCTTTGTTTCTTAGTCTGATATGTGCCAGGCACTGTCCTGGGAACATTTTACACATGATCTTTTTATTGATGAAAGAATCTCAAAAGTAGAAACCACTGCCCCATAACACGGAGGAGTAGATTAGCCTTTCTCCCCGTGTTTCTCCCTAGTTCTGGCAGCTGTGGGTAACTATTTCTCCATTGCCACTGAGTACTCTGTGAGATTTTCCCATCAATTCCATTGCTTTTTTTACTGCAAATCTTGCCACTTGTTCCCATTAAGTCTTTGATGATGATGAAGATGATGGTGATGGTGATGATAAAATCCTAAGCACTAACATATTAATAGATTGTGCCAGTTACTATTCCAAACACTTTACATGTACTAGATAACAGGAGTCTTCTCCCTCAAAGGACTAGAAGGTACAACTGGAAATCGTATGACTCCTTTTATATTTTGAATACATAACCTTGTCATTTTTGTAGTGAAAAAAGTTGGAATTAAGTTCATCTGGTTATTCTAGTATGCAATATGCTTTAGTTTGAATTGATTTTTTTTTTTTTAGGATTTTATTTATTTATTCATGAGAAACCCAGAGACAGAGGCAGAGACACAGACAGAGGGAGAAGCAGGTTCTCTGCAGGGAGCCCGAAGTGGGACTCGATCCCAGGACCCTGGGGTCACGCTTTGAGCTGAAGTCAGATGCTCAACCACGGAGCCACCCAGGCGCCTCTTGATTTGATTTTTAATGTAATAACATTTAAGTACACAACAGGCAAATATACATTGATATAAATTTTATAACTATAAAAATTAGGGAAGAGTTTCATTGTCCAATAAAGTTCTTGCATGTATCTTCTAATTTTGCTTTATGAAGTATTGTTAGATATGGCCATTTCATTGACTTTTAGTCGTAATGTATACACTGCTTCTGAATATAACTTTATTCAACCTAGTAATCATCCTTTCATATCCTTTCACAATGTGATCAATGCCATTTCACATTTTTATTGATCTCATGTTTATCAAATCTCCCCATTACTTAGCAGCAAGATAAATTATGCTGACAATAAATTGGCAGTAGCGCACTATGTCATTAAATAGTTGCCCAAGGTCAAAGGAGAAACCCAAATAGACTACCAATGATAATTACCTTGTTCCTCTGGTACAGTTTTGAGAAACAGTCTCACACACTTTGGGAACTAATATCACAGACAATGAGGATGGTAAAGAAATGAGCGCTGATTAACTTTTTTCTCAATCATTTCTTTTACCTTCATTATTACGAATAAAAATAGAGCACTTTATTGTTTTCCATCAGGAGTGCTTTTACTTTAAATTATTTAGGAAGATACAAGCTACTGTTTTACTCTACCGCGAACACTAAAAAGGCTGCTAATACTGTCAGAGTGATTCCAATTTTATAATTAAAAAAACAAATCATAAGTGATCGAGTCAACAACCCTTAATGGTATTTTAAGTAATTAGATTTGATCATCAGAGTGAAAACATTTAAACAGCAAAAAAATTTGTTTCCTAAGAAACTTAATATTGTCTCATACAGGGCAGATGAATGCTTTAAAATATTTTTAGCATATGCCCTATAAGGTTCAAAAGACAACATTTTCTATCATCAATCATTCTCTTTGCTAATAATGAGCCAATCCTAACCATAAAATATAGATCAGATTTTCTGCCCTCACATTTAAAGTTTCAGGTTCTCTTGCACTGATTACAGGATCGCCATGCCGAAAGAAGAGGTCTTCGAAGAAAAAAAAACAAGGCTCCATTAATCATGAATCATTACGTTTTGTCAGTTGGCAAAGGAATACTTTGCTCATTTATCCTTTGAATGAAATTAGTTCTGGCTCAGGCCCTTGTAGAAGGAAATTCTAAATTGTCTTGGCATCTTCCTATAGCAGTTTGTGTATAAGCCATAAAATGGCAGATGGGGTTTATTAATGGCAGATGAGTTTCGTTTGCAAGGTTTTTTTTTCCTCTATTTGATCATTTTATACCGAAGCTCAGATAAGACTCCTACATTATTGCTGTATTTTTACCTATAGATATATTTTATATTATTAATGAGAGATCAAAGCAAACTGATGATGTCTGTGCTGCCAAACATAAGCAAGCTGTTTATTCTCTGTGCCTTGAAGAAAATGGACACAAATTTCCCCAAGTATCCAAAAGAATCAAAGAATCACAATGGTTGAAAATATTTACAGGAAGGATGTGGAGATGATAGTTTACTTGTAAACAGCCCTAGTCCCTCAAGAGAGTGCCATGAAGATTATAGTCACGTCAATTCATGTTTAACAGACGTATGAGTAGGTTTTGAAAAGCAATGTTCCCTCATGAATAATTTCTACATAGATTTTACTGCCATCACTCAGTCATACTAAGTGGGGGGAAAAAAGTGTAAGTTTTCTATGTGAAACACTGAAAACTAAGCTAAGTGACTGAAATAATGGACTGTCTTATAACTGTTAACCAAGGGTTGAATCCCGTCTTACATCGCTGTGTGGTAGGTGGTTAGGCGGACACATGGATTCTCTTAACCATGAGTGCGTGGCTGGCAGCAGTTGTGATGTGGAATATGAGCCTGCAATATACCCCCTCAAATACTGACTTAATTTCACAGAAGTGACACAGGTGCTGGGGAAAATTCACATATAAAAGTGTTTTATAATCTATAAAGAACTATAGACATAAAAGCTGTTATTCAGTCTAAAACCAGCAGATATAGGGGCTTTACAAATTGTTAATAAAAATGTTTTATGCTGAGTGTCCATATGTTAGACTTGGTGGGAGTTAATGGTGAAAATTTTATTTCAATGATTTAAAACATAGTTTTGACTTGCTTTTGGAGAGGATTAATATACATTTAGAATAGTAAGTTGCATACTTGAAAATACTTCAGAACAGGCGAAAAAATAAATAGAATCTTTAATAAAATAAGTCCTAATCAAAGAGAATTTGTAGGTGAATACATTTTCCTAATACGCAAGTATACATTCACTGCAGTTTGTGCTTATAGGAAAGGATAAAATAATAAGTCTTTGGTTTTCTTAATGCTGCTTGAAATAATGATCAGTGGCAATGACAGCACGCTATTTCGTGTTTTTTTTTGTTTGTTTGTTTTACAACTTACATCTTAATATCAACCAGACCCTTGTGTTGACTATCTTCTTAATCCATTTAATGCATTTTTAAAAATCAGATCTGTACTTAGTAATATTTTTATTTTAATAAAGTGGAAATAGCTAAGCTCAAATTTGGTAGCAGCCTTGAATAATAAAAAAGTGACATATAAATATTGGCATTACAATGTTAAAATAAATTCAAGTAGAACTCTGCTGGTATTTTTCAAGATCCATAAATAGCCAGTCATTTCCCACGACGGCACACAGAAAGTCACTTAACAGCTTAAACCACACTCCAAATAGATACAAGATACACTTACATTTCTTTTTCCTCTGGCCACACTAATGTTGGATTCAGGGTCAATATGTCCACATTGCTGCCAATTACTTGCTTTATAGAAATAAAAGTAACTTTTCCAGTAACTGGAGAAGAATAGGACAGTTACTGCCTGTGCAAGATATTAGGAAAATGTTTGCTTCTGTTTCATAAATCACTATTGAATCATAACATCCTGCAATCAGACGTGCACCCAACAGATCTGTAAAGTGTGTGTTCTGACTCCTGCTACCGTTGCCTCCACTCTACTCCCCCCATACTAATCCATATGTTTGAAGGATGTTGCATATCTCCACACCAAGCACAAAAGGTCAGGATCCAGCCATTAGCTTCCTCCAGATTTAAGATGGTGATGAAATGTGTATTTCATTTTGGCTGCCAAAAGATAATGGAATCCCCTGGAATCTCATTATCTGCAAATGTAATGATAGTCTTCTTAAAGTGGAAGAGTGGAGACAGAAGCGCAACGTGGCTCAAGAACTGGTACCACAAGTAGGTATAGGAATAGGAGTACCGCTCTGCACAGTACTAGGTAGGTCAACGTTTCATAAAGAGAATAAGTTTCTCTTGTGTTTGGACCTGTATTGTAGAATTGCACACAGGCTGGAATTAATTTTCTCTCCATGGTGGAGACTTAAAATCTAGATAGATACCTATATATCTATCTATCTATGGATCTATGTATCTATCTATCTATCTATCTACCATCTATCATCTATCTATCATCTATCACATATCTATCAATCATCTATCTTAAGTATTTAACATATGTATGTAGTATGATATGTTTATTAACATATACATTTTTTTCCTGAATAACTTCTTTTCCTCCTCTTTTTAATAATATAACTCTGATTTCCAATCTTCCCATCCTCCTGTTTCGCAAGATCTTAGAGTGCTGGATTCCATTCCTCTGCAGCTGAGATGAAATCTGACCTACAGAAGCATAGGTACATGGATGTAGACACATGGTCCCGTCTCGAGCAGTGCCCCTGAGGCTTCAAATTTCTGCTAGACTGATTATAATAGCAAGTAAATGCTATTATATGCCAGGCTATGCTCTAAGTGTTTTCCATGCATTTGATGTTCTTTTAAGATTTGATTGATTTATTTTAGAAAGAGAGAGAGAAGGAGAGAGAGCTTACAAGCAGGAGGAGGGGCAGTGGGAGAGGGAGAGTCGTTCCCAAGCAGACTCTGCCCCAAGCCCAGAGCCTCACATGGGGCTGCCTCTCATGACCCCAGCCAAAATCAAGAGTCCCACATTCAATTAACAGCTGCCCCACTGCATTCAACTTTTTAATCCATAACAATGCTAGGAGATATTGGGAAAATGACATGTTCCTCCCACTGGAAGTTAAAAGCCTAATGCTTCCCAGAACCCACAGGGAGAGTGTCTGCCTCAGAATGGTACCTATGTGGAGAAACGCTGGCCTGAGCAAGAAAAGCAGATCATGTTTTGGTGACATTGTTTGATCTCCTAGATCCCAATGTGACAGAAATCAGGCAATTAAAAAGCAAGAGTTTAGGTATTACACAATAATTTTTTGTGTTAAATGCTACGATGAATGTGAAACTCAATACTTATGATTAACATCATTATTATTTTATAATTTATTATGACTTATTTTATTGATTATTATTATTAATAATGATTATGAGTCATTGAAAACTAAGTACTGTTGTTCCCAGTAATATAATAGGAATCAAAATGTTAACAGAATGAATCTAAAGCTAGCAGCTTGTAGAGAATTTTGTGGCAGGGACAATGTCTCCTTGAGGCCTCCAAATCACACCAGATCTATACTGAGCAAACATGGACTTGGCACCTCTTACAAGACGATACCACAGAAAAGAGAGGATGTAAACCCAAAAATCCACAGGGGCCATGCTGGTGTGCAGATGAGGGAATCAGACCAGACTTTGAAATCCTAGCTAAGAGGTCCGGGAAGACAAGGTTTCTGTGGTACTTTTTGAGTTCCTGCAATCAGATGTGTAAAATAATCCACTAAACCTCCATCTCCAGTTTATAGCTGAGAAAACAAAAGCACAAAGAAGCCACGTGGATCATTTGGCAATATGGTTAAAGATGGCAAAGGTTAAACTCAGGTTCAAATATTCTAACCCAGAGGGACTTTGAGATGGATTTGAAATGTTCTACACAATTTAAAGTAGTCCCTGATACAGCTTTATTGGTTATGTATTTATTCACTTATCTGATTATCCAGAAAATATTTGCTGGGTAGTTACTATGTGTCAGGTACTCTAAACGCTAAGAAATGTTGAGGCCAAAGATAGTAATATGATGAATAATAGTGGAAGGTGAGAAAGAGGAACATTCTTTCAGAATCTCACTTTTTAATTAATATAAAATCTCATGCAATCACAACTAGGACTAGGCAGAAAGAATCAGGACAAATGTGGAGAATCTTGAATGTTGAAACAAGGAATTCAGACTTGAATGGGTGGGGAATGGTTTATGCACTCTAAATTATTATATATTTATTAGACATTTGAATCATTGGGATCTTGGATCAATGAAGTAAAATGAAAGAGTCTTTTTATCTGTGATTTATGGGTTTATCAGAACTGTCTTAATTTTATTCAAATGTTCATATGTGTGCATGTGTGTGCATGTGGAGGTGCATGTTTCCTAGAAGTGATGTCAAAGATTTCTACGTATTTTCCCATCTTCTCTTCCTCCCTCTCTCTTCCTCCTTTTCATCCTTCCTTTCTTTCCTTCCTTCTTCCCATTCTTCATTTTTTTTTAAAGATCTTATTTATTTATTCATGAGAGACACACGGAGAGAGAGAGAGAGAGAGAGAGAGAAAGGCAGAGACCCAGGCAGAGGGAGAAGCAGTTTCCCTTGGGGGAGCCCGATGTGGGACTCGATCCCAGGACCCCGGGATGACGACTTGAGCCAAAGGCAGATGCCCAATTGCTGAGCCCCCCAGGTGCCCCCATTCTTTATTTTTTTAATCCACTTTCTAAACCATATTCCTGCTTGATTTAGATAAGATCAGGAAGAAAATGGGTATATGGCACATATGTAGAAAAAAGGCAAATGAAATAATTTGAATAACATTTAGCCTTTTGAACTAAGTTCTGTATATAATTGTCTTACGTTATATATTGATCTCCAGTAAGACAGTCTATCTTCAAATATATTCCAGTCCTCAACATTCTTCAAATGGTGTGTGTATAAACAGTATTTGGACCTTGATTTATTTCTTGATAAATGAAATGTAATAGCATAGAAATTAAACATGTTTAAGTAGATAGCTCTATGTTACTGAAAGATCAATAAAGTTAAACCACAAGATTTTAAACCCTAGCTGTGCCACCAAATCAATATGTGCCATTTACTAAGTCACTGTACCTGTTTTGTGAATTGGTCTCCTAAACCGCATGACTGCTAATTCTTTTCTGGTTCTAAAATTCTGTGAATATATAAGTCTAGGATGTTTAATATATTATTAACAATATTCTTCCTTCTATGTAAGAAGAACACCTTACACCTTATGTAAAGATGTCTGTGCTTAGACAAAATGGAATCAAAGAGTATAGTACTTATTTTACACAGTCATTTCAAGTTCAGTCCACAAGAAGTAAGAGAGTAAAGATATTCTGTCTATACAACAGAGTCTCCCAAACTATGTAAGATTTTCTGAATGATTACACCTCCAATGAATTATGATATTTTGTCTGTTAGCCTATGAGTTCATTGGCCAATATTTTCAGTTCTATTTATGAAGTTTCTAGATTTTCTCTCAATGATGTGTAATTATTAAGCTTTCTGAATATTCACTGTGGGTTCATGTTATTCATCTTTTCTAATTTTCTTTCTGGGAAAAAAAAGCATACTTAGGGGTAAACATCAAGAATCACTAACATGAGAATATAAATGTTACAAAATAAAATACAAAAAAAAAAAATAAGATTAAAAGAAAAAAGCCAAATGGAAGTTCTACCTATGTAAACAATACAAAATGACAAAAAAGGGCAGATCTACAATTTACTAAAAAAGAAAATACAAAATTTTAAAAATATGTTACTGATGTCCTTCCCCCTTTTTCTGAATCTTGAGGAATGATTAAATATAACTTTTTTACTATAAAAGTGAATGTTTTAAAGGATAAAGATGTAAATAAACATATGTATGTATATTTACATGTTAGATCTGAAACATATACATATATTGTATAAATGGGGGTGTGCCTCGGCCTGTAAATGGATGAAATCACAGGCATCCTGTATTCCATTGTTGCTGTTACCTCCTAATTTAATTATGTTAGTGTAGTGAAGAATTTTATAGATTTACTGGGTATTATTATAAATGTCATTTGACTGTGATGTTGGGCATTAAAATGTCAGTTATTTGCTTTTAGGTTAATAAAATGTTTTCATAGGAACATGAATAGTGATATGAAGTTCAATGTATAAACCCATTTTGATATGCACACCATGTAATTACAGAAACTACTCCGTGAGCAATCTATTTAACTCCCATCCCTTGACAAAGTCCTGCTACGGCATCCTTACAGAGAGCGACATAGTCTAACCATGCATTTTGCTTTAAATCAGACAAGTTCAGAATCTTCGAGGAATACAGAGTCAGTGCCTTCATTCCTACTTCCCCAATGAGATACAATCACTTGTCTGATGGGACAGTTATTAGAGGAGTTAGCAAAGTGCTTCAGGTATCTTCTGAGGCTGATAAAACATAAAGTGGCATCAGATAGAGACTGAACATCATTATATAAAATTGGAATCCTACACCCCAGAGACCTCTCACTCGATCATGTATATATTTATGCCACCTTGCAATACCTACATTCAACTTAGGACAGAAAGGTTTAGTCTTCCAGATAATTACAGATTACCAGATTAGTTGAGTTTTTGATGAATGCATAAGGCTGAGTATAAACATTCATGTGCAAATATGAGAACGCCAAAGACCACCTGATTCCGGGGGAGTGGTGCTCATCATTTATAAGGTAAATCCAGATCTCCATACTTCAATTACATAATTAGAATGCCAGTGGTTGTGGACTGCTTATTCCATAGTCAGAGGAAAGCAGAAGAAAATAAACTGAACATAAAATGGAGCAAGATAAACAATCAACTACCACAGAAGAAGGAATAGAGAAAACATAACATCCAGTACTTACTATGTTTAATAATTAACTTTATGGACACTGTAATGACCTGATTCCATATTTTAAAGATATTTGGCAGCTGACAACTTTCCAGTCTCACTCCTTCCTCTATCTCAGCTGCTCTGCATCCAGGCAAACTGATGAGAAATCCTGGTCTCCTCTTTTGATGATGACAGGATGTCTAAACAACACAAGTCCCTGACCCACCACCTAATTACCATAAAAACCCTGAAGCCAGCATCCTCTCTGTTCTCTCAACCAATGTGGTTGAGCTTGGGGGCCTGTGCTGACTTCCCCACAGAGCCTCATTATGGAAGTAATGAACTTTCTCACATGCTCTCAGTGTGTATGCAGCAACAATAGTTTTGACATCCAAACTATAGTATGAGGGGTTCCCAGTCTAATTCTACAGTGGCCACAACGGAGACAAAATCTTATAAGGAAAATGCACCTGACCACAAGTAGGTAGACATTTTCAGTAATTTCGAATTATGAATCATGTCTAAATGGTAAGATCATGGACCATTAGCCCTTGCAGTCCAAGAAGTCATCTTCATTTCCCTTTCAAATCATATGTAATATTCTTGCTCAGTAGATATCCTGATAAATATTAATGCTATGTCACAATAATATTCATTCAGCATTTAGCAAAATGACATATTTTCTTGTGCCCCAAATCTTCTAACCTAAGGGAGGAAAAAAAATAGACACTTCTGTCTTATATGTTAGTTTCCTAAGGCTTCTGTAGCAAACTACCACAAATTTGGTGGCTTAAAACAACAGATTTTTTTTCCTTACAGATCTGGAGGGCAGGAGTCTTAAGTAAAGATGTCAACAGGGTTGCTGACCTCTCCCCGGAGGCTCCAGAAAGATTCTGCTCCTTGCCTCTCTTGGTTTCTTGTAGACATCAACATCCCTTGGTTTAGGGCTGCGTGTCTTTCTCTGTTTCATATCATCTCCTCTCTGTGTGTGTATCCTCCTCTGTGTGTGTTTGTCTCATGTCTCATCTCACTGTCTGCCTCTAATAACGACACTTATAATTATTTTTACTGCTCACAAGGTTAATCCAATATGGGTTCCTCCTCCCAAAATCCTTAACTTTATCATGCCTTTTGCTACATAAAGTAATATTTACTCTTTAAGCATACAAGGTAATATCCAAAGGTTGTGCTGATTAGGACATGAATGTATCTTTTTTTTTTTGTGGGGGGGAGGGACCATTCAGATGTGCCAATGAGCACAGTTCTGTCTTCAAATTTGATCCCACCTGTCTATTTCCTTTCATAGATCCTTGATTATTAAAGTGAACCATTTGACATTGCGTATGTAAGCCCAGCACTCCTGCACTCTGAGTTCTTTTAAGCTGTTCATTTAGTTCGCGGTGCCCTTCTTGCCATCATTTCATGTTCATTTCTTGTTAACCTTCATGATCTTTTAAAATGCCAATTGTTCAAACTTAACTAGACCACAAATTAATTTAGGAAATAAATCGTATTGGACGCCTTCCCCAGCCCCAGCATTCCTTTTATATACTGTTATGTAAATATTTGATCACAGAATGACTTGAAAGTATCAATTCTCCTCTCGAAGCTACATTTCCATTCTTTGGCTCTTTATCCAAATCACTCCTTTTCTTTGACTTTTATTCTTAAATACTGGATTCTATATATGATTTCTACTCATACTTGCTTTTCTGGTGATTCCTTGCATCGTCTTTATGTTGGGTCTTCTGACTCCTCAACTTTCATTGTTCTATGTCTGTGAGAGCCCCGGGTGTGCCTCTGTGCAGTACTGTTCTGAGTCTTTCATTCTGACGGGCTGTAAATTCTTTTGAATTATAAAGGAATTAAATTCCTAATGTTGTCTTAATGCTTTTTGCCCATTCCTGGAACCATTTAGAAGAATGAGACAGAATGGATGTGTTTTTCAGTGAAATCAGTCAAAGATACCATATTCACATTTTTGTACTTATATTCTGTTTGTCATATAGGGGAATCAACTAACATTTTTTAACAGATACACAAAAACTGCATTTCTACCCATTGAAATTGGCTGGTTATGTTGAAGCTAGAGGAGGGCATGCAACAATTCCTCACCCATACTGGGGCTAATCCTTGTTTCCTTTCACTGTGTAGTGTGCTCCCCAAGGGGCCGGTTGTGTGGTGACCCTCCTGGTGTGCAGGAAACAGGGAAACATCCCACTTGCCACTACTGGCCTTGGAGTCAGATAATCTGGGACCAATTTACTCCATGTTGCTGACTGACTTTGTGTCTTGGGAAAGTCACTGCTATCTGTTGTCCATAGTTTCCACTGGGGGTTGCATTCAAGAGCAGCACCAACACTCTTCATGGCTATTCCATCGTTTCCATGTGATATATCATTTGATTTGATTTCGTTCATCCTAAAAACATGAGCTGATTATGTGATACACTGAGCACTACGCTCCACTCTGCTGAAATAGTCTGAGAAAAACATGATTGCTGCACCCAGAGAACTCAGGGCCCAGTGGAGAAGACGCACAGGCAGCCAGGTATTACTAACACAGGGATTGTCATACGAATTAATATGTGAATAAGAATCTTGATATTATTACACAGAAGGACATCGTAGATGCTGGAATAAAACATATGAGGAGTAGGTGGTACCTTTAGGATGAGAAGATCCTTGGAGGGAGTTTGGTAGATGAGCTGAATTTGAAAGACACCGAGTCTCCAGGTGGAGAAAGCTAGAATGGATCCCGGGCAGAGAGCAGACACCCAAACCGTGGCCAGAGAACACGACGCATGCAGAAAAGAGGTTTCTCCACAGATACAGTCTATAGATTATCTCTATGGTCTGAACATTTGCCTTCATCTGTCGTAATCCTAGCTCCTAAATGAGATGGGAGCAGTTGGCTGGTGAGGGGGATTAGGTCATGTGGCTGGCACCCCCCCGCGAATGAAATTGGTGCTCTCTGAAAAGAAATCTCACAAATCTCTCCAGCTCCTTCTGCCGCGTGAAAGTCCAGCCAGTTTTCAACCTTGAGCAAGGCTGGCATCCCACCCTGCCGGCACCCTCATCTTGGACGTCCACTCACCTTGGACGTCCAGCCTCCGGAACCATGAGCAGTAACTTGCACTGTGTGGAAGCCACCCAGTGTGTGTTGTGCTGTCCTTGCAGCTCACATGAGCGAGACAATCACTTATGCTTCCAGAAGCAGGCTCTTGGGCTTCAGTGGCCACCCCCACAGAAGGTGCAGGCGGGTGTGCAGGACACGGGCACAGCTGGCGATGGCCAAGGCTGGATCGGTGTGTGGCGGGGAGCCTGGGAGTGGAGGAGGCTGGGGAGGACAGAGCGCAGGTAAATGTACCTGGTGGGCAATGGTGATGGCGATCCTTGAATTTAAGTAGACGGGCAATTGGATAAAATCTCTTTGGAGGATCACTCTGTAGCCATGAAAGGAGGTGTGATGAGGACCAGAGATGAGTCCAGACATCATCACAACTATTTTAGAAGGAAATTTTGTATGTTAAGGTGAAGTACGGAGGATAATATTATTTTTAGGAAAAAGAATCTAAGGATTGCTCATGTGTGGCCGGTAAGCTAGGAAGGAAGCTCCTGACATGGGGTGCAGTTTCACATACCTGAGTTAACGGTGCAGGGCCACGAAGATAGGCCAGTTAACAAAGGGAACCAAACCTGCAGCCTCCGCGGCTCTCACCTCTGGTTCAGTGGAAAGTAGGTGCGCACAGGATGTCTCGGGTCATTCTGGGATCCGGAGGTTAGGAGTTCATCGACCCCAGAGCAGGCCGGGGGCGCCGGGGGCCAGGCGGTGGGACCCTCAAGGCCGCGGCAAGCAGTCGAGGTTGCGTCGTGGTCCCGGAGGCCGCCCCGGACCGGAGTCCCCGCGGCAGGCAAGGCCACGGTTCAGGGAGCAGATGGTGCGGCCCAAGGTAGGTGTGGAATAAATAGTTATTTTAAAATCGTATTGCAAGTAGAGCCAACAGGATTTGCAGTTAGAGAGGAAGTCGGGAAACAGCTCCGTACCCTGATGTGAAGCTACGGCGGGGACCGCATTAGGGGTTTCAGGACGAAGGGACGAGAGAGAAAAAAGCTTGTCCCCCGCGTCTGGGCGAGCCTCGTGCGCAGGAGCGGAGCCTTGTATCAGACGAAGGCAGACAATTGTCACCTGTAGAGATGGATCGGGAGGCGGGAGGGCGAGTGATGACGGCGGTAGGACAAGCGGGATTGTGTGAATTTGAGGCAGTTCTGTAGGACCAGGCCACCTCCCTTTGTGAAACGGAAGCAGTTGTTATTTGAGGATGAGGAGGCGGAGGGGCAGCGGGAGGGAGAGAGAATCGCATGCAGGCCCCACGCCCAGGGTGGAGCCCGAGAGCTGAGCCAAAATCAGAAGTCAGATGCTTAACCGACTGGGCCAGCCAGCTGCCCAATGCTTAGTGTCTTGAGGGAGGAGAACTGGAGTCAAATAGTATTTTAGGTGAATAGAAGAGTCAACAGATTAAAGAAATACAATTTTATTACCAGGCAGCATTGCACGTCCACTTGATTTTTCCAGTGATGAATTCAAAGTTAAGCCAATAGGAGTGGCTGTTAGTATTCTCTAGACCTCGAAAAAAGTATGCAGCATATAAAGACACGTGTTTAAGCAGGACTGAGAGTACAGAGAACTGTGGCTATTAGGAGAAGCCGAAAAGGGTCGGGGTGCGCGGAAGGAAGCGCGGCCCCCCTACCCCGGTTTCAAGCTGGCTTCGGGAGACCAAGAAGGGCTGGCGGGAAAGCGGAAGATCCCGCGCTGATGTGACATCATCGGGGGTCAGTCCCACTGGATCTGAAGGAATGATGAGGTTTGGCCGTCCTCGGAGCAGGCTGTGAGGCCCGGGGGCGTGGTGGGAGACCAGGGGCGCGGCGGCTGCGGGGGGCCCGCGAGCCGGAGGGAAGGTCTCGTTCTCCGTGTGAGCCTCTGTCCCCCAGGCACAGGGTAGCAGAAGCGCGAGGCGGAGCAAGCACACGTGGAGGGCGGCCGTGGAGAGGCGCCCGGAGCACGACAGGCCCGGCGTGAGCAACAAGTAAACGAGCGTTGTTCTAGCATGAAGCTTAGGCATCGTTTGTGTCCACGCCTGACCGACCCGGGGCGACAGGTGTGTTCCGACTGTGGTTATCGTCCATGACAACAACATGACCAGCCTGTCGTGCGCATGAAAAGCTGATGGAAGAAGCTGAAAGCCAGTGTTACCGGGATAACACAATGCAAGGGGCTGAAAGGGCTAATAGAGGACAAAGATTATTGATCTGTTTATTCAAATCACCAATATAAAGAACAGTGAAAGTTTAAGGAGTTAATAGAATCGAGGGATCATGGGGAGCAAAGGAGGTAGATGGTCTGGTAGGTGACTGCAGGGATGGGGGGTTGGGAAACGGGCGATGTAAGGACATGAGATGCCAGGTATGATTTTAGGAACAGAGAAGTGGAGTCAGGCCCAGAGTTTTGGGGACCGTGGCAGAAAGCAGCGCAACTGTCTTTGAAAGAATGCAGGGAAATCAGTGTCCACATCTCAGTGAGAGACTGGGGGAAAGCACACTTGCAGAGAAGATGCTGAATGATAAAAGGGTTTTTGCTGACGAGGGACTGAGTTCCAGAGGATACAGCACACGGTTCCCAGGAGACAGGACTAATGGAGCAGATGGGCCTAATTATATGGCGGTTGTGGTATGGAGACCAGGAGCTATTTCGGAATGTAGAGTCTCATTTGGTAATTGGTAGAGACAGAGATAAAAGGCATAAGTGATGTTCAGTGCTGATGAATCTAAGGCATAAAATGCTGGTGAGGATTTGACTATGAAGGGCTTGAAGGGGGGATTACATGTCTAGGAATCATTTTAATTGCTGCAAACAGAAGGGAGGGACAGTCGTACTCTAAGCATGTGGGATCCCCTCTTGATGTCTGCTGACGGCCAGTGAGGAAGAACAGTCCTAAACCTGCAGCTCTCACTGGACTCTGTTGACATCTGAGAAGCTAAATCTGCTTCTAGAATGTTGAGGCTGCTCTGTGTTTTGATGGAGTAGGGAACTGCCGTAATATTTAGCAGTAGGTGTAATGCCCTTCATGTCAGAGACAGGAGAATGTTCGCACCTTGAGAAAATTATACAGCTAAACAGAGAACTCAGGGTTTGGTTCAAAATATAATTTCTCTTTATAACACTTCACTGTCTCCTGAACCCATGACAAAATCAGCGTTAGTGTGACTTCTAGACGTATGTTTATTTCTTGTTTAAATACTTCAGGGTATGGATATTTATGTCATAGCCACGATAGAAACTATCAATATGACAAATATCTGCGTACAAACAGGATGTCCTTTTGTGGCCATATGCTACAAGGCACGGCCATGGAGATGATTTACATAAGATGTCCTACCTAAACTTGTGGGTGGACATTAAAGGTTTGCATAATAAAGAAATTGAAAATGCCAATACTGGTTTTCAGTGAACGTTAGAATATTTAGCCGTGGGCCAGATTTCCCCTGGGTGTTATTACCCCATAGATCAACAGCTGGAGATGGATTCGGAGCAGGCACAAGGCAGCAGGTCAGCGTCCCTCCAAGCACTGAAGTGAACTCTAAAGGAAAAGCAAAGCAGTAAATTGTGACCTTCCCTCCTGGGGAAGGTTTCCAGTATTTATGCAACTCCAGGTTCCGAATCTGCATCATGTCCATGTAAGGAACAGCCCTGTGCTTGTGAAACCATGTGGTGAACTGGTATCTAGGAGCCCCATGAAATACTTTTCCAATTAACACTGTCCCCATTCTTCCCAGTTAAGGTTTTATCTAAGCTGATAAACAAAGAGATATTTGTTGGAATTTATTATTGAGACAAATCACAGGAACGGAATTTTTTTTTAAGACAATGTCCAGATGCTATAGAGACTCATGAAAATACCAGTTAAAACTATTGTTCCCCCCACCCCCCATCACCAAGACAGTCTTACCAACACCAGCATTACCCCCCGGGGTTCACTACCACTTTAGTAGGTCAACTTAGGTTTACCAGAAATATATTAACTGCATCATTCGATTAAAATGAAAATCCATAGCAAGATAATTGATTTAAAAACAGAAAGTGTCTTACACTTCCCGTATGTGTATATTTCTTTTCCTTGAAACCACTGAAGGGGGATTAATCTTCGAAACCTGCAAATTATTTTTAGGTTCCGAATTTTCAGTTTTTACAATCAATGAACAAATTGGAGAAGAAAGGAGTTGAGATAGTTCCTTATTAGCATGGGTTAGCACATGTGTCATGTAATGCTGACCACACATATTCAGAGGTCATTTGAAATCTAAGTGCCCACGTATGGTCATGAAAATGATCTCTGGACACCTATGTGTCATGTACCTGGAGACAACGAACATGGCAACTGCACCTAACAGGGGTTTCGGCAGCCACCCCCTCTCATGGCCTTAGGTAATAGGTTCTAATACCGATCCATGAAGCCCTTTGTAGATATAGGGGCTTACAAAAGAATGAAAAGAAAATAAATAAATAAAAATTTAAAAAAAGAATGAAAAGAGTGAAATGCATGGGAATAAGAATGCTAGTGAGATAAAGAACATATTTTGCATCCTCCACTCCATCCTCATATTTTCCATTATGCCATCTGTTTTTCTATTTCATGATAGCCACGCACTGCCTCATTTGAGGAGGAAAGGCTGTGATCCATTCTTTTTCTTTGGTAAGGATGAGCGTTAGACAGCGGTTCATGGACCAACTGCTTCAGAATAAGCAGGAAAATTTGTTAATTTAGGGTGACCACGTAATGCATTTCTAAACCAGGGCCCTTCTGAGAGAGGAACAGAAGGTTTCGATACCAGGAAAGCAGGCCTGAGCCAGGAATCCCTTATTGTTAACTTAGTAAAAATGTAGATCCCTGGTTCCCAGTCCAGGTTTACTGAATCAAGACAATGGTTTGTTTAAATGTGTGGAAAGAATTTAATGATTTTTCAGGGCACTTTTGGAGAGGGGGGGAAAGTCTGAAGAAATGAAGAAATTATTTGGAATGGAATTTCAAAATTATAGCAAGAATCCAGGGGACATAAGGAGACCCCAGATGTGGGAATGCCTAGCAATGTTTGGTGCACTAATGTCAAATATCACAGCACAAGTTATCACCAGCACTAATTTTAGTGTGTGGTCCGTGTCACTGTATCAGAACATCAGCTAAACATGCTTATCCCAACAATGGTTCTTTGCAATTAAGTGACATATTTTAGAGAAGTGGTATTTTGAGATACAGAAGGAATGGGCTTGGGTCCAAAATGAGGAATAGTAGTGGCACAGAAAAAAAACAAAAAACAAAAAACAAAAAAAGTTTTATGAGAAAAGATGCAGAGTAGAAAGTAAGAGTGTAATGGAAACAGACGGGGGAACGTGGGGTGCTCCAGAGACACAGGAGCCGCCTCAGCGCCCCCAATGTGGGGTGAGGGGTGAGGGGTGCAGACGGGAGTGTGGGGACATCACATTAAGATCCACTGCAGCCCGAAGGACCTCCGGAAGCGGCCCCGGAGGCACAAGGGTGACTTCCCTGGGGCCGGGCCGCCCCTGCGCTCTGCAGCCCGCCCGGGCCCTGGGCACAGCTCGCCTTCGCCTCGTTGCGAGGCCCGCTGAACGTAGTGCCTGGGGACGGGGACCCACCGGCGGCCGGGGGCGGGGGGGAGCAGCCGAGGGCGGGACGCGGGCGCCCGGGCCCTGCAGGGCCGCCGTGGGTGGAAGGGCCCCGGCTGCGCCCCGCCGGCCCTGGGGTGGGGGGGGCGCTCCGACACGCCCAGCAGCGGGCAGACCCCCGGGGCGGCCAAATGAATCCGATGCGGATAAGGGACGAGGAAGCAAAAAGGTCGTCATTCGGCGTTTAAATGCACATTCCCATAATCTATTAGGCTGCAGGCACAGTATCTAGTCTCGGTGCCTCGGTGTCCTTATCAGAGTGTCTCGACTGTGCTCTCCTGGGCCACGGGGACAGCCCTGCCCGAGGCTCCTGCTCCTCACCTAGTCGTGCCATCACCCTCACGGGTCGGCTGACCGCCGAGGTCACGGCCGCCGCCGCTGTGGTCCGCCCGCAGCAGGAGGTGGGAGCGAAGCGCGTCAACCACGTGCAGCCCCGCTGCGCCCCGAGCCGTCCCCACAGCCCCGACCTCGGCCTGGCGGCCCCTGTGCCCCGCGGCCCGACCGCGGCCCAACCGCTCCTCTGGAAGCGGGCGGACACCTGCGGGCCGAGGGTCGCGGACGCCAGGGCCGCGGGGTGCGTGGGACGTGCCCTGAGGACGCGGGGGGCGGGGGGCGGACACCTGCGGTCACAGGGATGCGGGACGTGCAGGGCCGCGGGTTCCGTGGGACGCGGCCCTGCGAACGCGGCGGAGGGCAAGCAACCCCAGGGCCCCCATCCCCCATCCCCCCACCCCCCCATCGCTGTGTTTGTGTCTGCTTCCCTCCCCCACGAGCACCTGCCTCCCACGGCGCGGGGTGCGGGGCACCTGCGGGAGCTCGGGGCCCCTGGCGGCCCAGCGCTGCTGTCACCGCGTGAGCCGAGGGCTGCCTTCCGAGGCGGTTCTAGCACCCAGCCCCGCGCTGCCGTAGACCGCTGCTTGCCATGTGCGGCGGGAAATAAACAGCGGGGGGTAGGGGTGGGGCCGGCGGGGGGGGAGGCAAATAATATTATTTCCAAAGTGACTCATTGGGTCAATGTTTTTCGACCACAAAAAAAAAGGCTGGCGTGGAAACCCTTGTACCCGTGGTCCAAGTATAATTGACTATGACAACAGCCACGGGTGGCGAATGCTGCTGCCAGGGGGACCCACGATGATTACTTTTGCACCGTGAATGGCTGAGGTTGTGTTTACGTGCCTGGAACACAGAAAGACCTTCCCTCTTCTTCAACCACAGCGGGAAACGAGGTATGCATGAGACACAAATCTGTGACTTCAAACTCTCTTTTGAAATAGTTAATTCCGATTTTATTGACCCCAGATATTATCCAATTTTCTCTCCACAACTCCAACTTGGGATTTCCTTTAGAATTTTCAATGAGCCTGCATAACTAAAATGTGGCTGGACAGTTCTTTTTTTTTTTTTAATTTTTATTTATTTATGATAGTCACAGAGAGAGAGAGAAAGAGAGAGAGGCAGAGACATAGGCAGAGGGAAAAGCAGGCCCCATGCACCAGGAGCCCGACGTGGGATTCGATCCCGGGTCTCCAGGATCGCGCCCTGGGCCAAAGGCAGGCGCCAAACCGCTGCGCCACCCAGGGATCCCCTGGCTGGAGGTTCTTATCTCATGGGGTGAGGCAAAGAGAGGCGTTAGTATGACAGATGAGCAGGGCATGCCTTGTAAAAGCAAATTGCTAACCTTTCATGTACACTCCGCACCCCCTGTGCTCCCGCTCCCTAGATATTAAAAAACAGTGAATCAAACAGGGCTGTGCGTTGCAGGAGAAGAGATCAATGGTTTCGCAGCAGGTTCCCATAGACAGCAGAGAAACTCACTCAATGAATTTTTATTCGAAGCTCTTAAACATAAGAGTTATATCCAAAGGGGAAAATCTATCAACCAACAAAAACTTTAATGATACTGACATCTAGGAGTCTCCTTTACACCATGCATAGAATTAGTATTATGTCATGATACCATCACAAGGAAAATGTAAACGTTTAAGAATTTATTGTCAAAATAAACTAGGCTAATATCCTTCTTAGGTGTTGCATGGAGCACCTCACCACCACCACCACCACCATAAGCACACTAGGAAAGAAACTTTCTAAAATCAATGATGAGAAGTTTTCAAACATTTTTCAGGTAACAGCAGATATGCTGTATGTTGTAATTTTTAAAAGGAACTTAAAAATCTTTTTGAATTCAACCTTCTGGATGGGTCATCTTAGTTGAATATATTGAAAATACTCATTTCATGATACCACATTCTTCTGAGGACAGTCATAACATAAATTCTCTCATTCTTCATTGTAAAAATGAAAACTTCTGTAAGGCTATTGGGCCTCGGGCCTTGAATATTAAATATTTTACTTTCATATTTCAGATGTTAATGATTGCTTTCACTGAATGAGTATAATGTTTTTAGTAACAGCTTGAAATTATGTGATTGTTTCAAAGGCTATTACATCATATCACAATTTTTATACCTCTGTAAAATCTTTTAATAGTCAATTCAACCACCATTATGATGAAACATACTGTATTTGCAACATTAAATCAACCTCTAAAAGACTTAGGGGGTCATTTTCCCCTCTTGAACGCTCCTACGTAGTATTTATTACTATTACCAGAGCATATGAGAGAAGGTCTCAGTCCCTCAGGGTTTAATTCCGTAAGAGGAAAAGGGAACACTGGACTATGTTACATGATCACTGAGCTATATTCTTGAGTAGGTTTAGAGAGTAAACTAGAAAGGAACAGCAGGCCAATCTGGGAAAATCTGGCCAGCGTGTGTCCGGGAACACACAGGAACACCTCAAACTCTTCACTGGTAACAGTTTGACAAAGCGTTGGACCGGGAAGTGGAGAACCACCTTCTAAAACGAACTTTGACAGGAGGAGGTGTGTGACCTTGGAAAAGTTACCCAGCTTCTCTGGACCTTCTCCCCCCTACCTAAAAAGTTTTGGGTGTTGGATGATATGACAAGTATTTTATTATAGGATGTATCCCGAGAAACAGACCCGAAAAGACAGTTTCCATTTAAAAATGTCTTCTTTCCCTGTCTCTCCATTTTCTGTGTTAAGACAATGTTGTGACTCAATAATCAACATGCTTCCACGACATTGCTCCTCCTCTCCCATTTTTACTAAAAAGGCTCCTTACACCCCTGGAGAGTTCATCAGTTGACTATAGTCACAGGGGAAATTTTGATGACAGCCAGAGAAATCTGATAAACTGGGTCAAAGTATAACATTTGAAAGATGACCTGCAGAACAGGTTTTTTTTTTTTTATTTATTTACACATTTACACGCCTAGGCCCTATGTACACATATGTGCATTTTGCATCACAGAAGAAATAGCAGCATCCTGTGTTTTTAGAGCAGGAGAAAGCAGGCAGTTAGATGTCCAGGGTCTGTTGTCTTTTGTCACATCCCCTAATGCCTACAGAACCCTGCATAAATTTTTGGCAACAAGTGGAGACTTCTGTTGGACTTGGCCCTCTGGTACCTGAGAGCAGAAGTTTCCACATGGACAGAGGAGCAGTAAAGGATCGACAGCTACATTGGTTGCCAAGGGCTGGGGACACAGCCCCAGTCAGTGTCCCATGGCTCGTGAACAAACTAGAAGGACGCTGGGGGTTTTCTCACCATACCCTGTGGATGGACACAAGATCCCCCCACCCCACCCCAGGAAGGAAGTTAATGAACTTTCTGTGGGTGAAGTCTTGCCGTGGGGTCTAGGTAGTTCACAAAAAATATGCTTTAGACTGGCTGCTGGATGAGAACAGACATGCCAGCAGGTGCCCGCTGGAGGGGTTGGCCTTCCGGGGTAGAATGAATCTGTGCGTCCCGAGGATACTGATGACGCAGATGCTGACCAGACCCTCTTCGTCTACTCCTTCCATGACAGGACTGTACTGGGGGCGTCCCTGGGACTGAGAGACCGCCTTGGGGAGAAAAGAGTGGGGGGAAACATCTCTGTGTCCTGCATGTCATTTGCCTGATCTCATGTCTGGTACATAGTAGGCTTTCAATAAATATTCGTCACGATTGGCCAGTAATATTATTACTAATATCACTTAGAAGCTAAATGTTTACAACTATTTACATATTTTTGTTTGTACAACTATTTACATATTTTAGTTGTACAACTATTTACATATTTTAGTTGATTTTATTTTATTAAAAACAAAGCTTTGTTGGAGGAAAATTTTACATTTACCTATAAATAACAGATTTTACTAGTCTTGCAGTTGATACTGGCTACAAAGAATCAAATATAAAATATACCCTGCTCCTATGGATTACCTACCTGAAAACACTAAAATAACTTGTTGAGCCTAAAATGCTAAAGTGCACAGCTGTATTGGTGAAAATGGCACCATAAAGTTAATTTCGTGAATGAAATCATCTATTACTTGGAAAACAAAACAAAACAAAACCAAACAAAACCAAACACCAAACTCTTATTTAGAGATTGTAATGATCACCAGGTAAGAACAGAATGAATGCTGAAATAAAGTGGTTAGAGTTCAGAATTCTTTTCCTTCGACGGCTCTTTCTGGGTATTGCTACGTGAAATCGCTGATGACAAAATGAAGATACGAGCCAGAAGATGGATTGGGGAAGGGGCGGCCTCGCGCTGTCCGACCGAGCCCCGCCCCGGTAGGCTGCTCTCTGGAGGCTGAGAACCGGCTCCCGCCTTCAGATAATTAGGATTTCTTGTTACTGCAGTGACGTGGCGGTTGCCCCTTCCTGCTCAAATGGCCCCATTAAGTCCAGCATTGCCCCCTCAGTGGGCCGTGGGGGTTCCCCTCTTCCGGCGAAGCACCCTACCCGCGCTGACGGCACGTTCAATGATCTCGGGCTACTGCTCTGGGGAGAAAAAGAAATATATAGACAGGAGCTTTTCCAAACACTGGATATTGAGCCTCAAGGCTTCAAATGATTTTCAGTCTTTTCGTTCTCTGAATAGACACAGATATTCATTTTTTCTTTCTTAACATTCTTCATTGATACACGTGGCTGTTCTTTTTTACCTTCAGATAAAATGATTTGTTCTGAAAGCCACAGAGATAAGAGTTCTTTGTTAACTCACAACCCAGGTGCACAGACAAGCATCCTTCCAGGAGGCTCCCCTGTCTCAGGAAACAAATTTTATAAAAGCAACTCCTTCAACCTTGTCATCACTTCAACCTATTGTGAAGCCAGTGACCGATTTTACTACCTGAACAATTTTTTGGACTTGGAAATTCACTGTTGTGCAACTTGCTCTTTTCGATTTTACTTTGTCTTCATGTCAAAAAGCTTTATATTTTAGCTTTATGACAGAAATCCTTAATATTTTGTGATTACGTTTAGGCATAACCTGCTAGAAGAAGTGGCTTAGCAGAATGGACTTCCTGTGACGTTGAACTCAAACTGACCTGAGCTCCAGCCCCGCCTCTAACACTTCATAGCTCTGTGCTTCTTGGCAAGATATTTAAACCCTGTGCCCCTTAGTTCATTCATCTTAAAAAAGAAGATATTAATAACTTAACCTTGAAAATGTTTGTAAGAAGCAAAGGCATTATTTTATTTTGAGGTACCCAGAATAGCTTCTTATATGTAAACAAGGCCCAACGTATATTGATTCTACTTATTAGTGCAAATTCTCCAGCATTTTCACTTATAGGGAAGCCCTGCTCGTTAGGGAAAAAAAAAAAACACAAAAAACAACAACAAAAAAAAACAAGTTATGCTCGTAAAATGAACATCTAGGGCATCCTCGAATTACAGAAAAGCACAACGATTTGGTCTTATGCATTAACGTGAAGTATCCTGTAGATCGTAGGGACCTCTTAGGACCCATCAGCTGCTGTTCTTCCCTTGTCGGAGACTCGCCCACAGTACCGCTGTCTTCTCTCCGGTCTCTTCCTGGGGGACCTGCCTTCAGCCCCAGCCCCCCAAACAAGCCAGAGCCCACGTTGCTATTTTCTGCCAGATGTCTTCCTCAATCCGTTAACCCGCCATCGTCACCCAGTGAGAGCTGGGATCGAGTCGGACACACACCAGTGCTCAGGGCCTTACAACGAGCTCTCCTCTCACAGAGGGCGTCGCTGGTACCTCGGTAAGAAGGCAGCTTCCTGGAAGCTTCTCCCGGTCCCTCCGATGACTGGGTGGGAGCCCCTCTGCCAGGGGCCCTGCTGCTTCGCCAACAAGGTGGGCCCCCTGGTGCCCTGCAAGACCCTGAGGCCCTTTGCCTGCACACATTCTTTTCTACCTTCCACCTCTAGTCGCACCAACTCCAACCCCAGAGAGCAAAGAGCGGATTATTTCAAGGGTATCATACGTTTCGAATTCTTGTTGGGTTCGCAGTTTTCAGGAGGCGCTGCTTCACCTTCTCAGGTAGAGCGTAGGGCCAAAGGGGCCATTCGGAGACACTGTGTCTTTAGGGAATATTCTTAAAAGAGTGAACGAGTTTTGACCTCACCATAGTACAAACAAGAACTCCGTTCTAGTCCTCTCTGGCTGGACCCCTCTGATTCTTTGGAGCCCCCCTCTTGGAGTTCTGTCTCTGAAGGAAGCCATTCTAACTTGGCAGTGACTACCGTCTCAGGAGTAGAAGTCTCTCTAAAGTTATATGGAAAACCACCTGAGGACAGAGATTTCTGGAGGGAGAGTTTCCTTGCTTTTCTTCACATCCGAATCAAAAAGCATTAAAGACTCCCCCCACAGCAGTAAACTGAGCGGCCCTAAGCATTCATGTTTGCGCTGCAAGCTCCCGGATGTACTGTTGAGTCAGGAACAACAGCGCACAGTGTGGCCCCCCAAAGTACTCAATACCTGGCATATTTTTCCTGTGATTCTCATTGATGCTTTCTTATTGACCTTTCTTTTTTCCTCCAATTTAGAATCAGTTAATCTGTTACTCTGGGGAGGTATGAATTTCCATATTCTGGTTGATTTATATGGATTTCCTGTAAACTGAAGACTGCAGGGTGAAATCAATCATCATGATGCCTACAGCAGTGGCTCAGCATAGGATGTGCGAAACACCTGACGTGTTCCATTCTTATTAGGAGTGGAAATGAGAGCGTGTGCTTTTTTCATGATGCCTCCTGTGCTGGGGAGATTATTTGGAGCACTTCGCACTGATAAGAGAAGAATAGATACATGACATTTGGTCCCCTTAGCTGGTGTTTTTTGACGGTGATAAAGGAATATCTAGAGGTTTTATCTAACCCTTTTCAGAACTCTTGAGCTCACAAGACATCTGTGGGTAGGTATGTGATTTAGTATTCCAGAATCTAAGAGATTGCCGTCTTAATTCAGCTTAGATAACATGATAGCATTCACGAGAAAATATACTAGTTCTGAAATTTTGAGTTACATCCACATGTGGTGGAAAGAATGTTTAATTTCATTTGTTTTATGTGATTATTTTTCTAGTAAGTCTTTTGAATGTGGGGAAATCCTGTGTATGTATTCAGTTATCAAAAATAAGGTAAAGCCGCATTGCCAAGATAAGACTCAGTTTAGAAAGCGTAAAGCATCACTCTGACAGCAGCACCTGATTTTGAAGGTTTACAAACAGCTTGCTAGAGGACAAAGAGAGGAAAGAGAAAGAAAACCCTAGGAAAGTCAACAGCAGAGGTTTCTTCTACGGAACTTTCAGTTTTTTTAGTGTCCAGATTTCCATTTGTCATGAAAACTTAAAATTGAACTTCTTCAATGTGCACATTTTAATTTAATCCGAGGGAATGTAATTTATTATTTGGCACAGATTTATTGTTGTAAAAAGCTCCCACTGATGTCATGGTGAATTTTGTGCATGAAATCAAGGCAAATAAATGATTCATTTTTCATGAATATTAACAATCAGTGGTACATTCTCCTCACATAGCGGTATAAGGTTCTTTACCAAAATAGTCAGCTGCTCTTAGCTTATATTTCTTTCGCTAAATCTAGAGAAAAGTTCTGTGAGATGTAATGGCATCATCACAAAGAAGTAGTACAAGATAGAAAGTTGCCCAGTTATTTTAATTGCAAGTTATGAATTCTAGTGGCCAAGTGACGGTAAATGGCCATGACAACTATGTGGATAGGGTTACCTTATAACCTATGATGTATTTTAACGGATAGATTGCTTTCTAGGCTCTCTTGCTGGGATGGTACGAAAGAACTCTTGTTTCTACAAATAGCTGTATCATAGGCACAGGTCTGATTCTTTAGGTATCAACTCTTCTCTCATCCAACAAATATTTATTGAACAGTTGCTATGTGCCAGAAACTGTGCTGGGTATTTGAGGTAGAGCAATAAATAAGATTGGCAATGTCACCAATATGTCATGGAGCTTATATTCTAGTGGAAAACACTAGTAATAAACCAACATAAATGGGATAATTATAGATTATAAGTATTAAGAATGCTATACATTCCAAATATGAGTGATTGACTTGTTATTTCTGTTACTGTCATTGAAATCTAGTTGTTTTCTAAAGCCCAATATGATGTAATATATATAATATAATATGGACTTTCAAAAATCAGTAATAAATGTTCTTGATTATGTTTCATTTAACTAATATAAACCCATTTTGGTCCACTTTGTTTTTCTCTGTGGCTTCCTCGGGTCACCATTCTGATAAGAAATGCTGAATGAATTTAGCTCCACTGAGCTATCCGACTTGTGAAACATATGTTTGTTTTTGCTTCCTAGGCCCATCCTAACAAGTGACCACAAACTAGGTGGCTTAAAACATGTATTCTGTTACATTTCTAGAAGCCAGAAGTCCAGAACCAGAGAGAATTAGTTCCATGCCTCTCTTCTAGCTCCTGGCAACTGTGGGCAATCCTTGGTGTTCCCTGGCTTGTGGATACATGACTCCAATTCAATCTCCACCTCCAGATAGCATCACTTGCCCTTCCTTCTGTGTCTCTGTATCTCAAACCTCTCTTTGTTCACTCTTTTAGAAACAACAGTCATTGGGCTTATGCATCTTAATTCGATCCTTCTTTAATTACATATGCAAAGGTTAGATTCGGTCAAATTCTGAGGTTCCAAGTAAACATATTTTTGGGAGGACACTGTTTTACCCACTGTGCTTGTAAATCAGAGTTTTATTCATGTAAACAAGTATCATTAGGTCAATAAATTACTTCTCCCTTCCTCATCTTAAAATCTAAACTTGTAGCCATGGGATCATGAGCAAGTTACTTATCCTCTCTGTGTCACATGTTCCTCTGTCATGGACAGATCCAGCAGGCAAAAAATCAGTAAGGACATAATAGAACTCAAAAACACCATGAATCAACTGGACCTGCTTGACGTTTATAGAATACTTCATCCAATAACAGCAGAATATACATTCTTCTCAAGGTCATGTAGAACATTTATCAAGATAGACTGCATCCTGGGCCATACAACACATCTGAACAAATATAAAGAACAGAAATCTTACAAACTGTATTCTCAGGCCACAATAAAACTAGAAATCAATAATAGAATGATAGTTGGAAAAATTCCAAAATACTTCTAGAGTAAAAATGTACTTCAACATAACATGGGATCAAAAAAGTTTCATAACAAATTTAAAAATATTTTGATTAAGTTAAAATGAAAATACAACTTAAAATCTGTAGGATTGGTGATTAGAAGGAAATGTATAACATTGAGTGCATTATAACAGTAAGGTGAATATTTTCATTATGACCTCAGGTTATAAATAGCTGCTGTCCTAGGCACAGGGTCTTACACAAACTTACTTAGATATTTTCATGAAACAAACGTACCAAATTTTAAGAAATCAGGCAGGAAGAATTGTATCCATAAGAGCAATCATTTCAGATCATCACAATTCGTTAACGGCTACAGTGATCAAATTTTTAAGTCTTGAAACGCTTGTCGATATATATATGCCAGTACTAACAGAACTATTGCCCTTATGCTTAATATGCTGATAACAGACATGAAAAGCTCACTTCTAAAACAACCAAAATATCAAATGCCAACAGAGGAAAAGAGAGAGACAGAGACAGATTATGCGAGAAGAGAAAATAAAAGTTAGTGAGAACATAGTCTGCAATGAAATAGGCATAGAGGTCAGACTGACTTCCGAAGACATAAATAGTAAAATTTTGACTAACTCCATAAGTTAGTTTACTCATGTCCAGACAAGAGAGTTAAATAAGGGTCCAACCAGGACTCGGTTGACTTGCTTTGTTCTCATTTTTTGTTCAGGTCATCCACAGCATTCCTATTAAACTCTGGTGCATCTGTTTGAAATTCAGTTATGATATTTTTGAAGAAAGCAATGAAAACTGATCCTTTTTCACTTTGGAAATAGATTGAGAGGGGAGGAAGGCTGACAGACAAACACGGTTATTGAGTAGATTCACATCTCTAATTTAGTCACAGTTGGGCAATACGAATAAAAATATCCGTATACACAACACGAAAGCTATGAATTCAAATATATTCCATTAAGTAAAGCAGAAAAAGAAACCATAGAAAACAAACTAGGATCAGGATGTTAAGTGTTCATTATGAGGAAATAAAAAGCAAAAATAGTACAGGACTTGAAAACTATGCAGAGTAGCAATTATTTGTATATCAGCTTTGTAAACATTGTCCGGTACATGTTTCAATAAAATGTACCCGTGTCTCTGACATTTGCCCCCAAGGGCACAGATGCGTCATGGGCTGCGGTGGGAAAGGAAAGAAAGGGTTCTGAGATGGAGCTGAGGAAGGGGCTCAATCAGGCTGGAGCCCGGCTTGCAGGGGGAGCTGCCCCGCACAGCCCCAGCTGTCCCAGCTGCGGCCTGACCCAGCCTCCACCCCGGCCTCCACCCTGAGCTGGGTGGAGGCAGCCGGGGATGAGGCGGCCGGGATCGACCCGGGGTCTGGTCCTCCCAGCACCAGGAGCTGCTTCTTCTACCAAGTAGGGGAGCAGGGAGCCCAGGTTCTGGTGACCCCTCTCCCTGGAGAAAGACGGAGAGGGCTGGGGAGCAGCAGCACAGCGGGGCTGCTCCCTGTAGAACTGGGCCTACGAACCCACCTGTGCTCTCCTCCTCTACCTGCCGCTCCCTATTCCATCAGGTGGCCTTTGTGCTCGTGTCAGGGGGCCTGGGGCACCCAGAGCCCAACGCCTGGGAGGCTGGAGCCCGTGTTGCTCATACCTTATCCAGCAGGGCCGCAGGGCCGTAGATGGACAGATGGACATGTGATAAAGCACAGAATGCCAAACACTATAGAATTTAGGTGGTGAATAGGAGTGTTCACTGTAGGATGTTTCCAACTTTTTAGTATGTTTGAAAAATTTTTTAAAAATATGTATGTATGTATTTCATATGTGTATTTCATACACGATGAGACCTGACCAAGGCAGTACCAGGAAAGCCCAAGCATAACACCCGGATATTAAATATACTCCTTCTTGCCCCCGCTGCATCACAACAGACCCACTAGAGACGCCTGATGACTGGATTCAATTACCTCTGCCAAAATTATGACTGTGTTTCTTGCCTCCTTTCTTCCCCTGACCCAACCCCTTGATCACATGCTCTTCTATTACCATCCTATGCACTCATGCCCAGTAGGCCCTATAGTTCCTCTGGGGCATTGTTCATTTTCTTCCTTATCTGGCCTCCACCTGCCACCAGCTGAGTTATTTCCTGACTTAACCCCGGGGGGCCAGGGGCGGAACTGGGAGCAGATCTTGTTAACCTGTATGAAGGAAGACTCTCCACTATTTTGAAACAAGATGGAGACTGAAATCCCTAAATAGGGAGTGAGTCATTTCTTCAGCTTTGAGTGTTCATGGGAATTTGGGGACTCAGCGTTTCCAGGTCAAATTAATCCACATATCCCATCCCATGTGTCAGAACGGACTCCTTTCCTAATCAGGGCCTAGGATTTAGCACATAACAGAATGATTAGATTGAGAGTTAAACTAACTTTGGAGCTCTGTTACTCCTGTGAATGAGTGCTGGAGCTAGCTAGCCTGCAGCTTTGTCTGATAAAAGCTACAAGAACTGAAAGCCTTTTTATATACTAAAAAAAAAAAAAAAAAAAAAAAATCCCCTACCTTTCACATTTGGCTTTCAAATGTCAATTAATTACCACTCTGAACCTTTCCATCACTCTTCCTAAGGCAATAACGTTTAACACTCCACCCAATTACAGGTCCTTTAGAGCTACCTTTTGCTCTCTATTTCTCACACACCTAATATATGGAACCAACTAGTGTAATCCCTTTTTCCCCAGTTCATCACCCCAGGTAAAAGTTGTAACAATTGTCATGTTACTTTGTACCAGGGGCTGTCTCTTCTCTACCTACTACCATCTACTATATACATCTCATCATCTGTTGCATGGGAAAAATCCTGAGATGGAGATTAGAGTGCAAGAGTTTTATTAGGGAGAATCCAAGGGATTCAACTCCTTTGGAAATAAATGAAGCAGACTCAGCAGAGGGAGAAGAGATATGATGCAGTCTCAGTGGAGGTGGCTCAACGGAGGAGTGACCATTTGGGGTCACTGCCAGACCAGAAGCAGGCAATTCGGTTTCAAAAGCTCATCTCCAGTCTGTTTTCTCAGATGATTATTGGCCTCACTTATCTCTGGTTGGGCTCCACAGGAGTCAGACTCTGAGCTGGAAATTCCCATGCAGGAGTGCTCTTGAGATGAATTCCAATGGAATTGGAAGTGAAGGAAGCAGAGTTGGTGAGAGGAAGAAGTTAAGATCTGACACAGTCTCAACAGAGACTTCAGTTGACCATACGTGGAAAACGAAGCTGGGATGACTTTTCAGAATTGTCCTAAGTTTAAGGAAAGAGGGCCAGGTCTTTATCAATCATTGATCAATATGAGGCACCTTGCATAGGGGGTATAACTCTTGGCAACATGGCAGTCTTCAGTTATGGCAATCCCCAAAAGAGGCTGACAGCTGAGGTCTAAAGACAGGAGGTACAGAATGAACTATTCATTCTTATAAGAGAATCTGGATGGTGCTATCACAATGTCCAACAAACTGTGATGTGACATTGTTACTCAATTTTAAGGCAAGAAAACCTCAGAAAATCCTCAAAGATGTATAAAAAAAAAAGAGAGAGAGAGAGAAATTCATGCCAAATAGTCTCTTTCTGTTCATCTAAAGTCATTTAGTTTCTGGTTGTAGTTAGTCAAAGGGGACCTCAGGTGGACGTTGAAAAAAGGAGCAAACAATAATTTGTTCCTGTTAATTCTCTTCGTTCCCTCCTGCAAATCACTGATCTTTGTAAGGCAACCAAGTCTAATGGTTCTTTCACTTTCTCGGTTGAAACGACGTTCCTGCTGCACAGACATTGCAAGCAGAGCTGATGCCTGCCCCTACACACTGCTAATTCTGCCCTATATTTGTTTTCTTTCTCTATTGCTCCCACTCCAGAAACTCACCTACAGATAATTTCTTCTCGCGTTATTCTATCTTGAGTGTACCCTTGCTTCTTATCGGGAGCCTGATTTACACAAACATCTTTCCTAGTGATATCAGTGGTCTGTAAATTCCCTTAGGGCTACATTTGTGTCTGTTTTGTCTTTGTGTCTCTAGGCATTCGAAGTGTTCTATGGGCATGCAGTAAGTGTATTAAATTAGCCAATCTTTTCAAACATATACATAGGATTTTTATTTATGGCAACACTCATATCATTTGAGGTTCTGATTACTTCCTATTTGTCAAATGTGGAAAGAGAATCTTAAATGTGCCCACATTTCCTGCGTATTTTAGTTCTAAATAAATATTGGATTCTTAGTCACGTAGGCCTTATTAGGGGATGCAGAGATCAATTGGATCATGAGAAGTTAGAGTCACTCAAGATAGTCCACTATTTGTATGACCTAGTAGAAGTTTGCTTGGTTTCTCGAGGCCTTGTTTCATCATCTACACAATAACTGAAAGGGGTAAGATATCACTAAATTCTTTGGAGCTGTAGTCTTTTTTAGTTCTCTGATGTAAGTTGTAAAATAAGCATGTTACTTGGAATTTTTATTGTGTATGCTTTTTAACTTCCAAGTCATTGAATTTTTTGCAGATAATGTTCTAGGCTATTGATTATCATTTCCCACCTTTTAATGGATGGGAAGAAAACGAGAAATAGACAGTGTCATTGAGATTTTGGCAAAGACAACAACTTAAGGTTTATAAATACTGCATTTGTACTTTGGTGAAGTGGCCATTGCTCAAAGTTAATGGTTTTGGCAGCCCTGGATGGCCCAATGTTGATTGACTGACATGAAGGTCAACTGCTTAATTTATGAGCTGTCCTTCCAGAATAAAGACACTGATACTGACCTGCTGGCAAAACGGGGCTGCCATTGAGACTGTTGATACAATAGTGATGACAGTTTTAAAAGAATCTATTCACCTTCTTTTGATCACTGCCTCTTGTGATCAATGACACTCAAGCCAGGTCAAGATTAGGAACAGACACTTCTGTGGCTGTAGAACAAATTAAGGCCAAGTCGCTACTGAGCATTATTAACTTCATCCAAGTTCAGGATAGCATTTTCTATTAGTTCTAAACTGCTCAAGCAAGAATCCAATCACTCCATAAATTGAAAATTACTTAAAAATTCAAGCTTAAAGGATGATTTATTTTTTTTCATATCACAAAGATATCACAAATCAAACCCTAACCCTACACTGTTTTGGATATTCTCATTGAACTGATGGTAATTTATGAAAATTGGTAACTAGAGATAAATAAAACTTGAATTCCTTGAATTTCTTAAGAATGTGAGCACAAATTTTAAATTATAGTTTTTCAGTCTAGGCACTAATGACATTTGGGCCCAACAATTTGTTGTTGCAGGCAGAAATTATTCTGTACACCCTAGAGTATTAAGCAGTTTCCCTGACTCTTACCCATTGGATGCTAATAGCAACCTCCCTTAGTTTTGATGATGAACAATGTTATCAAATATCCCCTTAGGGACAAAATCACCATGGGTTAGAAACTACTGATTCAATTAATAAATATTTTAAAATTTATTTTGTTACCAAGCAGTGAGTATTGGAGTGCCAAAAAATCATTGAATGGCGTGCTCTCCTCCCAAGAACCTTACAATCTGCTCAAAAAAAAAAAAGAAAAGAAAAACCAGGGGCACCTGGGTGACTCACTTGGCTAAGTGTCTGCCTTTGACTCAGGTCATGATCCCGGGGTCCTGGGGCTGAGCCCCACATCAGGCTTCCTGCTTGGTGAGGAGCTTGTTCCTCCTTCTCTCTCTCCCCGCACTCATGCTCTCTCGCACGCTCTCTCTTTACTATAAATAAAATTTTTTATAAAGACCAATAAATATTACCATTGAGGTATGTAGAGGGCATTTTTAAATTTCCTAGACTTTTTAAAATGTTTAAGTCAGTAAAAATTCAGTAATAATGTATGTGACAATGAATTTGCCATTAATTGATTAGCTACTCCTTGTAGTCTTGCCTGAAGGAAAACGGGGAGCCTACAAATGTCAGGAAGAAGTGATGAAAATAGGACCAAGATTAAATAGGATTAGAATGGAAGAAAAAAAATGTGTCTCCGACTTCGATATCCTGATGCAGAATAACACAAGAATTAAATATGAAGAAGAAAATTGGTATTTCTGCCAGAATATCCATCACACTTATAAAAATTCTATCAAGAAAATATTCCAGATCTTTGAAATCAGATGTCATACAAATTGTCACATGTATGTCCATATTGCCATGAAACAGCACTTGGCACTAAGATTCTATGGTCCCAACCTCTCATGGTGGCTCACTCACAAGAGACCACAGGGCAAGTTTGTGATCTTATCTTTCCTGGTGCATGTTCAAACTCCAAATGAAATGTGAAAATGCAGTGACATTTCCCTGAAACTCAAAGAAATTAGAAGGTGAACTCCAGCAAGGAAACATAACACTATACCAAGGTTGCTGTCACATACCAAGTAGAGAGGAAGGGATTTGATATAAAAGTCATGCTTGAAAGGCAATAGACAAAAATGTAGTGGAACAAGACCAGGCTTAGCCAGCTCTTCAAAATAAGAATTCTAAGGGAACACACAATTCTCAGCTGTGAGAGTCAAATTGAATTAGTATTTCTTATCTGGTGAGCAATGTTACTTAATTACACCATATGGGGACACGTCCAAGAAAACCACAAACATGCAATTTTACAGCAGAAATGAGTAAGGCTCATAGCAGGTCTCCATTGTGAGGAATCATCAGAGTAACTCGACAGCAGTCCTGAGTGTTGAAGGGCACCGTGAGAAGTCCGGGGCAGTGGCAGGTATTTTTAGCTTAGAAATTCACATTAGCAGTAGCAACAAAATACTCAGATCAAATACTGAGCATAAATGTTTTCAGAGATGCAGAGAAATGTACTTTATATAATATTTAATTATTTATCTTGAATGCAAACTACCTCTAGGTGGTTTTGAAAAGCACTTTCAGGACAATGCAATCTTATCTCTTGCTGAGCAACAAAAATTACCAAAGTCCCAAGCAAAGTTTTTCAATATATTAGTAAAATTTACAGCAAACTTCAGAAAGCCTGTGAACCCAGGCTGATATAGAGAATCAATTACTGTGCTAACCAAAATCAACGTAGGCCTTAGGATCAGCTAAGAGTCGAGAGAAGAATTGTTTGGGGGACTCTAGGTAAGAAATAATTTTGTCCTATTTTCTAGGGTGAAAGCAGAAAGCAACTACATAAGCTCTGACTAGAAACACCACCTAGACTTATCCACTTGTCCAAACTATTTTACAAATGCAAGCAAATCTTTACCCAACACTATCCATCACCAACCGAGAGTGAAGAGGACACAACATGAATGACAAAATAAAAAGTGATCCAGGAGAGATCTCTTATTTTTTACATCACTCTATTCCCAACACACGCAGTTTGCAATACTTGCAAAGCTCTATTCAAATATGAATTAGATAGAGTCTCTATGCTCACGTTGTTCACAGCTGAGTGGGGAAGGATAATGTGGAAACAATGAACTAAAATAGACTTAATTACAATACAAAAATAATAGTTCAAATAAACCTATTTGAAGAGGGAACAGGAACAAAAAGGGGAGGTTATTTTTTCTTAGCTACAAGCAAGCTTTAGAAAATGTTATGTATGCCCATATTCATAAAGTGAATTAAAATAGTCCTTATTTATTTGCTTCTTATTCTATGTTCTTACAAAATTTTGACGTCACTCTGCAAGGGTAGAAGTGATTATGTGAGAGCCATTTTGGGAAGAGGTCAGTTTCTATTTTCCCTTTTAGTTATTTGGACCATGCCTGAGGTTTCCTTTCAAGTTGGTGGTATTCCAATCAGCATCTCAGAAATGTAAGACAGCCGGTTGTGTGTCTGCCTTCAGTTCAGGGCAGGATCACAGGGTCCTAGGATCAAGTCCCACATCAGGCTCCCTGCGTGGAGCCTGCTTCTCCCTCTGCCTGTGTCTCTGCCTCTCTCTCTGTGTCTCTCATGAATAAATAAAATCTTTAAAAAAATGTAAGACAAAATCTCAAATGTGTCCCAGATGTTTTCTTTTTTTCTTTTTGAGTCATTCTATTACAACTATAAGTATTTTTAAAGTAGATTATACCAGAAAGCTTAAAACAATTTTTTAACCATAATATTCCATTTTACCAATAAAAAATAAAGAAACATATATGCTATGTCTTTCTTCTGTGTGTCTCCAAGTATTCCAGTTGCATTTAAATGTTTATATACATATGGGAGTGAGTTGTGAGTAGACATGTGTTTAATGACATACAGGTTGCAGGTTTATGGCAATCGAAAATAATTTTTCTGTCTACAGTCTTCATTACACTTAATTTAAATCCAAAATGGCTACTCACATAATAGATGTATTTATATTCCAATTTATAACATGTTCATGGTAATATGTTATTTTTATAAAGTTTGGCTTCTATGTATGAATTATATAGTTTTCAAAACAGATTCTTAGAAAAATTAAGCTCACCATTTAGTTGAACTAAATCAGTAGCTATTCAAATAATTTATCTGAATTTTTTAAAGGATGAAAGCATTGATTATTCTTGAACTATTATTACATCTACTTATTTATTTATTTATTTATTACATCTTCTAGAAGGCACTTCAAAAAGTTCTGGATAAGAAATGTACCTTACGAACTTTACCAGTTGATAATTAAAATTTCATAAAATTACTTCAGATTTTTTATACACACAGAGCTCAAAATAAATAGTTTTTTAAAAAAACCATTTAAACCAATCGAATGTGGTAAGATGGCCTTAGAGAATCAAATCAAGAAAAAAATATTAGGAGTTCATGGGAGCCTCAAGGGAAAATAAAAACGGAGGGGCATAATGGCAGGTTTTAATACATAATTAAGGTATTGATTTATAAAATTTCATTGAAGTTCATGTCCCTCCCCTCTCCATGTGCGCACAGTGCATTTTGCAAAATTATAAGTTATCCACAGCATGTTTAAAAAGTACAATAAGAATGTTAAATTTTTTTGCCATGTAATTGATATTCCAACCATGAGCCCTAACAGATGAGATTGGTGTTAAACTTATCCCAGAAAGATCAAGTCTCCTAAGAGGATTATAGAAAGATTGGCACCCTTGTTAAAAGATTGTAACATTTTCCCCCCATTTCATTTACTAAAGTGAAGTCTTTTTAACATGCATGATTGTGGCAGTTCAGCTAAATAGATTGTCCATTGAACAGTTAAAAGTGAAATATTCGCAAAGCTGATTGGGTCTTTAGACCAAACTCATTTGTAAAAATCAATTCTGGCAGGGGAAATATGTAGGTTATATTTTATCACCATGAAAAACTGCTGTTGGAAAATAGTGATCATGTATCCAAGGAACAATTTATGAAAACCACATCTTAAACAATGGTGTCATTACAACAATCATCCGTAAACAAAAGAAACATAAATGATCCGTAGTCATTTCAAATACACTGAATGTGGAATTATAAGGTAGAAGAACATTGTATTCATGTTTATTTTAATTCATTTTACGCTATTCAAAAAAATAGATACAACTTAGCAGGTGCTGAATAATAAGCAGAGAAAATGAACATTCCTATTAGATGCACCTGGGTATTGACAGCTTAGAAAACAATAACCCAAAGAAATCCAATCACTACGGATTGTGTGCAGTGAGATTCCATGACGCTTCTCTGGAATGTTTCACTATGTCATGTTGTGTTATGTCTTTCCTAATTTGGAAAGAATGGAAATGGAATGTCATTTTTAGTCTTTACGATATGATCAATCATGTGAATATGCATAAAGAGTATTTTAAAGATGACACCTGGTAGAATGATTCTCTAGTTCTCTATTAAATATATAAACAGACATTACCAAGAAAATTATACCTTTTGTGAGGGCTTATGCCAAAATGCTTTACAGACACCAGTCACTTCCTGGGCCTAATAAAATAAGTTTTTCCAGAAAACTTGGCCTAACAAAAACCCTAGAAGTTAAGGTATAGGATTCCTCAGATTTTTTCACATGAAAGTAAAGTTAAATGGTTAAATAGCTTCCCGTTTCCCCACAGACAGCATGAAATTGATCTAGGATTTGAGCTCGTGGAAATATCATTCTTAATCATGATGCTGCATGCTACAAATACCCCCACCTGACACCTGCAGACATCCTCCTCTCAAAAGTAACATGATTATGAAACATCTCACTGATATTAGGACATAAACATAGGTTTACTCTCTTTTTTTAAGACTATATTTACTTATTTGAGGGAGAGAGAAAGAACACAAGTGTGGAATAGAGGGAGAAGAGGACTCCCCACTGAGCAGAGAGCCTGACTCAGGACTCGATCCCAGGACCTGGAGATTATGACCTGAGCCGAAGGCAGATGCTCAACAGACTGAGCCCCCCAGGCGCCCCAAGTTCACTCTATTTTTTATGATTGTTGATTTTCTCTCCTGGGCAGGAAGAGTAGTAAGGATCTCAGAGATAATCTAGGGTTTGGAATGACAAAAGAAGACTATTTCAGTGATACCAATGAACTTTATTTAACACTTGATGAAGTGAGCAGTCCCTACCTTCAAGAGAACTTAACAGTGGAACGTAGGGAGAGAAGGCAGGATGCTTTTATAGAATAAAGAGTAGGAAACAAGGAAGAGAAGGAATGAAAACATCTGATTAGTTGGGTTACATATCTGGCCTGATTTGAAGTACCTTTGGAATAGGAGGATCACCTATGTTACTCGGTGGCCGTGGGTTGGTTACCTGGATGGTATGACTTCTCAGTCGGTAGGCCACGTGTAAGAACACGAAATCTAAGACTTGAGTTGACTTTTCTGAGGTCGTTTCCCAGGATCACTGGCATTGAGACTACCCAGTCAAGGTTAATGGGAGATCAATTAACATTCCCAAAAAAACTTTATTTACCACTTCTAGAAGGGGCAGTTTCCAGCTCAAAGAATTGTCTGCTTCGTGACATGTTAAAATTTGTATCATCTACATTGTCTTTAGTTATTTTAACAAGGGCTATTTGTTTGTTTTGTTTTGTTTTGTTTTGTTTTGTTTGTTGGCAGAAAAGTTCAGTTGACTAAGGAAGAGACAAGAATAAGAAGAGAAGGAGGAACAAAAAAGGAAGAAAAGATCCCAGGGCTTGCTAAATCACAGAGCCTAAAACCAGAAGCTTGTAGCAGTCTAGTACGGCTCTTCCTACATTGGGTGTGTGCACTGAAGCCTCCTTATGGGCTGGGTTTGAGTGAACAGGAGTTTGTCCCCCGATTAAAAAAAGACCTAGAAAGTATGAAAGAAGTCTCTTAAAGACAGCTCCAAGTTCATACCCCACTGCTTGCTGGTGCCTGAAATACAACGGAAAAAAATATCCAAGCTGTCCACACCTGGCCATCCATGTAGGGGCCCGCAAGAGCCTATTCACTCTATTTCTGAAAACTAGTATTAGATAAGACCTTCCGCAGTTTGGAGGAGAGACAAAAAGAGAATTCACGAGTTTCAAATAGTTATTCTACAGAGAAATGAACCATAGAAAGGAATGCAGCAGCAATGAGCGAACAGAAGTGGGGGAAACTCATAGAAAACCAATGCATCAGGTACCAAGGAAGTCATGTAGAGCATGGGATCTGTGAAAACAAGGGATTCAGGAGGAGATAATCAGTAAAAAGGTGAGGTTGCAGGAGACCTTGTAGCAAGTTAGAAAACAAAGTGAGGAGAACGGTACTGTTGCAGTAATAACGGGTACTTTAGAAACAGGAAGGAGGGTTTCTAACAATAGGGGGGTATCTGGCTGGAAATTATTACACAAGAGTGAAGCAAGGAAAGACAAAGCAGGGAAAAGGTTGTGGATAAATGCTACATTTTGAGAACAGAAACATGGAAAATTGGAGCCTCCCTGATGCAGAAAGCAGAACAAATAGAATAGGGGGAAAATTAAAGATAAATACTTCCCTGAAATGAGAAAATAGCTAAATTTACACATTGACAAGGTTCATTTTGTTCCCAGAAAAGTTAATAGAGAACATTCAAAACCAAAACATATCCTGTTGAAATTATTGAATTATGGAGCTAAAAACAAGTCATGCCAAAGGCATTTGGGCAAAAAAAACCCACAACTCACCTATGAAGACAAAAAAAAAAAAAGAAGTCTGAGGCTCTTTTTTTTTTTTTTTTAAGATTTTATTTATTTATTCAAAGGCACAGAGAGAGAGAGAGAGAGGCAGAGACACAGGCAGAGGGAGAAGCAGGCTCCATGCAAGGAGCCCGACGTGGGACTAGTCTCCAGGATCAGGCCCTGGGCTGAAGGCGGCGCTAAACCGCTGAGCCACCGGGACTGCCAGAGAGAGAGGACTTCTAAGGAGGGTTCATGTACGTGAGCTGGGACAGAAACATCTCACATTCAGGCAACAAAGCTTTCTGAAGCCAGAGTTTATTTCTAGGTAAGCAATACTCCTGGAACGTTCAGAGGCTAAAAGGCCCCGGGGCATCCAGGTATCTAATGTTAGAGCCGGGTGCTAGCCACGGCTGCTTCTACTTTGAAACCCTCTGACCAACCCCAGGCGGGGTGACATTCCAACAACCTGCTTCCAAAACGGCCGTGGCTGGGGAAAGAAAGCTCTGGAAAGCCCTACCCCGTACCCGCCCGCGGAGCCTGGCCAGCACTCGGCACAGGCCCGACCCCACAGCAAAGCCCCACAGCAAAGTGGGGATCAGAAGCTGATAGTCTTGAGATCTGTTCGGGAGGTAAAGAAAAAGATCATGCAACATATGGTCCACCAAGCTCCCCAGTTGAGAGTGCCCCCAGGACGAGTCACAGAAGAGACAGCGGCTGCCCTCCTGGAGATGCACTAGACCTTGGACCAAGTTAGTGCGTGAAACCTCCCAGACCAGGGAGCAGAGGGGACTCTAACTACCCTGCCAATGCCTCTTTAATAAAAAAAAAGAAAAAAAGAAAGAAAAGAAAAGAAGAAAAGAAAAGAAAAAAAGAAAGAAAAGAAAAGAAAAGAAAAGAAAAGAAAAGAAAAGAAAAGAAAAGAAAAGAAAAGAAAAGAAAAGAAAAAAGAGCCTCAGACTTCTTTAAGGCAATCGTTTATTGGAGTCAAATCTCTGATGTTTCTAAGGAAAAGCAGAGTGAATTAAGTTTCATTCCTAGTCAAGTCACCATTAGTGTGTAAAAAAGCCAAAAAGATACAGTCAGATTGTCTGGGATTCGGGAGACATGTTACATGATTTCTGGCTTTCATCGCCTTATCGCATTTCTGTTGAACTTCCCTCCGTATAATATATAGGTGTATCTTTAATAAAAAGATTTATATAACTGTCACAAATATGTCCCAAAATATATAGTATCAAGTTTTTTTTTTAATTTTGGAAATAAAAAGAAAATTTGTCAGATATACAAGAGTGGATGTATATAGAATATACTACAGAACATATGTATATATTCTACATACATAGAAGAATGCATTTCTACCAGTTCTTGGGACAAACACAAAAACAGGTAAGGATTTGAATGACTTAATACGGTTGATCTAAAAGAAACTCCATGCGACCAGTGGAGAATACACCTCTCAAGAATCCATGAAACATATACTAAATAGGTTTAGCTTGAAATTGGTAGCATAGAGAAATAATGTGTTTCTCAGAAACGGTTAATAAATATATGACTGAGGTGTCTTGCCTATATGTTACCTGAACAACCCTTCTAAAAGAAAGCCCTCATTTGTCTCCTTCCTATGCGTGATCATCTCACTCAGTTATCATATTAATGCCTTAAAAAATAGGACATTCATACCTGGCCTTTTAGACCTGCTGTGTGTGACTGTATAAAATGAAGCATTTAAAACGGATTTTTTTTTTTTTCTGCAGAGGAGATTCAAAAACACTTGCATATGTGCTTCAAGTTCTGGGAAGCAGCATGGAATGTCAGTGATTGATGAGCTAGTTATTTCAGAATTCCATTTTATGATAGTATTTCAGAAATGTTAAGTCTTGTGGCAGTTTTGCTAGATCAAAAAGCTGTAATTCAGCGACGACAATAGTGCTGAGCAGTTAGTTCTGACTCCATAGTTTGATGCCATCTTTCCATTCGCAGATCAATCCCCCGCACACCACTGTCACATAAAGAACAGCCCATTGCACTGTACAATTTGGCATGATTGCCTAAGAGGCCTGGATTGAACTGGCATTAATTAGCTATGTCACACTATTATTCATTCCCCGTGAATTTGCTCTTACCATTCAGACCAGGGATGAATTCACTAGCACAGCAGAACGTAGAAACAATATATGATCTCCTTGCTTGGGTTTCAGCTGGTGCTCCTCTTCCGCAGGAGTCGGAGCTGCAGAATTTAGAGCGCTCTAAATCAGATGCCGGCCTTCGCCCTCCTCCCTTCTCAGGCCCAGTCCTGCAGGCTCTAAGGGGCCCAGGCTGAAAATCTCCAGAGGCCCACTCCTCATTCTTCCCTCTGCGCAGTTCTGTTGTATGCTCTTTGCCAGGTGCCCCTTCGACCTATGGCGAGCCCCTTTCTGCCAAGGCTCACCTCCTGGGTTTATGGGTTGAGGGGTATTTCACTCTGGCTTCCTATGTGAAGCCCAGTACGTACCACTGCTTATCCTGAGTTGGGAGCCCCTGAAATGGAGAATGTGTCATCGGTCTGCGACACTGTGTTTAATTAAGTGATAGGGAAGGATGATGACTCAACGGGCCGCACCGTGGCCTCGCTGAATAGCCTGGCAGCATTTATTTGAAAAGTATTGTTGAGCGGCGTACAGCATTTTTTTTAAAAAAAGATTTTATTTTATTATTATTTATTCATGAGAGACACGCACAGAGAGAGAGGCCGAGCCCCAGGTCGAGGGACAAGCAGGCTCCACACGGGGAGCCCGACGCGGGACTCGATCCCGGAACCCAGGGTCACGAGGTCACGACCAGGGCGGAAGGCGGCGCTAAGCCGCTGAGCCACCTGGGCTGCCCATTGTACAGAATGTATTGCTTATAGTCCTGTACGTATCTAGTCCGGGACCTCATTCTTTCTCGAAGCTTGTCTATAGCCAGGTAGGAATATAGGGCAGAGGGTGTTTGTAGCCCAGAGTCAAAAGGGTGACTGGGCCTCACCATGGGCCTCACGATGCCCCCCCCCCCCCCCAGGCACAGTGCATTCGCCGGCAGGAGGGCAGGGAGGTGGGCAGGAAGCTGAGAGCTTCGTGGAATTTGCTGCAGAATTGTTATGTAATCAAGAATTCATATCCTGTTTTTTTATGAGAATGCAACGCAAGGCAGGTGGACGGTCGTTAGCGGAATTTGGGGCGCCAATAGGACAAGGCCTGTATACTTGAGTCATAAAGAGTCAGACCAGAAAAACAGTCCTCTAGTGAAGATCATTTACATTCTGACGGTGTGTAGGTTAATCAGAAGTGACTGACCCAGGGGTTATAGGAAGCCTCTAGTTAGGGAGATTTAAAAAAGAGAAAGGAAGCCACTGAAATCTTCGTGTTTAAAGGGACATGTTAATTTCCTCGTTTTTCATTTTTATTTTAAATCAGGACAAAGAAGATGGATTAAAAAAAAACAACAACAAATCTTTTCTCAGCTTTTACAGATGCCAGGCACCGTTGTTTCTTCTTTATTTCCCTTTCTCCATTCTCTCATGCATTTAGCAGGTGTTCCAGGTGACGGAGTCGCAGCAGTGAATGAAATAGGTAGAAATCTGTATTTAGCAAAGATCACCGCTCTCAAGGAATTTAAACAGCCAACAATATATGTAATAAAGAGACATATAGTATTGAGTGCAGACAGTATAAAGAGAGACAAACTATGCAATAAATATAACAAGTAAATGATAGTCTCAGAAATTGATAAACCCTGTGAAAGAGAAAGAAAGAAAAATGTGAAGTAGAGTAATGGTGATTGGGAGTGTGACTGGGGTACAAGTTTAAACAGGTATTTAAAGTTCATCTCAAGTGATATTTGAGCAAAGACTTTCTGTGTTCAAATCACAGATTTAACTCTTAATGTTAAGTTGTAATGCAGGTGTAAAGTTTTTGAGACATTAAACACAGTATACAACATTAAAATATTTTTAAAAGATTTTATTTATCCATTCATGAGAGACACAGAGAGAGAGAGGCAGAGACCCAGGCAGAGGGAGAAGCAGGCTCCCCATGGGGCCCAACGTGGGACTCGATCCCAGGTCTCCAGGGTCAGGCCCTGGGCTGAAGGCGGCGCTAAACCACTGGGCCACTGGGGCTGCCCTTAAAATATGTTCATTAAATAGTTTATAAACTAATGATGTATTTTGTTAAACTATGTTACAAAATCTTATGTCTTTTGACATATTTCTTATGGTAAGCTTTCAGTTCCTGCTATGTATTAAAAGTCACTGTGCAAACGGATTTTTTTCCTTAGATTATGACAAGCTCTACATTTATTCAAGCTATTTCGCCTTTTTCTGAGTTCTGTCCAATCAATTCTGTTCTTGAAACATTTAGTTTTTTGTTGGTTAAAATAGAACTCCTTTTTTTTTTTTTTTTTTTTCTGGGAAGGGTATCTTATACTAAAGAGAGGGTAGACTTGGGAAAAGTGTAGAGGCTTCAGCAGGACTGAGGGAAAAGCTTTACCCCAGTTACCAGTGACCATAGCCAATGATCAATTTTGGTGATCAAAGGTATAGAAATTGCCTTTACATCCAGCTGGGCTTCTAGAATGGCTATTGATTTATTTGGTGTAAAATAGAAAGTGCTACCTTAGGCATAATTTTAATTTAATCAGTGTTGATTTTTTATATCTTTTCATGGCTCCATCTGGATACAATCTCTGGACGCCTAATGCATTTGTTTCTAGGGTCTCCCGTGATAGTTAATTCCGCCTCCCAAACTGCCCCAGGTTTGAAGGTTTAAATCACCTCTTCACCAGGGGTGGCTGGGTGACTTAGATGGTTAAATACCTGCTTTTGGCCCAGGTCATGATCTCAGGGTCCTGGGATCGAGCTCTGTGGTGTAAGGCAGTCCTTGCTTATTAGGGAATCTGCTTCTCCCTCCCCACTGCTCATTCCCTCTCTCTCTCTCTCTCTCTCAAATTAATAAATCAAATCTTTAAAAAATATAAAAATAAAAAATAAATCTCTTCACCTGTCACCTTTGTAGATTGATCTTGGGTCTATGCTAGTCCAGGTACTAATTTGATAGATTATTAATTTTTTTTTGCACAAAAGTAATATATATAAGAATACTTGGTATAAATGGCATGTTCAGATTTTTGCCAGGGTCTTGCATGCCTTAATCTAGATAGATACAGTGGACAATAACAGATACACTGGGCTATTTTTGAAATCAAATGTGCTTCAAATTGTAGCTCTGGCCAGAACATAAAGGCAGCACTCCCTAGGTCCCATTCTGTCAGAAATAGTTCCCTCTTCATTTTTTTTTCTATCTATCACTCCTGGAAATTTGAATTGTAGTAGAGAAAAAATACCCACCTCCAATAAGTTGGGGTATTTTATACAACAGTTTTAGTGGATCAATAGTATGGAAATTAGAGTGTAAAGGTTATTATTCTCAACTAGGGTTATTAGCAGCCTCCCATAGGGATGTTTAGAAATGTGGGGGTATTTTAGAAGGAATACATACTTTGAGTAGGGCTGGCACTAATAGATGGAATACCCAGCCTTGCTGGATGTTCTTCAAATGTTAGGGAAATGTTGCACTGAGAAAAAAATGTTCTACCTAAAATGCTAACAATGCCCCTGTTAGAGATATAGTGGAGGGCACCTATCCGTAGGGCAGTGGAGGATCTAGACAAGGATATTCTACAATCAACACTATTGAATCAAGAAGGTACGCTGACTGCTGTTGAAGAAGTGGGAAGGCAGAACAGTGTGGAGAAATTGCCTGTTCTGTTCCAAAAACACACATAGGTGGCCTTTTTATACTTTTACATTTAATGCAGCAAGTCTCATTTGGCCACTGAGAAAAATAAGGTGGAGAGAGGGTTGAATAATTCATAAAAATGCAATATATTAGTGAACACCAGCACTAGGACTCCAACACAGTTGTATTGAACTTCAGTGTTCACATCCTTTCCCCTGCAGTGGCAAGACTTCAAAGCACTGCTGCAGCATCTGATGTAATCAATTTATTTGTATGAATTTGCAAGTACTATGGATGAATGTTAATACTTCCATCACAAACTTGTTTTCAGTCTCAGGGCTTGGGTAAAGAAATTGGGGGCCGATAATATTACCATTCTTAATAGCAATAATATATGTTTGAAGCGTTATTTTATTCTTTTAGAGGATCTGGAAAACTAGTGTGCTAAGGAGTAACAGGTAAAGCTGATGTGATGGTGTGGTAGATTAGTTGAAGGCGTTGTTGGCCTCAATTATTGGTCCCTTCATAGCTGAGCTGTTAGCCTTATTACCTTGCGGTGCCCTCCTGCGTTGACTCTGAGCTGGCCTGGTGACTTGCTTCGGCCAATAGAAGCTGCATCTTCCTTATCCCTTGTGTTTCTTCTTTAGACTCTGCTACCTTTATGAGGATGAGCCTGGACTAGCTGTGAGATAGTGAAACACCATGTGGCCCAGAGCCCAGTAGCCTAGCCAAGGCCACCCTGATCCAGTCTATACCAAGATGCCCCCCCCCCCCGGAATGTGCAATAGACCAGACCAGGCCAGCAAGTCCACATACTCCGCCTCCATCTGCATGTCACCATGAGAGATGCGTGAGCACAGATGAGAGCAAAACAACTTCTTAGCTGATCCACAGACTCTCACGAGCATTAAGAATGCTTATTGTTTTAAGCCATTTAATCTGAGAGTAACTTGATACCTAGTAATAGTCAATTGATACAGATGATTTTCTTGAGAGATTTTTAAAGCCTAACATTAATGCCCTTAGAAAACCGACCCTACTCTCTCTAGCGTCTCAGGAACCGGAAACTCTGAATGCATCAGTAGACTGTATCTGATTATAGATCCTGGCAAATCCATCCAGGGCACAAAGCATCAGCAACAGGGAAGCTCCTTCAGGCAGCTTCAAGGTCAAAAGGCATCTGCTATTAGGAACTACCTAGCAAGGAAGACATGGTACATCCTGCTTGAGATATTAACAGGTAGATTGATTTGTTGAAATATGTAAGTCAACCCTTTGGGGTATTCTGGAGGGTGAAGGTGTCTTTTAGTCAAGCTACTGGGATTTGAGTCAGTGAATTGGGAATTAAAAACAAATTTGTTCAAATTTTGGATGCTTAGAATGGTAAAGTCTTTGGCTTACCAGTTGTAAAAGCAAAGCTATCTTTCGATGCAATTAATCACATGTGTCTGGGATGGCTCAGCTGAAGCCAGGGTGCTTGACCAAATGACTTTTTGGCATCCTTTCCCACCCACAAATCCATAATTTTAATCATAAGGAATTGTTACCAAAGGAATTGTCTATTCTATATAGTACATTATTACTCAGTAAAAGTGCTCAACATTTTTATGTAAGTCAGCTCCAGTATTTAAAACATTTTACTAAATCCCTAGAGGTAATTATTGAGCAATTGGCATGCAATAAACCTTGAAGATTCTTCAAAGAAGGAGATGGTTTGAGTGGGAGGATCTAAGCACTGGGAATTACAATAATCAAATCTTGTGGTCAGGAGACATTAGTTGTTGCTGTGAGGTCCTCAGAAGATAAACATGGTTGAAACCCACATTGAATGAATAGCTAACATCAACAAGTTTTGTACCATGTCCTACACAAACAGATTGGGTGGGAAGAGAAGCCTTCCAAAATTAAATCAGCTCATCATTTCCAGACAACATTCTTACTGCCCCACTGCCACCCAAATTAGGGAGGAGGTGAAGAGGGAAACATTGAAACTCTGATAAATCGTCTCATAACCACCAAAATGTCATCTTTCTTGGTTTGGAATTAAGTAGGGTTGAATCGCCGCCCAGGAATGTTCCTATGGGTACCCTTGAAAACAATACAAAAGACACAGAAAATCTTTAAGTATAAGCCAGGGACTCAGATTTTATTAGTACATTCTGTATCTATAGTGATACTTAAAAATTTGGGTATTTAGTTCATGAAAATACACGACATGAAGTTTATAAGTGTGTGGTTGTTATTACAAATCAAATCCTGCTATAGCAAACATTCTAACCATGAACTATTTTGTATAATTAAAGCTTATCAAAGTCCTGGGTATTAGGTCACTGTTTTCAAGCATAAATAGTGGATAAAATCAACTTTTTTTTAAATTAAGGAATGTAAACATATCTTTTTAATTTTATTTAAATAAAATCTGGTTTGTGTAAATAATAGGAACATGACCCAGCCCACTACTTAGCAGACACTGTACTATGGATACTCCAAATTCTAGAAAGTATGTCGTCCAGCTAACAGTCTCGGCTAATGGGAAGTTTGTTGGTTGATACCTGAAGTCAATACTACCTGAAGGTATATATTTCACCGCACTCAAAGCAAAAGATTTCTCTTTGAATTTCCATTGATTTGTTTAATTTCATTATTTATCTAAGACATAAATGACAACCAACTGCAACTTTCCAAACAGTTAACAAATCTACTCATAGCATAGATGTATCTTTAAGAACATAATGTTGAATAAAAATGAAGCAAACAAATAATATAACTCAATACATTAAGGTATATTAACATAGCATGTCTAGGTTTAAAAAGAAAAAGTTTTCCAAAGATTCATACTAAATTTATGAATTTTATCCAATTTAAGCAAGTTTTATTCAATTATAAATAATCCATCTTAAAGGGGACAACTTTTAAGAAAGAGAATGAGAATAGAGATTAAGGGAAAAACTTAAATATATTTTTGCACATCTTATACAGATTTGAAAACTTCTGAAACACAATACCATTTGATTATTTGTTATAAAAGTATATTTCACTCGTTTCCACTGTGCCCTTCTCACTCCACAATTTTATTATATAAATTTAACTTATAAAGTATATCTATTGCTTACTTTCGTCACTTTTAATTACATGCACGTAACTGTTTCTCAGTTGATTAATATGAATTAATATAAATACACATAGAGAAACATAAATATCCATCTGAATATTAATATATACCTAATAGGCAAAAATCAACATGTTTGTTTCATGCTTATGTTTACTCTTAGAGCTGTAATCTAAGACACATGTATAATACTGCTATGTTTATGGAAATGTTTACCGTCATGTCAGATGATGTGCTGTGACGATAAGGCCATGACACTGAGTCAGTGAAACATTCCTAGTTTTAAAGTCAAACGGATTTTCTCTTCTTACTCTACTCTTAAAGTCATACCACATTTTAGTTTCTTTTTTCACTCAATCTTTTTTCCACGGCCTTTAGTTTACCCTAGTTGTTTATTTGTTTTTTGTTTTTTTTTTTTAGCTTTACTAACCTAGACTCTTTAATTCTGTTCCTATTTCCTTAATATGTCTTTGTCACATTGGGGAGATCAGCTTTTTGCCCCAAAATTTCATTCTACTTAATTGTAAATATTAAGCATGATACAAGTATTTGACAAAACTGACTGTACATGTTTGTATATTCAAAAAATTATTTAGAAAGTACTTTTGATGAGACTATAACTATTCAGAGCTACCTGTGCATTATTTTTACCTTAAATAATAAGTATTGTATTAGGCACTGTTAGGTCCTCCTATCTTACCATAAATATTGCAATACCCAGTGAGCAGCCAACATTCTTCCTTAACATAAAGCAGATTTTAATAGAAGCTGCCTGTACTAAATCCAGTTTTAACCAGTCTGAATATTAACTTAGATCCTCACATACCCAGCATAGCAATTCAATTTAAGCTTTTGTTAAAACCTTTAACTTCATCAGAGTAAACCACTCGTGGGATCTCTTTCTTTCATTGACACACTAGATCTAAAAAGTAGTATCCCTATCCCTCCTCATTTTTTCCACTGAAGATAATTTTTTGAAGGAAATGAAAGAGAAAATAAAGCCATAATGATAAGAAAAAAATAAACAAACTTGGTAAGCCAGACTACCAACTAAGTCTCCTTAACCTCATTTTTTATTACTATTTTTTTAAATTATTTCTATTTTTATTTTTTCAATATTAAAATATTTTCTCAAAAAAATAAAAATAAATATTTTCTCACATGGATCCAAATCTGTTCCCATTTGACTCTTCTCTTAGAAGTCTTTTATCAATAAATAACTTCTCAAACCAAACTGAGCTGGTTTAGGTTTTCAATTGATCTGAAACACAAAGCTAAATCCGTTTATATTTTGGCTTTTAATTTTGTACAGTGTTTTTGTTTTTGTTTTATTTTTTCAGTGATTGCAGAGCAAATAATCTGTGTCAATGAAGCAATAGGTAACATTACACCGTTCATAAATATTTCTCCCATGGTGGGTGGAAATTGTTATTTGAAAACATGGCTACAGTCAACCTGCTCATTTGCACTGAAGTACTTAAAAGTACAATTACCACAAAAATAATAGCAATTATCCAGGACCATAAGGAAATATTTGGTTTATTTTTCTCTGTAATAGAGGTCATTCAAAATTAGTTCTTATTTAGTCTAGACCAATTAGCATTTGCAGTAGGCTTTGAGAAACAGCCAATACAGTTAAAATACAAATTAAAATCGCTATGTAGAGTATACTGTACATATATTAATTGGGTTTGGCATGTTGGCCTTGCTTGATAATACGGTCTAATTAACATCATTAGTGAGCTATCATTTGTACATTTTGTGGTGTCTTTACCTCAAGAGAGAATAATTTTGTAGTATAACTTGGTGTCATTTGGAAAATTACCAGTTTCAGTCCAAATAATTCTGAGAAAACTTCATCTTCATCTTGCTACTCGTCTTCAGAAGGGTAGCCTGTGGATGACAAGAAAAATTAGTCACCGCATCGCACCAGGAAGGAGTTTTTATGACATTCAGCAACCAGACCATAAGTACCTCATGATGCTCAGTGCAATTCAAAGTGTTGATGAAGCTGTGATGACCCAGCAACCACCAGTTGACTCTTTTCCGTCTGGTCTTGGGTTGGTGCTGTTGTTACTTTTTGTTTTGTGTGTGAATCAGTGGCCAGCTATATGGTCTGGAATGTATCCTCATAGTTGTTGTCAAGGGATCAAATTATATGGCTTTGAGAGGAAAAAGTTTTCCATTTCGAGTAGAAAACGGATTATGTATTAATCCATAAAGTCCTACCTGCCGGCCCGCCGTTATGCTTTGGTATAGCTGTGTTGTTACGTGTTTTGAGCACAGGAATGAATCTATGTCTAGTCATCCCAGGCATTTTTCTTACATTTTCCCCATAGGATGAGACAGGAGGTAAGATGGATGAGCTGCCACTTTTCCACAGAGGGATGCCGGCAAGATACAGACGTTCCTGATGTAGGTCTTGGCATCAGCTCTCGGTTGGCACAAGGCTCTTCAAAGTTTCCTTAAATAACACTGAGGAAGGTTTTACAGTCTGTGATGAAGCCAACCTCTGCTCTTGACTAGCTCTTTTTTTGTAAAGGTTCTGGGTAAATTTTGAATTTAGCTTTGACTTGTAGGCTTATTGAATTGCAGGAAAAATCCCACCCCCCTCCCCCGGTCACACACATTCTAGCTTCTTCCAAGTCCCCACCATCCTCAGACCTCGGGAGGTGCGGTTAGACTGACTAACAGTCAAGTTCCTAAAGCAATTCTCTTTACAAAATAAAAATCGATTTTTCACAGTTATTCAAGAATGCATGGTGCCTCGGCCCTTGCCGCGGAGGCAGCGCTTTCTCCCCGCAGGCCACCTGCCTGCCGTCGGGGTGCCCTGTGGGTGCCGTCCGGGTGCCGTGCGGGTGCCCTCCGGGTGCCGACCGGGTGCCGTCCGGGTGCCCTCTGGGTGCCCTGTGGGTGCCGTCCAGGTGCCGACCGGGTGCCGTGCGGGTGCCGTCCGGGTGCCGTCCAGGTGCCGTCCGGGTGCCGACCGGGTGCCGTGCGGGTGCCCTCTGGGTGCCCTGTGGGTGCCGTCCAGGTGCCGTCCGGGTGCCGTCTGGGTGCCGACCGGGTGCCGTGCGGGTGCCGTCCGGGTGCCGTGCGGGTGCCGTGCGGGTGCCCTCTGGGTGCCCTGTGGGTGCCGTCCAGGTGCCGTCCGGGTGCCGTGTGGGTGCCGTGCGGGTGCCGTCCGGGTGCCGACCGGGTGCCGTGCGGGTGCCCTCTGGGTGCCCTGTGGGTGCCGTCCAGGTGCCGTCCGGGTGCCGACCGGGTGCCGTGCAGGTGCCCTCCGGGTGCCGGGCCCAGCGGCAGGCGGGCCCCCCGGCGCCCGGCCCCGCCGCTGCTGTCCTCCCAGTCGACCTCGCGCTCCAGCGCGTGGTGGCGGATGCATCGTTTAATCGTGAGCATCGCCAAGCGCCTCGGCTTGGTGTTGGCCCTACTGGCCTTCGGGGCCACGAGCTCACGGGCGACGCGCAGAGAAGCACCCTGTGCTCCCCCCTCTCTTGTGTCACCCTCCAGGGGCAGCCGAAGGGCGGCGATGCCGAGCCCTGCCCCCTGAGGTGGCTCAGAGGCCTGGTCCCGCGGAAGGACCCCGGCGTGCAGGGCTCGGCTTCCCGGGCGGCCCACGGCCCTGCGCGCCCGCCTCCCGCTCTGGGCTCCACAGGGTCCCCCTTCCTTCACGCAGGAGTGCAAGGGCTGTCAGCCTTTTATGCCATGCTGTTGTGATGGACCCTTGCACTGGCTCTCATGGAAGACGGAGCCATCATCTTATCATGAACGTTTAGAAATTAGAACAGAAATTCTCAGTAGGCTGCCACGGGAGTGCTTTGTGGTGTGCTGACAAGAGGGACACGCTGTTTGTGGCAGGCATGACATCAAAACGGGGCCAAGAATGTTGTCCAGTTAATCAGGAATAGGACCAAGAGGCACTCAAAAACTCTGGGACAGTCCCAGAGAGGAGGCAAAAGTTATACCTGAGCTAAAGGGAAAATTAAAAAAAAAAAAGAGAGAGAGAGAGAGAGAGATAATTGTAAACCCCCCCCCCAAATTTTTATTATGTGATGGAAACATTAAACTTAATATGAATTTATTCACTTTCCAATATTTACATTTGACCATTTGATTCATAATAGATACACAGAAATCAATTCCAAGAGGCCTCACATTTTATACTATATTTTTCCTGAACCCAAAAATTTGCATACTGAAATACTTTTTTTTTTCTTTGCATCAAGTAAGACTGTCACCACCCTCTTGGTGGAGGTATTTTATATGGTTTTAAATCCCATCCAGGCCACTTCATATCTGTGTAACATTGGCTGTTCATTTTATTTCCCGGAGTTTCTGTTTTCATATCTAGCAATTAGATTAATAGGTTTCTCACCAAGGAGTTTTAAGAATCAAATGAAATAATATATATGAAAGCTAAATGTCTAGTAGTACCCCGTAAATACTGATTCTTTTTCACTCAAAAAGCAAATATCCATTCAAGGTATAGCAGAAACAAACTGGGCATTTAAAATGCCTGGTACATGAGTTCACAAGTATTTGTAAAAGTAATGTGATTTTGGTATCTGTTAATCATCAGCGATCTTTTGAAATATGCAAAATGCACTTTGATGGCTCTCAAAAACATTTCCTATGTAACAACAGACAAAATTTAATGCTCACTATAGTGTTAGAAGTTTTATATCTCTTGCATTAAATTCTTTTGTATTCCTATTGCCAACCACTTCAGATTCTCAAATCTCTTTTTATCTAAATATGGCTGTAGCCAGTCCTCTGCAATCCATCTTACGTTGCTGTTGTTAATATTGTAAAGTTCAACAGTGAATTTGGAATTCTCTGTTCAAACATCTTTAAAGGCTCCTCAGCTTCCACAGACTATCTCTGAATGTCCTTTCCCTTTCAGCATGTGGCTTTCGACTCCTAACCCTTATTTCCAGATATTCCTATCACACACCTTGTTTTTCAGCCAAATTCAGCTGATTTCCTTCTCCAAACATGTCTTGGGGTTCCCTACACTCTTTTGTTGAAGCCAAACTTTCTGTATAAAATAAACACCTCCCCTCAGAACAACCTCTTTCCCTGCTTGTCGTCTGTTTGTCGGAATTCTGTGCATCCCTCATAATCCAGGTCAAATGTGATGTCTTATAGAACTATTTCCCTCGTGAGCCTCGGAAAAAGGATTTTTTTTGCTCTGAATTTCCACGTAAGACTATATACACTCACACGTGCACACATCTTATGGCAATTATATGGTCTTAGTTTTAGTTTATTTCTCCATGCGCCTTTCTCTCTGACTAGATTAAATTAGTCTAATATGTAAGATGTTTGTCTCCATTGACTTTGTCACATAGAGAATATCTAGGATAATGAAATGTATCTTAGAGTCCTTTTGAAATGAGTATTTTTAAATGGGAATGAATTGAGGACTAGGAGGAAGAAGTATCTGGAAGTATAGATGACACATGAGGAATTTTTTTTTTCATTCTGATTCTATTTATTCACCACAATCCCTTCACTCTACACAACAAAGTACCAACACAACAGCTCCTAAAATGCTACAAGTTACAAAAGGTTGGTCCTGGGGGTGGGAGGAAGAATGGTTTCTGAGCAACAACAACAGGGCCACAGTGACCAGAAGCATATGTGTAGGTGACAGACACCGTTTCGTGTTCCTGGCTCATAGGACTGTGTCTAGAGAAACGGTGATACATACACTGCGTGGCCACTTTGAGAAAGAGGAAGAGCACTTTGTTTTCAAAGGCAATAACTTGCCCTCCAATGTTCTTTTCATAAACTTTCGGGAACGTGCTCTGATAGTACACTCTTGCTCACAGAACTGTGACCCCACTCCTCTCGGAAACACATTCAGCTCTCTCCCATGATCTCCTAAATCAATCACAAACTTTATAGTTCATCCTTCATGATCTGGAACCTCTCAAAGTTCTCTTTGGCTAGTCTGAGATATGGAAGGCTCTACACTGCTCCCATTTTCTTCACATCTCTTCATCTTTCTAGTGTCACACTGTTTTTCACACTTTTTGCTCTGAGTGGAATACTTGTCCACCTAACTGCTTGAGATGCTACTCATGTGTCAAGGCATGATTGAAATTCCCGTTTGTTCATGAGGACATCCCAGATTCCCGACCTTTTATCACAAATAAAATTTGATTTCTTCATCTTCTTCATACACTCTAAATAATTTTATAGAAATAAATAAGTTATATTAAATAAGAGCTAATACATCAAATAATAACATAAGGATTTGTAGAGATTATAACATTGTTTCAATATTTACATGCTTTCATATTCTTTATTAGTTTATAAATTCCTGACATTTAAAAATATTGCACATTGATGAGCCAACAAATATTCTTAGAATTTCTATATAAATGATGCAGGACTGGTTTCATGAGTAAAGTCAGAATAAACTGAACAAAGTGCAATCTTGAATTTTTATGTAAAATAATAAAAGAAAATGTAAATGAATGAGAATTTAGGATAGGGTATGGTAGTCCATTGTTGGATTTCAAAGAGTTGGGAAATGTTAACCAATATCAGCAAAACAGAGACATGAAGAATGATTCATCTTGATCTAACAGTTTGTGATAAAATCAAATATAATCAAAGAAAGCAACTGCTTTACCTCAAAAACAAATCTCTCAGAAATTTCAGTTGGTAGCTAATTTTGGTTCCCAGAAAAAGCCCTTAGTGAGAGCAGGTAACTAAAATTCTTGATGGCTGCCTATAGCAAATTCTATATCAAAAGACCATTGCTAAATTCTTGCTTATTAAAACCTTATTTCTCCCACCCCGTGACTCTGTATAATCTCTCTGTCAAGCCCAGACTTGGCCACTCTATTCTGGGAAGGAAATGCATTCAACTGAAATCCAAAATAACTTCATTATTTCTTTCTTGCCACCCCCCCCCCCAAAAAAAAGCAAAAACAGACCAGGTTATCTATGAGCACATTCATAGTTAGAATTCAATAAACAATTAGAGAAAGACAAATAAACATCTACAGGAAACCCAGTAGAAATAACAGTTGTCATTTAAGGGCTATCTTTCATTGAGATTTTTGGTTTGCTCAGTTGCATTAGGTTTTACATTCAGTATTCCAAATACAGGTTCAACTCTCTTCTCACTTATTATTTTTGTATTTAAGATGTTTTCATATCAGCCCCTCTCATATACTGTAAGTAATTTGGTATAATAATCTCAAGAAATAATGGGATGTTCCACTATCATCTCTAGCCTTTAGCAGAGATTACTGTAGCACACACAACAATTTTATAAATTAAAGATAGTAATGAGGAGAGAACAATTAAACATCATCAGCAAAATGTCAAGTTGATTTTCCTTCCAAGGCATTTAATCCACAAAATAAAAAAATTTCTATGTTTTAAACTAAATTGTTTTAACCTTTCATTTCAATGGATAAGCAAACAATAGCGTTCAGAATTTATGAATTCATTTCAAAGGCATAACCATACCCAAGTCTACAATGAAGCAACATACAATATAATGCCATGTACGATAGAAACATGAGAAAAATGACTCCTATCACCTTGCATCAACTAATAACTTGTACTTCCTGGGAGAAGTTTCAGTCTTCTCTCTTCTGAACTTTTATACAATAGTTGATGAAATAAGAATAAGTCAGCTCCTTCCATGTACTGTTCAACAACAAAACCCTGTCAGGATTCACTCTGCTCAAGTGCTATAATTAGAACTTTCTGGAAGCAAAATTACAGTGATAATTATATTTTCTCTACTAACAGCACATGTGGGAATACAATAGAGATAAACACAATGCAAGAGAGAGCAAAAGAGACAGAGCATTCTCTCTGCCTGACACCTCTGCCGAGAGCTGCACCAGAGACAGGCAATACACTTAGTGTGCAAGTAGTAAGTCACCCCCACGAGCCCAGAGCTCCTCAGTTTGTCACTGTTGGGAAAGAAAGAGTCCCTGGCATCCCTGGGAAACGCTCTGTTGTGGGTTATTACGGTTCAGTCCAAGAATCTCTCTATCCTCCTTCTCTGTCACTTGCAGTTTTCTCCACCAGTTTTTAGTTTTCCTTGTTGGCATATCATGACTAAACAAACACCAGAACTGCCAGATAAATGCAGCTGGATTAGCTGTGCAAACTTAGAAAAAACCTGACCTACAGATGACATGGAGGACGTGTTCCATAGAATGTGCTTTCCCATAGAAGAGATAATGGACAAAGGTTAAATTGACACTTGTACAAAAATTTTCATTTGCCCAAAATGCCCAGAAGAATTATATTGTGGAAATAGAAGGTTGTTGTTGTGCTGTTGTTGTTGAAGGGATACAATACTTGCTTACACAGGGATGCTTTGAGCCAGGAACCCTCAACCCGGGAACAGCCCTCAGTTCCCGCTGGACCTGCCCAGTGCACCGTCTCATCCTCACTCTGTCCCTTGCTACGGTGAGGTGCCCAGAGAGCCCGTCCTGCCTGAAGTGGCAGCCAGCTCAGGCCTGGCTGGTAGGCGTGTTTGTAGAACTGGAGTTCCGGACTCATGGTGGCCTAACTGCTTGAAGAATCAAAAGCTTAAACGGAAAGAAAAATAAGTGAATTGCCAGCTATGTGGTCTGAGAGACACAAGCCAGCCTTTCCGTGTTTGCTCCGGCTGAGAACTACTCGCCGGCAGATGTGACCGCCTCACCGAAGACGGTCTCAGTAAGGACGACCTGTGTGTATGAGGAGGTCAACCCCGATAGGCTAAGAGTACAATTCCACTTCTTTTAAAGTGTGTATGTGTGTGTGTGCGTGTGAGTGTGCGTGTGTGTGTGTGTGTTGGGGGAGAGGAGCGAGCAGAGAATGGGACAACATAATATGAGCTGCATCAGTGGAAATTTTGTTTGAAACGAGAAGAACACGGTCCTTTGTGAGCCCGCTGATACCCAGAGGAAACTGTGCGCACATCTTCTTTAAAACATTGACTCTGGCCTTTGATACCATCGTAGCAGCTCTTTGGGCTCCTTTCCCCACTCTTCGCACTAAGCGTTAGGTAGAGCGCTGCGTGTTCTGGGATCCACCTTCTCCAGCAGCTTCCTAGTAGGAGGACCACTGTCTGTCTGTTCTGTAGGACCCTCTCTTCTCGCCATGGAGGCTCTAGGTATTACACAATGGAAACAAGTATTGGACTCAATGCTGCCCAGAAGCCATCAGCACTTGGGTGCATTGAGTGATTCCGTCTCTGCTTGTGGCCTGGGGAGATCTCCCCTCTCTGCCCTCCAGGGCTCCAAGATGGATGACTGTTCTGAGGGTCTGGAGCAGCCACCTTGTCGTTCGGTTAGGTGACAGGATTTGCCAAGAATCAAATGATTTGGAGGAATGTGAGAGACCTAGACTTTGACATTTGAATGACAAATGTAGGCCATTCATGCAGAGTAAGGCCCACGGCACGCCTCTAAATCCCTGTCTTGGACACTATCATTTCCACCCGTGAACAGTCACTTCTAACGTACCTTGGAGACACAGACGCTGAATAAATGTGCTTGGAACTTACGGAAGTTCTCTTCTGGTTCCTTTAGTTTTGTCAGTGACGAAAGAAATGAGGTCATCAATGGAGAGTGAAGATAAGGAAGAAGCGTCAGAGGTTGAGGAAAGAAGAGGGATATGAAATCTAAGCTAATGGGAAAATGGGAAGATTGGGAAATGGACTTTTATCGTTTTGCAGCATTAGGAGCTATTTGCGATTCTTGGTCATAATGTCAAGGTGATCACTTTAGTGGCATGTGCTTTTTCTGACACTTTCGGCTGCATGGTCGAAACTGTGGAGTTGGCAAAGAGTTAGATTTAAGTGGAGTTAGGATTACATCTGATGATTCATGCTGAAGTAGTTTCGAAGAAAATACAACACAGAGGACATAACACTGTTTGTGACCCAAATTGTGCATTTATAAGACCCGACATGTTTCTGAGCTTTATTGTTCCTTGCAATCCAAATTGCTAATCTCAGAGATCCCAAACTGAACATCTCATTCCCATGACCATGCTGCTCAAAGTTGGCCCTTCCTATTAGTCTCTCCTGCTCCGCTTGCTCTCACTTCTCTCCCCACCCGAAGAAAACGCTTACCACAGTGAAAACAATACTCCGTTTCTTTGTTAGTTGGCGCTCTCTTTCTTTGAAATTAAATATCCAAGATGTCAGGGAACATATAGCAATTTTCGTTTGCCATTCCATTTTCAGCACCTAACACGTGGGGAGCACAGAGTAAATTCTCAATACGTATTTTCAGGATGAGTAAGTGAATGAACAAGTGAATATGAGGAAATGAATGAAGAAAAGAAGAAAACACTCCGGCTGTGGTTTGCACCCTACACCTTCCTGGTTGTGATGAGCTAGAGAAGAGCTGTTTTACTACCGTTCCTTGTAACTAACTGGGTTCCACCTAGCTTCTCGACCTGGGCAGAGGTCAGGGCCAAAGCTGGTCCCTCCATCCTCTCTGTGACTCAGCCTCCCTAAACCATTTCCCCAAAGCTGCTTCCCAAAGAATATTCTCCAGCCACCAACGATTCATCAGACACGGAGCAATTTTCTAAATTACAGGGATTCATGGAATACAAACTCTTCAGAAACGCTAATACATGAATGTACTTTCATGAGAGTTGAGACTTCCGATTTAACGTAGCATGACTGTAGCTCTCTCCCGCGTCAGCCTGTCGTAGTCCCCAGCAGGCTGGGCAATCTTCCTTTGCTGTTATCCTTGGCAGGACTCCAAATACAACTCTCGGGTTAAGGCTGCAGATGACTCCTCTAAATGGGCTGCTTCACATGATGGATAACACTCAGGATCTTTGGAACTTCTTTTTATACATCCTTACGTGCACAGATTTACTTACTTCTACTTGCTACCTTTATCCTCCCCTGTTTTCTCTACTTGACTTCATTCCCTTTTCCTGTCTTTCTGTGGATCTGGTCTGCTTTGCAAGTCTTTAAGAGGCACATCCTCTATTTCATGCTTTCTGCCTTCTCAGACACTGAGATCTGAGGCTCAGTCTTCTTCCGATATTCTTCATCCAGGCCCTGCATTCTCATAATGTTAGCATCAACAAAGCCCGATTTTTCAAAAATAGGTACAAGATATTTCTTATCAATTATAAAAATGACACACTTGTCAACATATTTGGGGGAAATATATTCATTAAAAAATTAGGAAACTCATTCTGTTTTTCTTCTTTAATCCTTAAGTGTATTTTCTAAACAGCTTTGGGGACATTTACTACTTTACTTATATTGCTAATGCAAATTTTGTTAACAAAATCCTGTGACTCCTGAGGGTATTAGCATCAACAGGACTCTGAGACTGCAGGTGGTTTAAGACTTAGAACAGGGCAATGGAATAGGTTTCGTTTATCTAAGTGGTTTCATCTGAGATGAAAGTAGGATGTGAGTTTCCTTCAAATTTCCACTTTCTTCTATGGGCTACAGAAAACGATTTGCCAATATCTACTCAAAAAAGGCTTACTCACTCTGTTTCTAGAACAAGTGAAGTCTGAAGTGCACTTTGGCTCAGTTATCCATCATGATTCAAGCAAGGGAAATTTTAAAGCCAACTCAACTAGATAATTGTCCCAAATCTCCATTTCCCTTTGGTATATGAACACAGTCTATAAAATATTTTGGAAGGGATTATTTGCTTCATTCTAAAGCAGTGGATTCCCAGGATAAATTTAATAAAAGTGATTTGTCATCACCATTGATTCATGGTAAGTAGTTATCCTGGGAGCTTGGCACTACACACTTAACTTTAAAATTTTGCAGAACTTATAATTTCTACCTTCAGGGGTATATCCATTAAAAAAGAACACAAATGAGAAGCTTTTCAGAATCAGATGGATGAGTCAGTAGCAGTAATGACTTCAGCAAAGATTTCTAAGGAGGTAAACACCAGACAGGGAGAAGGATATACCTGAGCCATATCTTTATGAGGAAGTTCTTTAAAATACGTCCATAGTAATTTTTAAGAATGTGTGAAGCCAACTGTGTTTTGCCTTGAAACTTTCACAATTTAAATTAATTATATTCAGAAAAAATGCAAATGAGCTTTGCCAAAAACTTTCTTCCCTTAAATTTCAATCCTGTGGGAGTTTCAATGAAATGCATTGGATATGTTTCTGATTCATTTTTTATTTATTAAATCATTACAGAGGCTATAATGAAGCATTGGGTTGTACTTTTCTTAGTCTTTTCAACACAATTTCTAGAAGAAGCATTGAAGTCTTTGCAGAGTTAAAACTGAGCTCAAACTGCATGGTCTGTAGAATGAGAAGTAATTTGCCACTTCCTGGTAAGTGGGACACAAGAGCTGATGTTGTGCCCAAGATTGCGAATCCGAGAAAACGGCAAGGAGCCGACACCGATGCAAACACACGAGGGTTTATTTACAAGCTCGAGCTTGGGTCCAAGTATACCCGACAGAGCCAAGCAGGGACTTGGACCCCGAGGTGGGTTTCAGCTTAGTTTTTATGGGCTGGTCTAGGGGATCTTCAGAAGGGCTGGAGCAATTTCTCAAGTTCTGTTTACATTTTGATATGAGGCCTTCAAGGGCATTGAGCTCTGTTCTTATTCTAATAGGGGCTTCCTGCCCTTGGCTTGGGCTCTGTTCTTATTCTAATAGGGGCTTTCTAGGACGTTAAGCTGCAAGCTGTTTTCTTCCTGTAACTGAAATAAGGTAAAGTTCAGCTCTTATTCACAGGGGCCTGGGATGGCTGTACTTGTGCTAAGGCTGAACTTAAAGTGGAATGGCCTTAATTTTCTTGGCCTCCACACTGAGGATGCTTCTATTACTAAATTATTTCCTTTTTGATATCAGAAAAGGGATGAAGGGAAGAGCCTCATTATATAATAATCTTCACAGGTTTTATGGAGTTAGGGAAGTAAAACCAAACTTCAGTTAGAGTACTGGAGGAATGGAATTCTGGAAAGATGGCAGAGTAAGAAGTACTAGGAATCAAGTTTCTCCACCTAGACAACAGTTCCACAGGGCTGGTGTGTCTGATAGAACTATTTTGGAACTCTGGAGTCTATTGAAGATTTATAAATACTAGGGAAGGCTTAGCTGTTAAATTGTGGTTGATTCTGCTCAATTTAGCTCTTGTTTAGGTAGTGGCTCCTTACCCCACAACCCCCAGCTCTATGCACATGTTCCTACAGCAATTTCCATGCAGCTCATGGGAGCTGGGATGGGCAACAAGGATTCTGTTCTCCAGATGTCCGGGACCAGTGTTCTGGTTGCTGCTTCTGATGAGAGAGGTACAGAAACAGAGGCAGGCAGCCATTGTTGTTGTACCTCCTTATCTTGTTGCAAGTCCCTCTCCTCCAACAAAAGTAACTTCTAGGGAATTTAAAGAACTGGCACTTTGATCACCTCTTCATTTTTTTGCTATTGCCACCTTGGGGGTCTGATACTAGATACTAGGATATTCAAAAGCAAGTGTATACATGGAGAAAATTTAAAAGTCACCACACCTACTCAGAGAAAAACATAGGCCCAGAAAAGACCTAGAAAGATCTTTACCTTACACTTCAGGTTGATTTTCAGCACAGAACAGCTTATAGCAATAAACGAAACAAAACAAAGAAAAAACAGCAAAACCTGGATCAAGAGGAGAATTTCACTTCCATCATTACCACATTATTAGATTTAAATGTCTGGTTTTCAACAACAGAAAAGCACAAGGCATACAAAGAAACAGGAAAAGTATGGCCACTTCAAAGAAGAAAAAAGCAACAGAAGCTGCTCCTTAGAGAGAACTGACATAGATCTACTAGACAAAGACTGTAACATCAGCTGTCCTGAAGATGCTCAAAGAACTAAAGAAAGGCATGGGGAAAAAAATCAAGAAAATTATGTCTAAATAAAATGGACCCAACAAAGATACAGAAAACCTAAAAAAGGGGGGGGGGGGGAGGAGAAATTCTGGAGCTTAAAAGTATAATAACTGAAATAAAAGATTCACTAGAAGGGTACAAAGGCAGATTTGAGGAGATAGAAGAAAGACTCAGCAAACTTGACTGACAATTTTAATTATAAAGTCTTAGAAAAGAAAAAAGAAAAACTATCACTAAAAACCCTACATCTAGCAAAACTGTCCACCAAAGCCCAGGGAGAAATTAAGACATTCTCAGATACACAAGAGCTGAGGGATTCTTTGCCACTGGACCTACTCTGTATGACCTGCTAAGGGAGTCTTGCAATTTGAAAGGAAGGAGCTGTAGACAGTAACTTTAAGCTGTATGAAGAAATAAAGAACACAGGAAAGGTAAATATATGGGCATACAAAAATCAGTATTTTTTAACTTTGGTAACTCCACATTTTGTCTTTTACATGGTTTAGGACACATGAGTCAAAAAAAAAATAAAATAAAAAAATAAAATAAAAATTAAAAAAAAAGGACACATGAGTCAAGACACATAATGCATTAACATTGTATTAGCTTATTTTTGGATACATAATGCATAAAAATGTAATTCTGTGACACCAACAACTGAAAAGGTAGGGATGGAGCTATGAAGGAGCAGAGGTTTTGTTGTTATTAAAGTCAAGATGGCATAAATTAAAATTAATGTGTTATAACCTTAGGATTTTAAATTTAATTTCCATGGTAACCACAAAGAAAATAACTATAGGATATTAAAAAAAGGAAATGAGAAGAGAATTAAAATATTTCATTACAAAAGAAAATTAAATGCAATCCAGTGGTGGAACTTCTTCTTCTCATTTATTTTTTCTCAGAACACTGGTTTGTATCTAGAAAACAGGTAGGCAAACTTTTCTGTAAGGCCTAAATAATAAGCACCATAGGACATGTGGGCCATACAGTTTCTGTTGCAATTATAAACAAAACAAAACAAAATTAAACACAACAGAAGACAGTAATGGAGGAAATGAGGAACAAAAATCTCAAGTGGAAAACATATCATATATGGAGAACAAATAGCAAAATACCCAAAGTAAAGTCCTCTTTGTCAGTAATTACTTTAAAGGGAAATAAATTAAATTCTCCAATCAAAACACAAAAATTGGCAGAAAAGATTTATAAAAAATGACTCAACTATATACTGTTTACAAGAGATGCATGTTAGATCCCAAAACACAAATAGATTGAAAGTGAAAGAAAGGAAAAAAGATACCTCATGCAAATAGTGATCAATAGACAGCAGATATAGCTATGTTAATAGCACACAAAAATAGGCTTTAAGTTAGTAAAGGTGAAAAAGACAAAGACATTAATAAATACTAATAAAAGCTTAAATATAACAATTATAAACATTCATACACCTAATAGACCATCAAAATATATGGAGCAAAACTGACAGATTTGAAGAAATAGACTCTACTATAATAACTGGAGATCTCAATACCTAACTCTCTCGATAATGGGTAGAACACCACACAGGAGATAGTAAGGAATTAGAGGACTTGGATAACACAGTAACACCAGGAGATCTAACAGATGCGTACAGGACATACTACCCAACAACAGCAGAATTATATTCTTCTCAAATGCACAGGGGGCATTTTCTAGGATAAATCCTACAGTAGGCTACAAATTAAGTCTCAGTAGATGCAAAAAGATAATTATCACACAAGGTATCTTACCTGACTACAGGGAATGAAGCCAGAAATTAAAAATAGAAAAAAAAACTGGAAAATTCATAGGGTTTTTTTTTTTTTTTTTTTTTGGAAATTAAAGAAAACACTCTTAAACAATGAATGGATCAAATAAGAAACTATGAGGGAATTCAGCAAATACTTAGAGACAAGTGAAAACAAAAGAATAACATACTAAAACTTAGAGAATTTACAGGGGAAATTTGTAGATTTAAATACTTAAATACTTAACAAAAGAACCAAAATCAACAACCTGTCTTTAAACTTATGGATCTAGAAAAAAACAAAAACCCAAAATTGGGAGAAGGAAGAAAATAATAAAGACTACAGCAGAGATACATGAGAGAGAATACAAAAACAACAGAAAAAAAATCAATGAAACCAAAAGTTGGTTCTTGAAAATATCAAAAAAATTTACCAAACTTTAGCTAGATTGATTAAACAAAAATAAAAAAAAAAAGAAGAAGAAGAAGAAGAAGAAGACTCAAACTTGTAAAGTAAGAAATGAAAGTTGGGGTATTAATACCAATTCTACATAAATAAAAAAGATAAGACAATATTATGAACAGTTTTACATCAACAAATTGGATGACTTGGATGAAATGGATAAATGCCTAAAATCAAAATACTTATTAGAACTCAATCATGAAGAAATAGAAAACCTGAACAGACTTATAATTAGTAAAGAAACTGAATCAGTCATCAGTAATATCCTGTCAAACAATAGAGCCCTGGACCTAATGGCTTTACTGGTGGGTTGTACTAAACATTTAAAAAAGAACTACAACCAAAAGTTTCTTCTTAAACTTTTTCAAAAAAATTGAAGAGTAGGAAATGCATCTTAACTCATTCTATGAGACCTGCATTGTTTTAATGCTAAAGTCAGATACTATAGGGAACTTATAAACATTTTCCTTAGGAACATTGATACAAAAATGCTCCAGAGAACACTAGCAAATGCAATTCCTCAGCATATTTAAAGATAATATACTGCATCCAGGTGAAATGCAAAGATGGTTCAATATATAAAAATTGATAAATGTAAGATACCATATTAACACAGTGAAGGGGAAGACCCTTAATGATCATGTCAGCTCTATTAGTGCTTAAAAAAATTCAGAACTCTTTCATGCAAACCTCGAAACGATTTAGAAAAAGGAAAACAGAGCTAGAGGCATCCAATGTCCTTACCCCAGAATTTACTACAAAGCTACAGTAATCAAAGCAGTGAGAAACTGGAATGAATACAGACATATTGAACAATAGAGTAGGATAGGATAGGATAGGATAGGATAGGATAGGATAGGATAGGATAGGATAAGATAGGATAGGATAGGAATCCCATACCTAAACCTTGCATATATTGTTAAATGATTTTTGATAAGGGCACTAAGACCATTCAATGAGGAAAAGGCTGTCTTTTCAACAATTTGTGCCAGGAAAACTGAATTCCACCTGCAAAACCATGACATTAGGACCACCTGGGTGTCTCAGTGGTTGAGCGTCTGCCTTCAGCCCAAGGCGTGACCCCAGGGTCCCCACAGGGAGCCTGCTTCTCCCTCTGCCTGTGTCTCTCCCTCTCTCTGTCTCTCTCATAAGTAAATAAAATATGTTTTTAAAAAAAAATGGCACTACAGCCTTATTTAACACCATGTACAAAAATTAACTTCAAATGGATCAAAGACCTAAAACTCTTATAAGAAATATAGGGTAGAATCTTCACAACATCGCACTTGGTAATGATTTCTTTGTTACAGCCCTGAAGATAGAGGCAACACAAGAAAAAAACAGACAAATTGGATTTCACAACCATCGACAAAAATCATACATCAAAAGACAATATCAAAAGAGTAAAAAGCAATCTGAAAAATAGTAGAAAATATTTGCGAATCACATATGTAATGACAGATGAATATCTAGAGTATAGAGAGAACTCCTAAAACTCAAAGACAAAGGAACAAACAACCTGATTAAGAGAAAGGCAAAGAGTAGACATTCACGCAAAGAAAATATGCAAGTGGTCAACAGGCAGATGAAAGGGCGCCCGGCAGCCCTAATCTTTGGGGAAAGGCCAAGCAAAATCACAACGAGCTATTACTTGACACCTGTTGGGATGGGCCTGGGTGCCACGTGAAGCCACCGCGGGCTGCGCGGGCCTGGAGTCCCTCGCATGAACATGGGGACGCGAGCAGAGGGGCGCGCGCAGCGCCGGTGGTCGCGGCCGGCCGGGGGCTGCGTTTCAGGGCTGCCCTGGGGCAGAGCCCCGGCCGCAGTGTGGGTGCGCCCACGGCCCCGGGGCCAGCCGCCTGCCAAACGCGGCCGTTGGCCGCAAGGAGTAGTTTGTAAGGACCCAAATCGGGGGAAAGGGGCCCAAGACGAAAACAAACGTCCTTTTAAAGTCATTATGGGGTTTTACGTTCATGTCACTTTGATGTGTGTCTTGATGTTTCACACAAACGTGAGTTACTGAGACGCTGGCTGTGTGAGGCCTGTCCCCGGTCACCTGCAGGGCCGCCGCGGGAGGGGCCTCTCCGGGCCTGTCCCCGGTCACCTGCAGGGCCGCCACGGGAGGGGCCTCTCCGGGCCTGTCCCCGGTCACCTGCAGGGCCGCCACGGGAGGGGCCTCTCCGGGCCTGTCCCCGTCACCTGCAGGGCCGCCACGGGAGGGGCCTCTCCGGGCCTGTCCCCGTCACCTGCAGGGCCGCCGCGGGAGGGGCCTCTCCGGGCCTGTCCCCGTCACCTGCAGGGCCGCCGCGGGGAGGGGCCTCTCCGGGCCTGTCCCCGTCACCTGCAGGGCCGCCGCGGGGAGGGGCCTCTCCGGGCCTGTCCCCATCACCTGCAGGGCCGCCTCGGCCTTCTGCTTAGTCCCCGGAGTGAAAGCACGTGACCGCGTGACCCTGGGGGCTCTCTCGTACCCAGGCCCCAGGCAGAGGCTGCACAGCGTCCGGGAGGCGGGGGCTCCCTGCCGCGGGGACAGCGGGGCTCCCGTGACCCTTAGGCCAGGGGATGGCTCCGGGCGCGCTGGGCGGGGGGGGTGGGGTGGTGGTGACTATCCCCGGCTGCTCCTGCTTCGCGACACGGGGCCCTTCTTGCCCGCACGGCTTGTCCTGGGTGGACAGCGACGCGGCGGCCGTGCGCTGCGCAGGCGCAGAAGGGCCTCCCCCCCACGTGCGCGGTCCCCCCTGCGGTGAGCGCGGGCGCCGGGGGCCGCGGAGGCGCAGGTGCAGCCGCACAGTCACGCGTGTGACTGAACTGCCATCGCCGCAGCGAGCTCGCTCCCCTGCGCTTCGTTGTTTTCCTAAAACACCCGTCAATCACCCGAAAGCAGCTGCTCAATTTTCAGACGCTATGGGTGAAATTCTTTACCGAAGAGGAAAATAAACTCAAGACGAAAATACATGTGAGACCCTAATTCAGAATCTCCTTTCTAAGCTTTTATCAAACTAGCACCAAATACAAAAAAAGAAAGAGAAGAAAGAAAGAAAGAAAGAAAGAAAGAAAGAAAGAAAGAAAGAAAAGAAAGAAAGAAAAGAAAAGAAAGAGAAAAGAAAAAGAAAAAGAAAAGAAAAGAAAGAAAAGAAAAGAAAAGAAAAGAAAAGAAAAGAAAAAAAAGAAAAGAAAGAAAAAAAAGAAAGAAAAGAAAAATTCCATTTTACTTTTGACTTTGTCCAGGGCTCTAATAACTTTCATGGGTCAAAGAAAAAGAAATCTTGTTTCTCTGGATCTCTCATATTCTGCGTCTGACACACTTGAGGCAGTCTTGAAGGGATTTTTTTTTTTCAATTTAAAAATACAGTATAAATAAATAAATAAATAAATAAATAAATAAATAAATAAACAAAATTTAAAAATCAGTTCCAATCACTAGAACACATGCCAGTTACTACACACCCCTCAGATCCAAGTCACACCTGCTGTAAACTACGTGACCTGCAGGCCACATCCCACTCCGGCTGTTTGTTTCCTAAGGTGCATGCAGCTGCATCCAGGGCTCTCTTAGTGCAGCCTTTGGTCACATTTCCAAACCTTTAGGGATTGAGGATTTTCAAAATAATTTCCTGTGACACTCAAAACAGCCAGCTTTCCTTTTGTGGGACTTAGAAAATTCTGGCCAACTTTGCAGCGGGTGATGTTTGATCTGTGCTTTTGCTCCAGGTTTCGCCCACATGAGCTCACTTTTCTTATCCCCAACTTGTGAGAATAGGAACCGCAAGTGTCCATTCCATGCTCTGCTCTTTTTTTATGTGGTGTGATAAATGCATCTGAAAAAATGCATTCAGAACCGAGCGATGCTCACTCCAGGCTTGGATCGGCTCTACATCAGCCACTTTCCCTGTCTGAGATCAATCCCTACCATCAGAACACCGTTTATTTAGTGGCACTAATGGGACATCTAGATCTGCTTTCTTTTCTCAAACTAAATCACTCTGCGAGGTCGATAGTCCCTGACTCTAAAACTGGACCCATTATGTTAATTCTAATGGTTAGCCTGCAGATGCTCTGTCTAAAGACTGTTCTAGGAATGAGCTTGGTTTTAGAAGAAAATGACTTGGGTAAAGTGTTCCTGAACTCCTTCTGTAAGACCAGATGCAAAAGGACAAGGCGCAGCTAAGCCTTTGTGACATGATGCTTTGGCATCATAATTGGGATTATATGAGGTCCATTAGTTGAGCACCTACAACCTGACAAGACCATTGAGTTACAAAATAAATCATGTCTTCCCTGCATTCAAAGTTCAAATCTGAACAGAAAAATTGACATAAAAGCAGTAATTAAAAAGACAATATACGGAAGACACACACACACACGAATAGGCGTTTACAGAGGATGTGTCATCAAGCGTGAGCAGGACCACAGCAACCATATACAATGGGATAAATAATCCACTGGAAGGAAGAGACTGAAAGGTGTGACTATATGAATGTGTATGGAGTGTTTGGCACATAGAAAACGGCCCATCTGGGGCGCCTGGGTAGCTCCTCCGGTTAAGCCTCCAACTCTGGGTTTTGGCTCAGGTCAGGATCGCAGGGTCGTGACATCGAGCCCCGCGTTGGGCCCTGCGCGCAGCAGGGAGTCTGTGTGGGATTCTCCATCTCCCTCTCCTTCACCCCCTCTCCCTGCTGGTGTGCTCGCCCTCTCTCTTTCAAATAAATAAATAAATCTTAAAGAAAAAAAAAAAGAAAAAGAAAAACATGGTCCATCTGATCTGGTTGGTCTGCGATCAGTGTATTCAAAGAAGATTCCGAGTGGTAAGTGGGCCTGGCCACCGTGGAGCTCTAGGAGGCCAGAGGCTTGCCAGGGGGCCAGCGCCTCTCCCACACTGAGGTCCCCCCGGGAGCTGGTTACACGTCCAAACAGTTCCTGATTCAGCATGGTTGGGGTGGACTAAGAATTCTGCGTATTTAGCAAGCACCTTAAGAGCTATGGGCCCAGAACACCACCCCAGACCCGTCTGCGGGGCCCCTGCTGCAGGCACCCCCCAAGGGCCCTCATGCCTCGAGGGTCCTCCTCTGACATTTCCAAGCTCCCTCGGCTGCGCTGCAGCATTGCACACACTTGGAGCCACGTGGGCTCCGGCCTCTCTCTTTCAGGATCCTCTTCAATCCCCTACAGTCCGTGGGGTCAACACACCCCGGGAGCTGCAGGGCTGGTATTGCAGCATCAGTGGGGCTGTCTCCCGGCCCCAGTATTTCTTCCACGCAATCGCCTTAGCTTGGGCGGTTTCAATAGAGCTGGCACACTGATTGCAGGTGCCTCAGTTACATGGGACACGCCCCAAGGTCAGGCCTCGGGTGCACCGACACATAGACACGAGGACCTTGAGCCACGGATAACCTGTGTTGGCTCCTGCCCTCCCACTGACACTTGCTCCCCGGCGAGCTGACGTCCACGGCAGTGCGCCCTCTGCTCAGAAGCACCTGATGCGGGGGCCTGTGGGAGGCACCCTGGATGCCGTTCACACCTGAAATCCAAGGTTTGCCCATGGCCCCCGCTGCTTCCGGGCCACGGGTCAGAAGGCTTTCACAGGTGGCCCCCCTTACTCTGCCCTGCCAAGGGGCTGTGCTCATTGATACCCTTTCTTCCCTCTGATTAATGTGGTCACTCCCGCCTCCTAGGTCAGTCTGAAGCTATGCCAGGGGAAGGATGGAAGCTCCCACGATTTCTAGTATTTCAGCTAAACAAATATTTGTTAAGTGGATTGTTAAGTGATCCAGACATGGTGCAAGGTTTGGGAATATAAGGCTCAGTTGAGTCATGACCCCTATTCTTAAGGAAATCACAGCATGTGATGGACACATAAGATAAATGAATAAAAGTTATTGTGGTAACTCCCATAACTGTAAGAAGTATGAATCACCACAGAAACATAAAAGAATAAGCAGTTAATGCTGCCCAGATTCGATTTAAATCAAACCAGAATATGTTTTTAAGGAAGTCTTCATTCATTCAAGCAGTAAATATTTTTGTGTGTGTTTGTGCTGTGCCAGACATTACACCCAGTCGCTGAAGATGGAGGCAATTGTCAAAGAATAGTGTGAATGACACCAAGTTTCAAGCTGAAGCAAGTTGAATGATAAATGAACCGTCCTTAGGCTGTGGTCTTTCTCTGGCACGTCTTCCTCATCTGTTAGAGATGAGAGCAATAATTTTTGTAAGGATTGCTGAATAAATGAAAGGACAATGGAATGTTTCTGAATCTTTCTTTTTAATCGTCATTTATCTCAAGCCCTTACTGGGGTAAGACCCCTTATTTAGAGCCTTTTCTTGAGTTATACTCCCCCTAATTACAACCTACACAAAGTGTGTTCATTAAGAATCGATCCCCGTTTGACTGATAAGTTCCTCAGCAAAGTTTTAAAGGCTGCAAATAATCCTAGTGATGAGAATCCAGTTATGTTGCCATCCATGTACATCCAGTTTCTCAATATATTTTGTCATCATACTTCATAGCAAGCCTCTCCATTGAATGCTAGCAGTGGGATATCCTTATACTCAAACTCAAGGAGCTGTTGGGGTGTGTGTACCAGCCTCATCTTGTCGTTAGAAGGAATAATTCTCTTGTAACTGTGATATTAAGTTCAGGGGGTACCTTTACAGCTGCTGAATCGAATGTTGGCAATAATAGTAAGAAAAAATGCTGCCACTTTCAGAGACTAATAAACTGCCCCCAAAATCTATGATGATAGTCTACTTTGAGTTGCTTACTCCATGAGATCTGAGTGTTCAAAAGTCATTACTTCTGTGGGTGATGAATTTAGTCTAGAGAACAGCTGATATGACATGAAAAATTTAATTGCATTGAATTTAGAGACTTTTTCTTGAAGAGCCTTTGAAACATTGGACTGGTGATGAATCATGTTACAAAAGGGTAGACCTTTAGGGATGCCTGGTGGCCCAGTGGTTAAGCGACTGCCTTCAGCTCAGGTCATGATGCTGGAGACCTGGGATTGAGTCCCACATTAGGCTCCCAGCAGGGGGCCTGCTTCTCCCTCTGCCTGTGTCTCTGCCTTTCTCTGTGTGTCTCTCATGAATAAATAAAGAAAATCTAAAAAAAAAAAAAAGGAAAAAAAAGAGTAGACCTTTAATCCATTTCAACCGTGTGGGATAACAAAAACATGGTGGCCAAAATATTGAGGATGTCATTTCTTTAATCCGATAAAATATGGGATCAGTTAAGAATGGTTAGTGATTAAGTCTTTTTTTAAATGGTCAATTATCATTTTTTAAACCTATGTATTCTGATAGCGACTTTCTTTGTTTTTCCACATATATCTCATATGTGACAAATATTTATAGACTTCAAGTTTCATAGAACTTCATGTTATGCTGTCACTTCATAAAAGGATTCCGCTAGCCTGGATTTGGGATGTCTTTTGGCTTCCCCTCTCAATGATGTTTTAATTTTGTTTCTACAAGGAAGTATGGTTACATGAATACTGTCTTTGAACTTCAGCTTTAAATTAGCAGTTACTGACAAGTGTAGGGATTCAACACACAAAAATACCAATGGCATTGATATTATCACCTTCAAGTATTTGCTACAGAGAGTAAAAAACTGAATTCTTTATTACAGCACGTTAAGGCAAAAGTTTTCACATCTGAAAACATATAGGAATCAAGCAGTGGGCTTAATATAACACTAAGAAGATACTAATGATTCTGAGTCATAATGTAGACATGCTGTTCTCTAGAAAGGAGACAATGAATAGAATATAAAATTACAGTGTCTTTTTATATTTGGCAGCAAATTTTTCCCATGATTGATTATCTTTATATCAGTTTCATTGGTCTCACTAAATTCTGGATCATTGATCACCAAAGTGGGGTGCAAGCAATCAAGGGCAAAATAGAGGATAGATTTGGAATGTAGGAAATGTATTAGAGAACTTGATTTTACTTTTTAACTTGTCCTTTTTAACTATGTTTTATAACTCACAAGTTGTATAAATAAAATAATAAACTATAATATTTGTAAATAAACATGTTAAAAGTGCATACTCAGAAATTTTACGGTTGCTAAGACTAGTTTCAAATGTCTGGAAACTGTTACTGTAGATTATATGAGTTTAGATTATGCTTCCATAATAAACGATACACAGATTTTGATCCTTAACACCACAAAGTGCTATTTCTGCGTTACCCAGTGTGTCCTGGGGGTCTGGGTGACTACTCTCCAAGGCAACAGTACTCCATCTAGTGTGAACCAGTGGGGGAGAGTCTAGCATTCTATAACTACTTCACCGTAAACACACGGTCTCCTAGATTTGAGCAGTAGGGAAAGAGAAAGGAGATAAGTGTGCATAAAATCTTTTATCATTTATCAGCAAAACAAAGCCCCGTTTATGCCTAATTTTAAGGCCATAAGGCCATGAATTCTGTCATAAATGAGAAATATTGGTAAGCAAATCAAATATCCACCACATTCATTAAAAACAGATCTAAATTGTAATACAGTTTATATAATTCAAATATTATAAATGTACACACACACATATATGCTATGCACACATTTTCAATACTGATCATAGAGATGTATATATTTACATTATAGTGAAAAATCAGGATGTCCATCTTTTAATTAAAATACCATATTATGAAGTTATAGCCTATAAGTTAGAGTAGCTTATATTTCTGCTAGCCTATATTTATTTGAAAATCATCTTTTTATCAAATCACTAAATAAAAAGAAGATAAAAATATTCCTTTCCAGTCTATTTGGCATTATGTACAAATACTTGAAAACTATTTATCTTCCACATTATGATCATATTATATTAGAAGTTAGAATTAAGTTAGAAGAGAGGAAATTTGATCATAAGAAAATTTAGAATTTTAGCACTCCTGTTCTACAGAAGCAACTGAGGTATTTAAATTAGTATTTTTTTTAATACAGACAATGTACTGGTTTCTATGCCAAATTCCTTCAGTTTAAGGGGTCTTGGCTTTTCACAGCCAAGTTTTTAAGTATGAGGAAATTGTAAATGAAAACATATTGTGTCCTCTGATCTTGGAGGTGGCAGCTTTTGCTACATAACTGGGTAGGAGATTGATCTCATTCTTTGGTTTTCCTTTTTATGATGAAGAATTTAAATTTGTTCTATTTTAACCAACAGTTAAAAAAATATTGCCTAGCCTTGGTGAAAGAGTGGTGCTTCATAACTACATAATAGCTTCATCAACAAATAAGAGTCTGCTTCCTGCAGTGAAGCCACAAATATGTTGAAAGTCTGTAGCCTTCTGCAGGATGTACAAAGATCTCTGCTCGAGTCCCTTTTGGGCCATTTGCCTTCCTTGTGGTGGCAGTGGTTGTCTGGCTGCATTGGTGTACATCTAAAACACATCTTACAGAATTTTTAATAATGCATTCTTGGGGAAAAAGGGAGAACATCTTTTTCCTATGCTATAAGCACTTAAAGCACTCCTCTGATGACTTATTATGTTGTGTGGTTTGGTTTTTTTTTGACAATTGAAGATTGATTAAATAGGGGCATACAGAGGGGTTTTAAGGGAAAGTGGACAGAAGTACTTGAAACTTTTCATTATTATCAAGCTTATTTTATATTCATTTTTTGTCAATGCTACACAATCTATAATGGTGAAGCTAAGATCACAACTGGAATTATTCATAGGGAGTTAAAGAAGCCACACTCATGTCACCTGAAGGCCTTTCATCTGGGCAATAACAAGTCCATTGCATTTACTTGTTCATCCAGTCCCCAAATTCCACTTGTTATCATCAGTGAGAATATGTTCCCAGCTCTAAGTAATTATCATCCAAGAAAAAAGAGAAGAAAGAAAGAAAGAAAGAAAGAAAGAAGAAAAGAAAGAAAGAAAGAAAGAAAGAAAGAAAGAAAGAAAGAAAGAAAAAGAAAGAAAGAAAGAAAGAAAGAAAGAAAGAAAGAAAGAAAGAAAGAAAAAGAAAGAAAGATTCTTCTAGGTCAGACTTTCTAGAGGGCAAGTATCTTGAGTATTGTCTGACCTACTTATACTGATTATATGATTCAATGATGACTTCAGCGAATTTTCCCTGGAGAGTTTCCTTCCACCCTGTGTCTTTCACAGCAATTTAGGTCTATACTAGAGCAAACAGACCTTTTCCATTTCTATTCTTTTTTATTTTAGAAGCAAGTTTCACATTCTTCAGTAAAATCATCTGGAGGTTAACAGCAATATATTATGAAATGTTTTCTAAGGTTACCTTGCTGTATGTCTAAGATAGATTTTTAAATGAATAATGTGTTCTTTAAAATCTCATAAGCTTATCATGAAATTTTGATGTTTTCTACATGAAATTCACCTATTTACCTCTGGGCTGGATTATAATTTAGGTATAATGGAGAGGTATGTTGATTTCTTAAACATATAAGAATTCATAGATAAAATCAAAGGTTTAGTTTATTCCTATTAGTTAGCTGGTTCCTGTCCCCAGACTCTTAAATTTTATATTCTGTGATTTGTAAAACAGATGATTCCTTTATGATCCTTAGGAAACTTTCTTGACTATAGATCTTCTTTGTTTTTAGGTAGGTTATTCCTCACTAATGATCTAAATTACTCAAATTCAAATACCTCATTATTTTGCATTATTCAACCAAATACTAAGTCATAAATAAATTTTAAGATCTTTAGCCTCCATATACATCGTTTCTCATTTTCAAGCAAAATAATTTTAATTTCTTAATTTCCATTATTTAGATGGTCAACAAAATGCTTTGTCATGCCATTTTCAGTTTTTCTGCTTTCTTCTTAACTCGTAAACTTCAATCCTGGGTCAATGCTAGGATAAAAGAGACGACCTCACAGCAAATACTTGGTTGCAGTACTCCAATATCCTGATTTACGCCTGCTTAGCCTCTTCTACACTGCCTTTAGTTCACTAGATTGTAAATATTTCCGCCCCCTGCCATTTCACCTCCAGGGAAAATCTAACAAAAGGAACAGGTAATATTTTGATCATCCCACTTAGAAAGCTTTCTTAACATTATGGAGAAAATGTATAATAAACTTGATTCTTGAGATTACATATCAAGGCTATGCTCTCCCAGGAATCTTGTACTCAACAGGTGAATGTGCAAATGCACGAATAACAGAAGAAATGAGTTCAGGCTTAGGAAGTTCCTTGAGTCTGGAAGTTGTTTGAATACGAGGTGTTGTTTAGAGTCCTTGGCAAGGGTTTCCTTCCAAAGAGCCTTTGTGAGGAGGGTCACCGCACAGTGCAGCACAAAAGCCGCCAGAAGTAACCCTTCTCACTCAGCCCACCGCTGGAACTAGCCTAGCCCAGGCACACTGAGTATCTACTATGTGTCAAGCATTTATGCACCTTATCTCACCTAATGCCTACGTTAGCCCTGAACAATAATATATCCTCATAATCCTAAATTCACACCTTAGGATATAAAAGTGTAGAGGCATTGCATTGTTTGAGGTCATGTGGCCAGTTCGTGGCAGAGTCAGAATTCACAGCCTGGCCTATTTGACTGCTAAGTGAATACCGTGACTTTTTATGCTGTATTGCCTGTGCTTTGTGAATACTTCCAGGGTCACGCCAATTTGTACCTTTTATGATGTCCTCTCCCCACTCAGACTAAGCAACAGTTCCGGGGAGTTTATTATAAAGCATCTTTATTTGCTAAATTTTAGCACGTTTTAAACTGAAGACAAAAGACTTTGCACAAAAATAAACTAAACAATTTTTTAAATCCTCTAAACTATAATTAGCACAAATTTAAATGGCAAATATCAAGTACTGAAATAAAACACCTGAAACACAATTATGCTAAACTGTAGCATCTTTACTAGAACAAAAAATAATGAAAACCATAAAGTAATTATCAGTTGCAGGGAACATTGGATCTCCTGCCCTCATGAGGTCTACTTTAACTAGAAGAGTGCATCATGCTCAGATTAAAATATTCTGTTTACAGTAACCATTTTTACTTATAAAGATATTTCAGAGTTAATTATTTAAAGCCACTACTGTCACAGACAAAACACATAATATTTTCAAGATTGTATCTTGATATTTTTAAGCTAGACCCAAAGTAGCAGTAAAGCAATATGAAGCTATAGAAACTATCCAGATCTTTCAACCCTGCATGCTTTAATAGTCCAGGGTTATTGCAAAGCTGTCCTGTTAATTCCAAAGGAGCCACTATTATAAATTTAAAGTGGGAATAATTATCGTACAAGAGAGGAGATGGAGAATTATCCTAAGTTTCCACAGGGAAATATTATTCTCTTAAAAACTTTATGGCTTTAAAAAAAAAAAAACAACTATTTTCATTTGATGAATTTCACTAATTGACCAGTAAACAAAAGTATAAAAATGAGTTCAAATGATTTTATAATGTTGAACAATAAGTGAAATCACAAAGTATTTCTTCTTGGCTGCCAACTTTTTCTTTGTTTTAGGAGCACAATCCAGTTCCCAGTTAAAGTGTTCTGGCTTTTCTTTGAAAACTACTTATTTGCTTCTTGACTACAATCATGTGCTTTCAATTTCTTTTGCATTTTACCACTTACTTTCTACAGCATTCTTTTATGGATGAACGACTGCCTGGCAAAATAGAAACTTAACCACAGTATGTAATTAAGTTCTTTGCACAATGGAAGTTAGTCATCGACACAATTAAACCACTGGCTTCAGAATCCAACACCGAAGGAATGAACGGCATAACCAAAGCACTCATTCCAATAAGATTTTCCCTAAATTGTAGGATTGAAGAGATCTGCCTGCTTTTTTTGGTGTCCCGACAAAAATCCAAAATAAATTCTCCTTCCAAATCTGAAAAGAATTCATGTCAGATGGTATCTTGTTTCCCCCATATTCATTTTTTTGAAGTTTTTTCATTGCTTCACTTCAAAACATTAGTGACAAGATACAATAATTTAGAGATTTTTTCTTCAAACCTTCCCCCAAAACCCTAAAACATAAAAATCTACTTTTTTAAATAAATAATTTAGTAACAATTTGTTATTTTGAAATAATGCATAATGCATAATGTAATAAGTGCTATAAAATATAATATGCAATAGTCAAATATAATTTAATGTTTTATTCTTTAAATTATAAGTAACACAGTTTTTTTATTTTTTTAAAAAATTTTATTTATTTATTCATTAGAGACACAGAGAGAGAGGCAGAGATACAGAAAGATGGAGAGGCAGGCTCCCTGCTGGGAGCCCAATGAGGGACTTGATCCCAGGACCCCGGGATCACAACTTGAGCCAAAGGCAGACACTCAACCTCTGAGCCACCCAGGCATCCCAACACAGTTTTTTTAAAACACTTTTAGTTAGAAATGATTTATTTAGAAATGCTGTAGAACTGTCCTAACTTCTGACACAAAATTCAATTTTAAATTAATGGTCAAACATGTATCTAGATTTAAAAAATGTATTGAAGAGCCACTAAGTGGCTGTAAATATACTGGAAGAAACAAGGAAGTTTCCTTGTATCTTCTTAGTACATATGGTTTGGTTTTGAAATTTTTATTTTTCCAAGTGAGATATGAGAGTAAAAATCTTGAAGAGGAAACAATACAAGGTCAACTAATCAATTAATAAAAATATTTCTAATTATCCCCTGCCCTATGATCACAGCATTTATTGTTTCACACTAATATGTTCCAGTTGGAGCAATTAGGAATCCAGATAAAAGTATAAAATGTAGAATCATGCATTTAAATAGATGCCATAAAGTCATGACTACCCTTATCCTTGATATCAATATACTGTCGAAAGGCTTTTATGTAAATAATACTGAGTCTTACATGGTCTTACTGCTTGTCAGTTACCCAGAAAATTCCTCCTTTGATATTTCTCCTGTAAAGTTTTCATTATCATAACTAGCACATGTAAACTTGACCACAATCAGTTATATAAAAACATAAATATTGAGAGAACCTCAAGGTATGCTGCAATTAGTATTTCTGATACGATTTTTGATGAGGCATTTGTTTTTCCTTTGATGGAGGATCATAAGTATTTTCTGGTTGATAGCAACTGAGTGTGGTTACTTGAGTTACTTATATAACCTCAAAAGCATTTTATGAAATTTGAATTTGGAAAGATACCCATGAAGTTGCAAGAAGAAAAATGGAGGAAATAAGGAAACATTGTGAGCACAGTCTAGTTTTGAAATTTTTGTTTTCAATTTGCCTGTGAGCATACTGCATCTAGCTCTCACTGGAATGCATCACCATTAGCTCTTTCCTTAGGACATTAAAAATCCTGTTTCCTCTTTCTCAAATGCTACCATTCCTTCATAGTAAATTGCTCAGTGTTTTGTTTTCGCTATTTTCTCCAAGGAATTTATCTGTTAATGCATTGGTGAATACCTGCAGATTAGTAAATTGCCTCTTTAGAGAGAGGAAGGAAGGCTTTCTGCCTTAGAAGATAGGGAGCTCTCAAAAATGTGAGAACTTTCAGGCTTTGAGTGTTCTTGTTGGAGAATGTTTTGACACAGATTTTTCCTTTTGCACATGGGAGGCAGGCAGCCACATACTTGATCTAAAGCAAGGGAAAGGCAACATCTGGCTTCAGGGTTGATATTACTGAGACCATCATCTAATTTGGTTTAAATAAGGCTGGAGTAATCTGAGTCACTGAAGAATCGAGTGGAAGATATAATTAACTATCCCATGATCAAGTTAGAGAGTGACACAAGTGGGTTGTAAAAGAGAACAGGGATTAAAAAATAAAATCTGCATTGGATAAAACATTGGCAGGGTGGAACTTACTGGTTTTGTTGCTCAAAAAATTTCCAAAGTATTAGTTGAAGAGTGAGATGGGTTGGTTGCTAGGAGTGGCCATGAAGAAGCATGGATAGGATGTCCCGGCTTGCTGTGGGACAGGGAGCTGTGGTAAGAAGCTGAGGTCACAGGTCAGCAGAGGCGACCTCGGAGCTTAGTTGTTCTGCTCAGTCACCTGGGCCTTTGCATTCTGGCCAGTCAGGCTTTCCTTGGCCTCCAGTGGAAACACCACCAAGATTCCTACATGGCTTTGCACGTGAATTTTTTTAAGGGGGATGATTTGGGGGTTAATATATCCAACTTTTCATGCTTCTACCATAAAATTAATTATTGGGTGATTGTCACGTGTCACCTATTACAAGATGTGAATCTTGATATCTAGGAGGCTGTTAGATTCTACCTAAAGAGAGAAATGGGTCCCTGAACGGTCCCCGCAAGGGGTCTGGGGAACATACAGAAGGTCCATGTAACATAGACTAAGGGGATTGGTTAGATCTCAGGCAGCCGGGGCTCCTCAACAGTAATGAAAGACAAAGGGAAAGAGGAGGAAAGACCAGGATGTTCCAAGGAGCAGGAGCTGCAAAGCCTAGAAATGAAGAATGAAGAGTCTGAAATTTTAGAATCAAAGTGTGCAAGAAGGCCTCAGCCATCAGACCCCGAGGGGTACTTAATGGCCTCAATATATACTCGAAATTTTTCCTCCAGCCAATAGCAAACCACTGGAGAGTTTCTAGTAGAGAGGTAATACCTTCTGCGGATCTGCCTTTTAAGAAGATTCTTTCAAGCACAGTGAAGACAATTTCTGGAGGGGAGCAAGATTAAGGGTCAGGAAACCAGTTGTGTGGGTGGTAAGGTCAGGAGAAAGGGCAACGATTACATCTTTTCAGAGTAGAGACAGTGTAGATTATGCCTCATTCCATAACTTCTCATGTTTACTTAAATATCATGCTCATTACTTGATAGGCTCGACTGCTCCCTTTTAAACTTAAGAAAGTGTGATTTTCCTTTTTTTGCTTTAAATTAACTCATGATTCCTGGACAGACTGCAATGGACTCTATCAGATATGGATAAGCCTTAATTAAGAGAATATGTCTTCACCAAATAAGTTTATATTAAGTAAACAGGAAATTCATAAGTGGAGTGTCATATTCTAAACATCTTTTTATAATTTATTTCAAGAGTGAGATTTTGTGAGAAATTTTCCTTCTAAACCAGTGCTTACTTACCAAGCATACCGAAGGACTCGTGCTTTTGTGGCCTGCGCTTCCATTGCATAGGTGAGTTGACCACTTTTACATCAATATTACATTAGCCAAAAGCTCAACTTTCCTGTTTCTACATCTACCATTGCTTAACAGATTTTCTGTACTAGAACCTTTATATGCTGAAATAAAATTATTTTAAAAAATAAAGACATTGAAATGGACATTTATAGAATATCAAAAAAAAAAACCCAAATATCTAGCATGCTGTTAATAAGAAATGAAAATGTTACTGCTAGAGAGTAATGGAAACCCTGACTTCTGTTAGTTTGCTTTATACTAAAATCAATAGTTCTAAATTTTATATTATAGGTGGGCCATATTAAATAATGAAAGAGCTTATTAAAATCAAAATATGTGGGTTAGAGCTTTGGTTTCTTTTGTTGATAGTATATCATAATATGCTCATCTTTTGGGGACCTCAGATAGGATTTTTTTAAATGATTTTATTTGAGGGAACAAGATAGCATGAGGGGGAGGGGAGGGGCAGAGGGAGAAGCAGCCCCCCCCTCCCCCCTGTCCCCCCTCCCCCACTGAGCAGGGAGCCTGACACGGGCTCCATCCCAGGACCCTGAGATGATGACCTGAGCCCAAGGCAGACGCTTCACTGACGCTTCACCCAGGTGCCCCAGTATCATCTCTTTCTTGATTAGAGAGCTTAATGAGCTAATTACCAGGAAAGTTTGAAGTCCCAGCTAGATTTTTATGCTATTGCCCTCCTACAAAGGGATGCCTGCTGCACTGTAATATACTGCAAACTACATAATGATAAGAGCCTTGCATTTGAGGCCAGTTACCAAGCCGCCTATATATATACACACAACGTGTACTGTGCTTCACAAGTGCTTTTGCATCTTAATTGCATTAGATAATATTTAAAATTCTTTCTAGTTCTGGATTACTATGAGTTTTTGGATTTCAGTCATGTATACCTTCATAAATATATAGACTACTTAGTAATGGAAAATGCCATAAGACTTGCTAGTAGCCACAGGCTTGTAAAATATAAGAGCTTTATATGAAATTTCTTCTAGACAGCTACTAGGTATCCCACAGCATTAGCAAGCTGTATGCTTGCATAGATTCTGTCCAGATATAAGGATTTTCCCAGTAGCTGAACAATTTACGTGTTTCAATAACACTAGAATAAAGCCTTTGAGAGTCAATGACAGCTAGGATCACAGCTAAGATAAATTAAATATTTTTTTTGTGATCCTTAGAGCCAAGGATTAATGTGCATCTCAAATATATGAATGTGCCCTGGAAAAGGTCATGTTTTTCATACAAAATATGAGCCCTTTTGGTTTTGTACACTTACCAAGTTATCCTCACTTTAGCAAACATAAATGTTTTCACAATCTCTGCAATCAAGCATTATAATTGTCATTGTTTGCATTGAATAGGAATGCAAGATTTAGGGCAGCTAAATCAAATATAGTCAATAAGGATGTAATGAAATATAGATGTCAAAGTCCAGATGTTCACTCTTGAAAATTAAGTTTTGCAGGTATATAGATTAAAATGTCTGAGGATTGATCAAGTAACTGAAGCTCCACGGACTTGTGAACAGGTCTTGGCAGGATGATGATGATGATGATGATGATGTGTGTGTGTGTGTGTTTGTGTGTGTATGTGTATGTGTGTGTTCTAATCACAGAGTTTTAAATTTGGGGGGCCAGATTAAAAATCAGAAATATTTATATAATAATCCAGGTATTACTCACTTTTTGAAAACCAAGAATGATAAGGAGCTGGACATAAGCTTCTGTTTTGGCACTCATTTACATTTATTTGAGACCTATAAACATTTGAGTTTGAAGCACAGTTTTGGACCAACTCAAAGATTCCTTGTCTTTTTGACATATACAGTAAGTTATTAGCACTCTAGAAGCACTATGAATAGAGAATTTATGAAATTGTTCAATATATATAGGGTCAAAAACTATTCAATTTTAGTTATTAATTGGCCTAAAATTCTAAATTTTAGTTATTTAATTCCAACATTTTTTACACAAAGGCCTGAAAATCAGACATCCTTCGTGAATGCTCTAACCTGGAGCCTATTTCATCTCATTGGACATGTGAGAAATCGTAAGACCCGAGGGGTCTCAATAGTTACATGAGTCATTATGCAAAGTTTGTGACATAAATCTTCACTGTTTATGAGTAAATTTTTTTTAAGGAAGTTTTTGTTTCAGTAACTTATTTCTAACAGATGAAATTGCTGGGTAGTTAAATTCACTGGAGGTGATATTACTGTAACCCAAAGTAGGTCTTCATTACGACAGACTATGAAGATTATAAAAGACAAAGGGACAATGAAAGAGATATTTTGGAGATACCATGGTCAATCATGCCTATCATATTATTTATTTTTTTATGCCCATAATTTTATACTGGAAAATTCATGGTTATCACAAGAAGCAAAATCTGAACCTTTATATTTTGAGGAAACATTTGGGGAGAAAACACTATAGTGTGGCCATGTATAGTTTTGGAGATTTAATTCTGAAAGAAAAATCACTTTAAGCTCCTTTGCTGAAAGACTTCTCAATGGTCATATAAGCCTCCCACCAAGTTTGCTTTTTCTAAGCCATGGCAAACAGACATCATACTTTTAAATGGCAACAAAGAGAAAATACTCTTCTTACCATAGGCAATGAATAGAGGCTATAACTACTCATCTCCACTTTACAGAAGACAACACTCAAGGGTGTGTTAATAAATACCTTTGAATCTTAATACTAATGAAATTTTTTCTTATTTTGATTCTTGTGTTCATGCTGTTTGTAAAGTCATGCAACAAACTAGTGCTTATTAGTTAGGAAATGAGGTTGACATCTATTTTACCAACATCACCATCTCAAATGTTCATAAAGCATAAAAGGTATGTAAATATGTGTACATATTTTTATTTTATTCAAATATGTAAAGCTTTTTGGAAAAATATGTCCTATGGCTTTGTCCTGTGGAATTATTTTTCTAAAAAGAATAAGGAAACACACACACACTTAAGATAGACAGTATTTCATTGTCAGTTTTAAGATAATAATAGGAAACATAATTTTATGAGTCATAGCCTACTTGACTTTAATCCTTTTAGACATTGCAACCATTTGATTAAGTGCTATATGAGCTTTCTCTTCCAACACTCTCAAAGTGTCATCTGTCATAGCCTTGCTGTCACAGCCATAAAATATGACTGTCTAATGATATTAGAACCAAGAAATATGATGTTGGATTTGGCATTTCAGATCAAAATGTTTCTTTACTGTAAACCATGTAGTATGGTCCCTGTGTACATAATGAAGGAGAAAATATCAATAGAGACCATGGGCATGGTAGATTTTGGGAAAAAAAAAAAGACTGGAAAAAATGGTAACTTTACTTATTACCATATTTAATGCAGAACACCATGAATAAAGACCTATTGTCTATTAATTTTGATTTTTTTCTAAGTAAACAGTTTTACACTTATTTCTGTGAGCTAGTGGAAAGTTATGCATTTGGGCTAAGTCACTTAATCAGATCACTGGCAATAGCTTGAGTTGCCTCCCTTAATACTGCATCAGATTTTTTTGTTGTTGTTGTTACCTGGTCCCAACTAAATGTGAAGTATAATCTCATGAGCTTTAATATAAAATAAATATTGCATAGTTCTTTTTTAAGAATATATAATCCAGCTGTATGATATTGGAAAAGTTACTTACCTTTTTTTAAATTTTTTATTTGTAAAACTGTGCTTCTAATAATAAGTAACTGGCAGAGATTTTTGTGAATGGAGAAATGCATGTGAAAAATTTAACAGAGTGCTTAACACGTAGTATGTACTCAATAAAAGATAGCTATATTTATCATTGGGACTATTGTTGGAAACACAATAAATCCATTCCTGTCCTTATACAATTATGTGGTGTAGGCCTGTAATTTGAAAATTCACATCACTATACATCAACATGATTAAACAACTCGTAGAGAATACGAGGTAGTGCAACAGAACTAATTGAAGAGACAGAGTGGTTTTAAGAATTGTTGCTTTGATTCATTGAGCTACATGGACTTTGAAATATGTTAGAAGAGACAAGAAATAAATGCACAAAGTAGACTAGTTTATAAGGCAGGAAAAGATGATAGAGAAAAAACCCCATATATTGAATGGAGGGAAGTTTAGCCAGACTATTGGATATGGAGAGTATGGCATACTTATTTAACAAACAACCACTGAGAACAGTGTGAAAAACTCATCAACATAGGATCTGCTTTCCAAAAACAAACGTGCAAGTGGTGGAACTGGGAAACATATAAATACCTTCAGATAAATTTACCAGACTGTACAACTGTACAAAAGGCTAGAAACACTTGTGAAATGGTGCTGTGAGGATCTCCTTGGAACTTCTTTCCAGCAAAACAACCATAACTCGTGAAAGTAATTAAAAAAAAAAAAAAAAAACTTTAAACCTCTGGGAATGGTTCTCCAGGAATTTATAAACAGCAAATGGAGAAATATTTATTCAAAAAAACCTGTGCCATCTTGGGGCACCTGGGTGGCTCAGTCAGTTAAGCTTCTGATGCTTGGTTTCAGCTCAGGTCATGATCTCAGGGTCATGAGATAGAGCCCTGTGTTGGGCACTGTGATCAGTGTAGAATCTCCTTGAGATTGTCTCGCTTCCTTTGCCCCTTCCTACCTTGTGCACTCTCTGCCTCAAATAAATAAAATCTTTTAAAAAAAATTCTGTGCAATCTCAGTCTGTACTATTACATCTAAACCCAGGTCCTTCTCCTCTCTTAGCTCAGAGTAATGAAAGCTCTACTCTGGGCTGGTACCACCAAGAAGATGGAATTCACTCTCCTGCCAGACCCCAGTCTAAGGTGATAAGTTCTCCTTGAGAAGAACACACTGTGAACATTACTTATCCTCTTCCTCCAGCTCATGTTGCAAAAGCTGTATTCCAGATAAACATAGCTAAGAGATCTGGAGTTTCCTTCATCTAGTCCCTGCTTGTGTTATGGAAACCCTAACTCAGAAGTGTCTGGCTGAGAAGATGGGGGCCCATTTCCCTTCCCCCCTGGTTTGCTTACAGGGTGGAAGTTATAGGCCAGTAGAAGCACACAAGAAGACAATGCTAGCATACACCACCATAACTGCAGTGCCCAGTCCTAAAATAGAGTTTCAGTCCCAGAGAAGCAGGCCACTGTCCCTGCCTCCAGCTCTGGAGCAGTGACACAGAGCTTCTGTGCAGGCAGAGATACGGTCTACAAGAATACAAGGTGCAACGGTTCTCCATAAAGGGATTGATTTTATTTGAAACACAGGGAGGGACATTCATGCCCATGGACAGAGTTAAAATCAGTGGATATCTTGGTGCAAAGCAAATAAGAGATTTCCATGACAGTAGCAGGCTTCATGATAGCCACAAGCAGGCCAGATAGAAGTTTAACAGAAGAGCCATGGAAATAATTGAATAAGAGGAGCCATCCTGGGGGTAAAGCAAGTTTCAAAGACTGACCTGAGAGAAGTTTGAGTGTACCCCTGAAAGAAGTTTGAGTGGGGCAGCCACACTTTATTTGGATAAGACTATGGGAATATCTATGCCCAGAGAGTGGTTGAAAACAATATATTAATCAGCTAGTAGTTAGAGGAGGGTAGCTAAATAGGATACCACTAAAGACAGACCACCCAGAGCTTAGCAGAGAGATCAGGTAAAGAGACAAAGAGCCCAAACTAAAACCACTGTTACTTCTGTATAGCTTAGAGGGACACTCAAAGCCGTACACTCCAAAAGCAACATCAGAAGCTGCACATTGAAACAGAAATAGACTTTACTGAATTAGTCCAACCAAGTCATTAAACAAATAAACAAACAAGGAAACGATAGGGCTGGGGAATGAGGTGTCAGGATCTAGAAGTGCTACAATATATTATCTAAAATAATTTGACACAGAAACTGAGTCATGCAAAGAAACAGAAAAGTGTGATCTATTAGAAAAAAACAGGCAATAGAGATTGCTTTTGAGAGAGCACAAATGATGTACGTAGAAGGCAAAGACTTCAAAGCAGCTCCTAGTAGTATCTTCAAAGAAATAAAAATGACCATGATTAATGAATTAAAGAAGTTATGATAATAATATCTCATCAAATAGTGACTATCAATAAACGGACAGAAATTATTTTTTTAAAAGAATCAAATGAAAATTCTGGAGTCCAAGAGTGTGGTAACCAAGATGAAGAACTTGCTCAAGAAGATCAGCAGTAGATTTGAGCTGGCAGAAAAAAAATTAGTAGTGTTGAAGCTGGATTGAGAAAAAGTATGTAATGTGAAGAACAGAGAGAAAAGAGAATTAGAAAAAATAAGTATAGCTTCAGAGAAATGTAGGCTACCATTTTAAATGAAGTACTATCTGCATAATGGAAGTACATTAAAGGAGAAGAGAAAATGAAAAAGAAAAAAGTAGTGTAAAAAATAATGGCTAAAAACTTCCCAAACTTCATCAAATACATTTTTCTACACATCCAAGAAGTTCAATGAAATCTAGTAGGATAAATGTGAACAGATCAACAGTGAGCACATCATGATCAAAATGTTCAAAGTCAAGGACAAAGACAAAAATTCTGTTAGCAGCAAATAGAACTAACTTGTCATAAAGGGAATGCCAATAAGACTAAATCTGACTTATCATCAGAAACAATGGATGTCAGGAGACAGTGGTATGATGTATTTGAGGTGCTGAAAGAAAAAAATAAAACTCTCAAACTAAAATCTTATAATCAGAAAACTTTCCCCAAAAAGTCACTTAAAAATTAAGGTGAAAACACAACATTTCCAGATTTTTAAAAAAGATTTATTATTTGAGAGAGAAAAAGAGAGAGAGAGAGCATGTGTTCAAGGGGCAGGCAGAGGGAGAGAGAGAGAGAGTCCTAAGCAGACTCCACACTGAGCATGGAGCCTGATGGAGGGCTCCATCTCAGGACTCTGAGATCACAGCCACAGCCAAAACCAAGAGTCAGACGCTTAATCCACTGCACTATCAGGCACCCATCCAGATTTTTTAAAAATAAAAATTTCTTGCAAGTAAACATGCCACACAAAAAATACCAATGAATTATTCCAGGCTAAAATCAAGTACCATCAGTAGTAATTTGAAATATACACTTGGGAATGCTGGTAAAGATAATTATGTAGGCAATCATAAAATACAACATAATTGCATATTACTGTTTTCTTCTTTCCCAATTCATGCTATGAGGTCAGTATCACCCTGAGACCAATGCCAAACAAAAACATCACAAAAAAGAAAATGGAAAACTACAGATCAGTATCTCTCATGACTAAAGATGCAAAAATCTTCAACAAAACACCAATAGCCCATATCTACCAACATATAAAAGAGATTATCTATAAATTATACATCCCATGGCCAAGTGGGATTTACCCCAGAAATGCAAGGATGAAACCATACAATAGTCAATTAATGGAATTAACCATTAATAGACTAAAGGATAAAAAAATCCACAATAGTCGCAATAGACACAAATTATTTTTAAAATCCAGCACTCTTTGATGATAAAAATCACTTGAAAAACTAGAAATAAAAGGGAAATTACTCAACCTGATAAAGAGAATGTGTGAAAAACACACAGATAACATCATACTTGGTGGTAAAAGATTGAAAGATTTCCCTCTAAGACCAGGAAGAAGACAATAAGTCCACTCTCAGCACTGCTTTCCAATATTTTACTTGATTCTAGAAAGAACAATCAGGCAATAGAAACATAGAAGAAAGAAGAAAGAAGTACATAGAGGAAAGAAGAATCTTAGAAAAAGGAAATTTTAAAATCTCTCTTTTTTAATATGGTATGATCTTGTATATAGAAAATCTGAAGGAATCTATTAAAAATCTATGACAACTAATAAACTACTTTGGCAAGGTTGCAGTTTTCAATATCAATATTTAAAAGTCAATTGCATTTCTATACACTAAATGAACAATCATCAAATAAAATTTAAAAAACAATTCAACTTAAATAATTTTTAAAAATAATAAAATAAAATGGAATTAATATAACAAAATAAGTGTAATACTTGCAGTCTGAATAATACAAATCATTTTGAGAGACTTAAAGAAGACCTAATAAATAATAAAGACATAAAGACCTAATAAAGACCTAAAGAAGACCTAATAAATAGATGGACATTCCACATTCATAGCTTGGAACATATATTAGAATTAAAATTTCAGTACTTCCAATTGATCTGGATTTCATGCAAGCCTATCAAAATTCCAACTATTTATTTATTTATTTATTTGAGAGAGGGAGAGAGAGAGAGAGAGAGAAGTGAGAGGAGCAGAGGGAGAGGGAGAGAGAAGCCAAAACAGACTCCATACTGAGCATGGAGCCCAATATGGGGCTTGATATCACGATCCTGAGATCACAACCTGAGTCAAAACCAAGAGCTGTTCTCTTCACTGACTGAGCCACCCAGGTCCCCCTCCAACTACATTTTTTAAAATTGACAAGCTCATCCTAAAATACATATGGAAAATTGAGATACCCAAAATAGTTATCATAATCTTAAAGAAAGACAAATTTGGGGGACTTGCATTTTCTGATTCTAAACTTATTACAAAGCTACTGGATCAAACAGATTGATACTGGCCTAAGATAGACCCAAAATAATTAGAATAGTATTGGGAATTCTAAAATAACCATTTATATTTATGGTTATTTGATTTTTGCTAAGAAAATTCAATGGGGAGAGGGTAATCTTTTCAAGTAATGGTGCAGTGAATGCTGGGTGTCCACATGCAAAAGCATGAAGCTCAATTCCTTCCTTACACCATAATGAAGAATTAATTCAAGACCAAATATATGGTCTAGAATTATAAGTCTTAGAACAAAACATAGAGTAAGTTTTCTTTACTTCAGATTAGGGAAAGATGCCTTGACAAGCTAACAAAACACAAGGAACAAAATAAATAAATAGATAATTTGGACTTCATCAAAATTAAAACCTTTTTTTTCCTGCAAACTCACAGAATGGGAAATATATTTGCAAACCATAAATCTGGTAAGGGGGGCTTTGTGTGCAGCATATATAAAGAACTCTTAGAACTTAAAAAGACAAATTTAAAAATGGGCATAGAATCTGAATTAACATTTCTCCAAAGAAAACCTACAAATCACGAGTGTTGGCAAGGAAATGGAGAAATTAGGATCCTCATACATTGTCCCACATTTCTTTTCAGGATGATCAATATTCAAAATTAAATTGTGATGATGGTGACTTGATGGTGTCACATGTCTGTGACTACGTTAAAACCCATTAGATTACGCAATTTTTAACAGATGGAATGAGTTGTGAATTATATTTCAATAAAGCTGTTGAAAACTGTACACAGGAAATGCAGCTAAACTTAGCAGAAATTTAGGTGGGGAAAATTCGGACAGCATCCAGACATCACTGAAATGTAGAAAGAGATAACATGCATTTTTACATAAGTAGAGCCATGTCCAGGAGCCTAACAGCAGGCAAAATTCAGAGAGCAGACTTCTAAGAATTTTAATATTTGAGAGTAATTAAGTAGTGGGAATTTTTATAGAATTTTTCCTGATATTTGTTTTTCAAGATCTAGAGAAGAACAAGCACGATAGTGTTTGTGAAGTGGCCACATCTAGGAGGAGAGAAAAGTTTCAGGGGCAGAAAACTAGTCATAATCAGAGTTGACCAGGTAAACTAAATAAGATGTGGATTTGAGGATGAACCCTGGAACACAAAAATGACTGAAAAAACTTTTTAAAGAATATTTGTTTTAAGATTTTATTTATTTATTCACGAGAGACACACAGAGAGAGGCAGAGACACAGGCAGAGGGAGAAGCAGGCTCCCTGCAGGGGAGCCCAACGTGGGACTCCATCCCTGGTCTCCAGGATCACTCCTTGGGCTGAAGGTGGCGCTAAACTGCTGAGCCACCTGGGCTGCCCTAAAGAATATTTCAATTTAAAATGTAATTGTAATTGTGATTACGAACACCTAACATTAAATCCATTAAATCCGACCATTTTTAGGTGGACAATTCAGTAACCCTACATATGCTGACGTTGTATAACAGATCTTTAGAATTTTTTCCATCCTGCAGAATTGAAACTCTATATTTATTAAATACAAACTCCCCCTCCCCACCCAGCCCTTGGCAGCCACTTTTCTACATAGTGTTTCTATGATATTGATTATATTAGATACTTTATGTGTATAGACTCAAACAGTCTGTGTCCTCATGTGACTGGCTTGTATCACTTTGTGTGCTGTCCTTGAGGTTCATCCACACTGTAACACAGGATCTCCTTTTATTTGAAAAGCTGAATAATATCTGTTGTAAGTATGTATCACATTCTGTTTGTCCATTCATCATTGACGGGTGTTGGGTTACCTCCACCCCTTGACTATTATGAAAAATGCTATGATGAACATGGGTATACAAGTACCTCTCTTCAAGATCTTTCTTTGAATTATCTTGGATATATATCCTGAAGGGGGATGGCTGGATCATATGGTAATCCTATTTTTAATATTTTTTTAAAAACTTGCATACTGTTTTCCATAGCAACTATACCACTTTACATTCCCACCACAGTGCCCAAGGATTCCAATTTCTCCACGTCTTAGTGAGGACTTGTTTTATGTTCTTTTGATAGTGGCCATCCTCGTGAGTGTGAGGTGGTATCTCACTAGAGTTTTGAATGCATTTCCCTACTGATTAGTGATGGTGAGCATCTTTTCATGTGCTTATTGGCCATTGGTATGTCTTCTTCAGAGAACTGTCTATTCAAGTTATTTTCCTATTTAAATATTTGGGGTATTTGTTTTGTTGTTGTTGGGTATAGGAGTTTCTTATATATTCTGGATAGTAATCCCTTATTAGATATACGATTTACATATATTTTTTCTCCTTTGATAGATCAGTCTTTCACTCTGTTAATGATTCCGTTTTGTGACAGAGAATTTCTCACATAGTAAAAGGTTCTGTTCCTGTCTTTTCTTTTCTTTCTTCTATTCTTAAGAGAAAGGGAGCTAGAGTGCAAGCCTGGGGTTGGGGGTGGGAAGACGGAGAGAGAGAATCCCAAGCAGGCTCCTCACCCAGCACAGAGCCTGATGTGGGACTTGATATCAAGACCCTGAGATCATGACCTGAGATGAAATCAAGAGTTGGGTGCTTACCGACTGAGCCACCCAGGATCCCTGCTTTCTTTTGTTTTTCTTTTTCCAGAAAGAAGTGCTACTTACAAAAGGGCAGCCCTTTACATTGATTCAAGTTGAAAACACATTTCTCCAGGCTGCTGTCTCTAGGCAGACCACAGTGTGGACCACTATTTCCATCCCTGCTGGACACCGAATAACGATATTATAACCCTGATGCTGCTGATTCTGAAAACTTGCCATAGCTGCCACTCCTGACACTGGGCTCACCAGAAAAAGCTCACTCTGGTTTCTGCTTCTATATCTCACTAACTTCAAAAGTTGTGGCAGCTTCATATGCTTGGCAAGAACCTAAGTGAGAAAGTCTGCCAATGCTTTAGCTACAAGTGAGGAGTGGAGAGTGAACAGCAAGTCATTCTCAGCATCTCAAATGGGAGATAAGTAAGGTCTCCTTAAGGAAGAATTCCTCAAGCACAGGTGGCGCTTAATTGATTGGAAATTAAAAATGACAGCCACAAAACAACTTTTCTTTTTATAAAATGTATCTTGGTACCATTATTAAAAATAATCATGGTCCTGATGGGCCACTTAAATAATCCAAAGTAATGCTTTTTACATTTTTATGTATATAGAATCACAGGGCAATGTTTAAGCCCAGAGTTCTTCATTTAATTACTGTCTTTTATTACCAACTTGGTGTACATGCTTAGAGTTAGGAAAAGGGCCTCATTTACCTTTAAGTCTATACTACTTAGGTAGACAATACATATCAATGATGGAAGAAAGAATGGTTCAATAAATAATAAATTAGGCCATCCAAATCAATATCTATGACCTATATGATATTGGATGTTATGGCTGATTACTCTCAAATCCTGAAGAGTACAGGCATTTATTATGTCATTGCACTTTGCTCTGTTGTGCCTTGTGGATATCGTATTTTTTACAAATTGAAGGTGTGTAGTAACCCTGCATCAAGCAAGTCTTTGGTGCCATTTTCTTTCCAATAGCATTTGTTCATTTTGTGTCTCTGTGTCACATTCTGGTAAATATAGCCATACTTCCTACTTTCCTATTACTATTATGCCTGTTATGGAATCTGTGATCAGTGATCTCTGGTGTTACCATTGGAGTTGTTTTGGGTCACCGTGAACTGTGTCCACAAAAGACTGCAAAGTTAACCAAGAGGCGTTGTGTGTGCTCGGACTGCTCTATGATGCACTGCTCCCTCATCTCTTTCCCTCTCCCCAGGACTCCCTATTTCTTGGGCCACAACAATATTAAAGTTAGGTGAATTAACAACCCTACGATAACCTCTGAGTGTTGAAGTTAAAGGAAGAATCTCCCATCCCTCACTTTCAAATTGAAAGCCAGAAATGATTAAGCTTACTGAAGAAAGCATGTTGAAAGTTGAAATGGGCCAAAAGCTAGGCCATTTGTGCCAACGTTTAGTCAAGTTGTGAGTTCAAAAGAAAAAGTTTTGAAGGAAATTAAAAATGCTACTCTAGGGAACACACGCAAATGATAAGGAAGTGTAACAGCATTATTGCTGAGATGGAGAAATTTTCAGTGGTCTGGATTGAAGATCAAACTAGCCACAGCATTCCCTAAAGCGGAAGCTGATTCAGAGCAAGGCCCTGTCCTTAATTCTGTGAAGGCTGAGAGAGGCAAGGACACTACAGAAGAAAAGTTTAAAGCCAGCAGGGCTTTAGTAGAATAGGTATGGTTTCTTCTTTAAACATTTAAAACACATCTCATAAATTACTGAAGCTTAAAATATGTCATTTGGAAAATTACCTTTCTTTCCAGGCTTTCAGGATGTTAAAAACAAAACAAAACAACAACAACAACAACAAAAAAAACAAAAAACCTTCCTTATATATATTTTTTCCAGAAGTGGATAAGAGCAAATGATTAACAAGTACTGTATTGAAATATTTTAATGAAGCTAGCTGTGGCCCCAAATGGGAGAGATGAAACAGAAGCTGGCATATTAAAAGTTAATATTGGAAAAATAAAAAATAAAAAAATAAAGCTGGCAGGGGCTGGTTCATGAGATTTAAGGAGAGAAGGCATCTCCATAACATAAAAAAGTACAAGGTGAAGTAGCCAATGCTGACGTAGAAGCTGCAGCAGGTTGTCCGGAAGGTCTAGTTAAGATAATTAATGAAGGTAGTGACACTAAACAACAGATTGTCCATGTAGGGGAAACTTCCTTCTCTTGGAAGAAGACAGCATCTAGCGCTTCATAGCTAGAGAGAAGTCAATGCCTGGCTTCAAGCCTCAGAAGACAGGCTGACTTTCTCTCTAGGGGCTGATACAGCTGGTGACTTTTAATCGAAGCCAATGCTCGTTCAGCATTCCAAAAGTTGTAGGGCGTCCCAAAATTATACTAAACCTACTTTGCCTGGGCTCTGTAAATAAAACAACAGAGCCTGAATGACAGCACCTCTGCCTACAACTCGGTTAACTAAATATTTAAAGAGATCTGCTGCTCAGAAAAAAAAAAAGGTTCCTTTCCAAATATTATTGCTGTTCATTAACAATAGACCTGGTCACGCAAGAGATTGGATGGAGATGTGCAATGAGATGAATGTCTTTTTCCTGCTTGCCAACATGACATCTATCCTACAGCCCATGGATCAAGGAGTAATTTCAACTTTCAGGTCTTATTATTTAAGAAATACATTGTGTGAGCCTATAGCTGCCACAGATAGTTATTCCTCTGGTGGATCTGGGCAAAGCATTTTGAAAACCTGGGAAGAATTCACCATTCTAGATGCCATTGTGAATATGCATGATTCATGGGAAAAGGTCAAAATGTCAACATGAACAGAAGTTTGACATAAGTTGATTCCAACTTTCATGGATGACATTGAGGGGCTCAAGACTTCAGCAGAGAAGATAACTGCAGATGGAATGGAAACAGCAAGAGAACCAGAATGAGAAGTAGAAGCCGAGGAAGTGACTAACTTGCTGTGATCTCATGATAAAACCTTAAGGAGTGAGGAGTTGCTTCTTGCAGATGAGCAAAGAAAGTGGTTTCCTGAGATGGTGTCCACTCCTAGTGAAGATTTTTGAAATGACCACAGAGGATTTTCACCATTACATAGATTCAGTTGACAAAGCAGTGGCAGGCTTTGAGAAGACTGATGTCAATTTTGAAAGAAGTTCTACTACAGACAAAATGCTATTTAACAGCATCATATGCTGCAGACAAATCATGGGTAAAGAAAAAGTCAATTGATATGGATAATTTCCTATTTTAAGAAATTGCCAGGACGACCTCCACCTGCAGCAACCACCACCCATTAGTCAGCAGCCAGCAGCATTGAGGCAAGACCCTCCACCAGCATAGATTACAACTCGCTGAAAGCTCAGATGATAGCAATTTTTAGAAATAAAGTATTTTTTAGTTGTTACATACATCATTTTTTGTACACGATGTTTTTGCACACTTATTAGGTGATAGTATGGTGTATACACAATTTCTACATGTGCTGGGAAACCAGTATATGTATTTGACTCATTTTATTGCCGTATTTATTTCATTGTGGCAGTCTGGAACTGAACCCATTATAACTCCAAGATACACCTGTAGTCTATTTAGTGTCAATTGCTCAAATTAATATTTCTTCTTCAAAGCCTAGAAAAAAGATCATACCATTCATATTAAGAATGAAAAGAGCCTTATGATATTTTCTTTCTGGAAAATGAATATACATTACCTATACTTATCTACACTTAACATGCTGCCTATTGTCTGCAGAAATTAATAATTTACTAAAGTCTGTGGGACTTTGTCAGACTTTTATACTATTTTACTAACAGGTTTTAATATAAACAGCTATTATCAAAACTGTTTTCTGTATGTATTTTCACCAGAGCTTGCATTCTTACATTTTTATAATTGAAAAAATATTTATCCCTCTGAAAACTTACATGGCATATATTCAGAGCTTAAGCATCTGAAAAACCCAAAAATCAGTTGCCAAAGTTAATCATTTAATTAATATACTCCAGAAATTTTACCGATAATAATTTATAAGCAGATGCTATGACAAATCATTTAGTATTAGTTAGTATTTTAATTTAGAAAAAAAATCTCAACATCAGAATCTCAGGGAGATTTTTTTGCCCTAGTGAGGCCACAGCTAAAGTTAGAAGGAAGTGTTCCCTACCTCGAACAGGGGAATTTCAACTGAAAAGAGTCTTTAAGTTGAAGGCTAAATATTTTCATTGAATTAAACAAATACTTGTTATGTCCACACATAATAAATGAAACAAGCCAGATTCCTACTGACCCTCCTAGATCCAGTTTATTTTAATCCATTTCCAGTGAGACTAACGATGAATTCCACAGATTAAAAAAAAAAAAAAAAAAAAAAAAGATGAGTTCTTGGAGTTTAGAAACGGTGGTATTAGTGTTACAGGCACTTACCCTGAGCCAGTGACATGGGCAGATTTATATTAATTCCAAAATTGGCTGGAAAACTTGAGTCAAGCGCGGGAAGGGGGGTGATATGTGAGTCACAACCACAAAATGCTTTATCTCATGTGAAACTGGTGTAAGTGAGAACTTTAAATGGTATTGACAGGAGTGTGAATTTTCTTTTTTGAGAGTTCCACCTGCCTAAAAGTGGAAGCTTCCCCTGCTGCTGCCCATTCTGTCCTCATTTGAGGGATAAACAAAAGCCTTCTCTCCCAAAAGTCTGTCAATCCTGCACTTTTATGAGGCACTGAATTCATTTAAAGGAAAAAAAAAAAGTGTTAACTGAATACATTGTCAAACTAAAAACGACTTTAATTTTTTAAAGGGAGACTTGGCATACCAAATACTCTGAATAATTATCTTGGCCATGCGTGGTTAGTTTGGTGTTACTACTATGATGGCGAAAAATCCAGTACCATACACACTATTTTAATCAGTAGATACTGTTAGAATCCAAGGTATAACCAAGCAAGAAATGGCTACAAGATGTGCACATAAATGCCAGGGGACCCTTCACTAAATAAATGTTATCAGAATAATTACTAATAAAATCCAAGGCTGTTTGCTTTTATTTTCTAGCATTGAGCATACATTGTGTAAAAGAAGGAGTCTGGTGCTTTTAAACCAATTAATTATATTATTATTTCTCTACAGATTCATATTAATCTATTCTCAGGAGAAACTGAAGTGTCAACTTGCCATCTTTATGATTTTTAATTTTTCCTTATCTTTTTATTTTGACCCCAGTAAATTATTTTTTAAAAGTTCTTTACTATGATTTTTAAGGTGGAAGAAGAAAACAAAGTTTCTGCGCTCTCCTCCTGCTGAGCGGTGCCTGCAGGCCGTCGGCTGATGTTCCTGCGCTGGAGGCGGCCACACGGCCCCCACCAGGCCTCGAGTTCCCGTCCTGTGTCAGGCGCGGCCCTTCTCCGAGCGCTCCCTCCCAGGGCCGCGGGGTCTGCCGGCTTCGTGGACTCACCCGGACCAGAGGCGGGACGCGGCGTCACATCGCGGCCCAGGGCGGGGGAGCTGCGGCCGCAGAGCGTCCTGCAGGCTGCCTGCGCGTCCTCTCCCGGAGGCAGACCCTGACTTCCTGGAGCCTCCCGGGCGACAGGCCGCCAGCAAGGCACCTTGGTGCCCGGCCCACTGTCCGCTGTGGCGACACCCGCTGGAGCGAAGCCCAGGTCCCTGAGGGAAGGAGACTCAGGCTTCCGAGGTCATTGACGCCTCCCCACCCAAGGGGGACTAGTCTGTTTACCTTGTGAAAGTTAATGAATCCCCTCAATTTAAGATGATTTTCATTCCTCGGAAGCCATGACGAGAAAGATCATTTGGATGATGATTCCTAGGGACCCGAAAGCCCATCCTTCTGCAAACAGAGCAGTTTGCAAAACATCCACAAGTTACAGAAGTGCCGTTTACCAGTTAATAAATGTTACTGCCTTGTGCATGGGTTTCAGATAACTGTGAAAATTAGTAGACATTAAAATTCTGAGTACATATGCCACATAAAAGTTCTTCTCTTAAAAATAAGAACAAATCTGTTTTAATATGACAAGCCCGAAAATAAACCCTGAGTGCTTTTGTTTCTACCAACACTTAATGTTGATCATCCTTAAAGCAAATACCCTATTCAGGAAAAGGATACTAACCAACAATTTGTCCTTTTAAACTTACTTGAATCAGAGAAAAAGAATTATACTGAATGAGACAACCTATTTTTTTCTGAGGTCAGAAAAACTGGGTTATGTTATGCAGTTTTAGTCTGTAAAACAACCCACCGACTCAGAGGTGACAACCTGCTTCTTTGCCCCTGTGCGCTCCCAGGCCTAGTTACCTTGGAGGTGACTGCCTGTCCTACAGCCCAGGAGTCTCAGATTCATCCCGAGAACTCAAGGCCCTGTTCCTTGGTCTGAGGCTTTTGAAAGGAAAAAAAAAAAAAAAAAAAGTCAAGAGCAAAAGCTTTTTGGGATCTATATCTTTCCAGTTTTTTAGATCTGATCCTACTGGTACACTTTGCTGCTTAAATTCAGGCAGTTCAGCTCTACACAAATGATGTTGCCTTGTCTCTCACCATGGCTTAAAAAATAATCTCCGACTTCTTTTTTCTGCCACATGGATAGGAATCCAGGCCAATTAAACCAGAGATACCTATCTTAAGTGCTATTTGTTCCCTGCGGAGAGAAACAGCAATCCACTTCCCCTAGGTCTAGCTGGGGTAGACATCAGGCGTCTTAAGCTGAGATATGGAACAAAACAGGGATATTTTTGTGGCCTTCTGAAGATTAGCGTTTCTCCAATTTAGTTTCTTGTAAATACCAATTGTCAGTTTGTCTCCCACAGAGTCTGACTCGGGTCTAGGCGATGTCTCAATGTTTCACAGGTGTCTCTGCTGCTTCTGAGAACCTCCACAATATGCTAAATGTCCCCAAAATATACAAATAATTCAACCAATCCGCGAACATCATGCCTGGCCTGGCGCTAGGGTACCGAGTCAGGCCAGCTTGCGACTCGTCTCTCCTCCGGTGGAGGGATCGTGGCGCTGTAGCATCAGCATCACGTCCCCATCAAAGCTCACAAGTGTGTGTCTCCTCTGCCTCCGACTTTGTCTTTCAGTGTCTCGTGGGTACTTGTTTGGTCAGACCCTTCAAAGCATTTTCCAAGGTTTATTTCCGTGGTGGGGGGTGGGAGGGTGGGGAATCATGGCCCTGCTTCCCCGTCCCTGCGTTGCTGTGACTACAAGGAAAGCCTCCGCTTCCTCAGGCCCCTTGCACGGCCCCTGCTCCGACCCCGGAGGTGGGGCTGCATAGGCAGGAGAGCCCTGCTGCGCCGGCGGAGCCCACGCTTCCCAAAGCAGTGAGTGCAAGCGCTGGCCACATTCTTATGCGGCCCGGCCGGACGGCCGCCTGCCCCCTGCTCCCATGCAGCCGGGGTGGACCCAAGGGGGGGATCCTGGGACCCAGGGCTCCCCGGGGGCAGCCGACTGCCCTGCGGGAGGAGCCCCGGACGGTGGGGGGAAAGAGCAGGGAACACAGGTGTGCGGAGGAGGGGAAGGGTGAGCACTAGTCCCCTGTGGCAGCTGCAGCAAATTACCTCCTCCTTGGTGGCATAACGCGACGGGAACGGATTGCCTCACAATTCTGGAAGCCGGAAATCCAAAACTGAGGTCACCGTGCTGAAGTCCTGCGTTGCTGGGGCCGCGCCCTCTGCTCGGGAGACCCCACGCCTGGCCGTGGCTTGTCTGGGGCGCCGCACCTCCACGTGGGGCCCCGCGGGGCCTGAACTCACAACCGCCGGCTCAGGCCTGCGCGGGACTAAGCTGGGCCCTGCGCGGAGCCCTGCCGCCCTGCTCCCTGCCCCCCCCGGGGGTCTGGGGGGGCCTCCTCTTCGAAGGGAGCTTGTGATGCAGAGCTGTCGTCTTCTCAAGCCCCTCCCCATCCCTGTGCCGGCCCTCGGGTCCCTGGGGAGGATTTGTGAGCTCACAGAGGGCCGGAGGCGGGGGGGGGGGGGCAGTGGCCTGCACCCCCGCGCCCAGCAGCTTCCAGGGCCCCTCGCAGACCCGCGTGCGTCCTCCGAGGCTTCGGCCGACAGCGCCTCAAAAACCAAGCCTGGTGGGAGAAGCTGAGGTTCGCAGAAGAGAAAACGCCTGTCAGAAGTGGCCTCGGGAATTTTAATCCCGGGATATACTCGGACAGGACTCCCACAGGACGTGGGATAAAGGCTTGAGCTGATTTTATCTAAGTATCAAAGGGCCTGTTGCCCAACTGAAATCTGGAGGGCAGCGTATTTATTGTGGTTTACACTGGGTTTTAACTATTACATTAGGGTTTTCCTGCTGCTGTGGTTCTGTCCTTTCTTGGCTGTTCACACATTTCTGGAAACCATCTCAGTTTATATTTCCTTTTCTATCATCTTCTTTGCTGTTCCGTATATCCAGAACGGCTTCTTTATACGCTTGAACTGAAGGTTGTGTTGACAAACATTCCTATTAAAAAATTAAAAAACAAAAAAAAGATCTCAGGCCACCCAATGCAATAGCAGTCCCCATCTGTCTGTCACTTGGTTTATATATTACACTCAGTAAATCTTTATCTTCAAATCTATAATGAGAGAGATTTTCAATCTCCATCAGGAAACAGAGTGGTCTAAGCGGAAAGGACATCCTCTCTGCCATGCTGAGCCTGTGCCGTGTCAGTACTATGCGTGCAAGGCCTTAACCTGCCTCTAGGAACCAGGCACATTTCAAAGGCAGGCCTTGGGTTAATGGTAAGATGCATATCAGAGTTTATGAGAAGGTGGAAATAGATTAGTAGCCCATCAGCCTAGAGACTCTAGGCCAGGAGAAGAGCCTCTAGGTGTCATTGGGCCTTATCCAAGTGCGTTACACAGGGTTCATTATGGCTCACGTTTCCTTAAATTTCCAGTTTCACAGACATCCAGAAATGCCAAAATTATGAGAGGTAGTTTAGAATGAGGAGCCAGCGCACCATTGCAGGGCACGGTACAGGCTCTATTAGAGCTGCGTTACCTCTCAAAGGAAGTTGAACAGATTAAAAAAAAACCTGAGGATTCTTCTCAGGTCAGGGGCATGCACAGAACAGGAGACACTTTCTGTCTGCCTCCAAGTAAGCAGAGAAAAAGGTCTCTACGGCAATCGCTGAGCCAGCTTTACATATTTCCTCCAGATCCTGAGAAGCTAGTGGGTAACTCTTGACAAGAAAAGTTTAACATCAGGGAATTGACCCTTCCTGACTATACAAGGAGAAAGTTTACAAGGGGTGAGCCGTATAATTAGCTTCTGCTTTCATGGTCAACTTCTCTACTTTAAACCATAAATATTCTGACACTCTGCTAGACCCACAAATCTATTTATCCTTTCATTCAAAAAATACTTGCTGAATGTCTACTATGTACAAGAGAACATTGCATTCCCTAAGTGAACAGTGTTTAGTAATTTTATCTCACATAGTTACCAGTAAATTCATAGTATTAAAAATATATGCCAAAGAAATATTAAGTGAAACATGTATTGAACGAATCTCTGCACAATACATTGTATGAGATGCAAGCATGACCTTGTGTAATGTTGTCCAGAATAACAGGAGCTCACCATTCAGCAATTAATTATGACATAAAATCATATGTAAGAAAATGTGACAAAAAGCTCTGAGCATCCAGTTACAGTGAGATAGTGCCACCAACAGAGGCAAGAGCTCTGTCAAGGGCTATGAGTGAGGTCTTAGTAACAGCTGTTCAATAGTCTCAGATAAGTCTGCTTGCCTTTTGAATAAGGCAGCACCACACTGAGGCTCTCATATATCAAATTATATGCCAGAGGTAAAGAATCCAGAGATGAATATAATCTAGTTCCTAACTTCACAAAGGCTATAACTCAATGGGAGCAATAGACATTTATGGAGATTATTCCCATGGAGCATGTCTGAGCGTGTGTGTGTGTGTGTGTGTGTGTGTGTGTGTGTGTGTGTGTAGGTGTGTGTTTTTGAAATTGAGGTTCATACAAAATGCCCAACTCTGTTGAGGAAAGTTGGGAGATGTAGAAAGAGAAAATCAATGATGATTTTTACTAAAGCAGACTCTGCTACAGTACGAACTGATTTTTACCCAAAACCAAAGGGAATCTAAACTCAAAAGTCAGTCTCAGGAAACAAAGGAGATGGATTTATTTTGAAGAGTTGCTGCTCACTCTGCCTGTCTTCAGTGGCCAACAACACATCTTCATGTGTCACCAGCATGGGTGTGACACCAGTGAGGCCCTGTATGAAAGAGAAACTTCAGCAGATACTTGCTTTATGCAGGGCTGGTTCCCTGTAACAGTTTTCCTGGACATATGAACCCAGTTCTTTTTGTATTTGATGATCTCACCTACTAATCCTGCTGCTCTTTCTACCATTTTAATTTCTTTTCAACTTCAAGTTTCTTTTTAATGATTGAAACTCTTTTCTGAAAGACAATTCAGACAATTCAAGACAATTGAAACTCTTTTCTGAATTTACTGGTAACTCTTTTCAAACCCCTTGCAATTTGTATTTTTTTCTAAACTAAGGCTCCTTGACTTAGGGTACTATGCATAAACATAGTTCCTGAATTCTAGTGACTCTTTAACACTCACAACCAGAATTTCATCCTTATAGGTATCTCACCATCAGACATGCCTTCGTCAAAATGTTCCTGTCTCAACACTCTCACAAGCGTCACTGTTCACAAAGACAACTGAGTAGGATTTATTCCTCAACAAAATTAACAAAGGTTTATAAAAATAAGTGAAGAACAAATTTAATTTTTTTGAATACTGGATAACTTTTCTAAAGTATATTCAAGTTAGTTAAATGTAAATATTCAGGAAGTATAAATCCTGGAAAAAAATTTCCATGAAATACATACTAAACACAGCATGGAATGGCAATTCCACCTTGGCACATAAACCACTGAAGATTTTTTTTTTAACTGAATGCAGAACCAGTTAGAACATTGCTGTTTTGACTTAGATGGGCATTTGTAAATGTTTGGGGACTTAAATTTTGTATAATACACACAGGAAAAGGAAAACCTTTTCTTCTTCTTTGGTAAGGCTTAGCCAGACATATCATAAAGACCATGTTTTATTTGTAAGAAAAGTTTTTGTTAGAATTTTGTATTTTATATACTTTATATGAAAAGGTACACTTTCAGGGGCACCTGGATGGCTCAACTGGTTAAGAGTCTGCTTTCAGTTCAGGTCATGATCTCAGGATCCTGGGATGGAGGCCGGCATCTGGCTCTCTGCTCAGTGGAGAGTCTGCTTCTCCCTCTGTCCCTTTCCTAGCTTATGCTATCTTTCTCTCTCTCTCAAATAAATAAATAGAATCTTTTAAAAAGGGAAAAGAAAAGGTACATTTTCATAAAAGATTTAAGGTTCTTAGGTAATGGTAACGCAACTGAACTATATCATAATGCCAAGAGTCATTATTATGCAGGTGTCCTGTACCAAAATAACTGAAATGCTTTTGGGTGGTCACCTGACAGAGGTGAAATTAATACTCCCAAACTCAAAATATAGTTTAGATATCAAGATTGATGATGCCACAGATACACCAGGAGAGTATGAAATGGTTTATTACTGACATAATGAGGCTTTCTTGGGATAAACTAGAATGTGCTCCCAAAGCAGGTCCAAGAATACCTTGAAAAAGCAGAGAACAAAGATTGTCCGAGGGTTTTTCTGGTAGATAGGAGGGTGAGTATTCTTTCACACAGGATGTGGCTTGTGTGGTTTGGAATTCCCACTAGCTTGCCCAGATATAAAGCAGAGGGAGAAAAAGAGTGGTGGGGATTGAAATTTGTCAGCTGTCAAACAAACACTGAAAATTGAATCTGACTCTATTACAATTCACCTCTGATATTTGACTGATGGCTGAAGTGTGCAATATTTCAGTGAACTGAGTTTGAACTTATTTAAATAGGCCATCACCATTCTCTATGAGTCCTGAGGCTCCACAGCCTGAGGCTGGTAAGGAAAATGAATGTTCCATTGAATGTGTTGCTCAAGAGTCCAGGATTATGCAGCTTTGGAAGTGAAATAAGTGCTTTGGTCACTATCAGTAATAGAGTCTGGAACTCAGACAGGGGTAAGGAATATTTTGGTGGTGCCTTTTATTGTGTCCTTAATATATGCAGGAACTGTGTGATCCTGACTTAGTTTTTGCATATTCATGAAGCAAGAGATCACCAGAGTTCTCATGTTAAAAGAGGTTAACCTTGGATAAACAATTGTTGTTATTGCCCTTGCCAGGCCAGATGGTCAAACCATTGGTAATGACCAAGAGTTTGTAAATGGCAGATGGGGCCAATTGTTGGCCAAGGTATCCAATGTTAAGATGGCTGCCTAATGTACAACCAGTCATGCTGATCTTTGGGGATGCTATCCTTGATCAGGGACATTCCAGGAAAGGAATAGTGAGGCACAACCTCTCAGTGAGCTCCATTGTATGTGATGTGCTATTGCTGTCCAAAACCATGAATTTCCTTTTCTGTTCACACAGATGTACACAAGGGATCACCCAAGTGGCCAGGGCATTCAGGACTGAGGTGTCCTCCTCTAGAACTGTGACACTTGGCAATACATTAGAGGATGGACGCAGCACCCATCCTTGTTGATGAGATATGCTAGCACCCACTTTTGACTCTATTCTCTAGAAGGAAGGCTCCCTAATTGTGCTGAACTTGTGGAGTGCTGCTTCTATGACCCAAGACATAAGAACAGTGGATATGGAGAGCTGTGGCCCTAGGGCCTGTGAGGACCTGTGTTTCTGGGAGAGCCCAGTATGCAACCAGCAGTAGCCACTCTAATGGTATGGAGTCAAGGGGGTTGTTCTCTTTTACTAGAAGTCCATGGGTAACATATGGCCATCCTGGATGCCCCATTCAAAGTGGGTTGATTTTCAAGTAACAATATAAAGGGCTTATTAAGTTAAATTTCTAATTTAAGAAAATGTTGCCTTCAGAATTCAAAAAGGCCTAAAAGATGTTTGGCTTGTTTTAAATTATGGGTGATGAGCAAATCGACAGTTGTTTCTTGACAGTGCCAGAGTGGCCTCAGTTTACCTAATCATTTTCAGGAATTTAGCTGAAATTGTGCAGCCATGTACTATTTGTGGTACAACAGCTCAGTCTTTTTTTGTGAGCTCTTTTGTTAAGCATTTGTATGGCCTGAGTGAAAATGTCAAGCAGGCCTCCTTGGGAAGTGATGTCATCCAAACAATATCATACCTGTGCTGCCAGAGAGCGTCAAATATAAGTAAGAACTTGCCTGCGGGGGTCACGTGTGACGGTGGGACTGCTGCAGCACTCCTTGTGCAGCCAGATAATGGTGTATTGGTCTCTTCAGAGGCAAAAACCAACTGCAGCTGGAGAGGCTGTTGAAATAGAAACTGATCAGAAAATATTAGCCAAATCTATTACCAGTTGCTAATTGGATGGAGACAGTAATTTGAATAATATTTTAATAATATTGGGTATGAGCCTTAATGAATGGGACCAGGGCATTAAGTTGGGGGGAATGCACCAAAAGGCACCATCCATTCTTTCCAAGTTTAAGAATAGATTAAATTGGGCTGTTACATAGAGAAGCAGTGGGAATAATCATCCTTTGCCTCATTAGGTCTTCCATAATGGGTTTCAATCTGTGAAGGCCCTGTTTTAACTTACATTGGTCTGTATTAACTGTTTTAACTAGGGAGGAAAAGGACCATGGACTCCCATTTTGTCAAGCCATTTATAAATGTCGAAAAAATTAATTAATTTCATTTTTTTATTCGTCGACTAAGATCCCCTCTGCCCACTATGGGATATTTTAGGACAATGGTCGCTATGGCTCTGGGGAATTTTGGCAAGGCAATAGTCCCATGGTTAAGACATGTCTTTTTGTCCTCTGTTTTATATTCAGGAAAATCTCCAAGGTTCTGGGGAACACCACGACTAAATGTAGTAGGATTCCAGGTCGAACTGTAATTTGAGCTCCGGTATTGATTATAGTCATGAAAGTTTGCCAAGGGGTGAATTTCAGCAGATGCTACAAGTTATTTCAGGGCCTGTACTACAGAGATACCAAAGCCAATCAGCTCTCTTTCTTTAATTATTATATAAAGAGAGTCCCAGTCACATACTTCTATCTTTCAATGCTAATAATTGAAACTTGAAACTCAGGTTGGTTGCATCAGGTAGGACTTGGCAATTGCAGCACAAAAGCAGCACAGTTCAAAATACAAGATGGCCAGCAAGCACGATGTATTATTGGGCCAATGTAAGCAAAGGAAGCTCCCTGGTGATGGTGGCCATTATCCAATCTTTCTCTTCCCTGTGCCAAGTGTTGTCAACATTCATAATAAAGAAATGGGCCCTCTACCCAATATTCGGTTCAGGTGTCAAGACTGACAATGCATTACTATACAATAGGACTTTCTAGGGAGCGCAGGATCGGGCCTAACATGTCCAAACATGTGCCAGGAGAGTGGGGAGGGGAGACTAGCTTTGAGATGTTTACGGGGAGTTAGGAGCGGAGCCAGTAAGGGAGTTTCTCCATAAAGGCTGGGACTTGGAAGGTCTGAACTTTCCATGCGTACCAAAGGAGGGAGCGCCTCGACTTTCTGACAGCTTGCCTATATGTGCGCAGGGGAAAGGGAACTGCTGGGACTTGAAAGTTGTCTGCAGTCAAACATCACCAAATGGGCTCTTATATTTTATTACTTGTGTGTGTGTGTGTGTGTGTGTGTGTGTGTGTGTGTGTGTGTTATGTATGTTAGAAGAAAATATTTGATTTGGAATCAAAAAGATTTGATTTGGACCCAGCATGACCTAGGGATTCACAGAGAGTCAAGGGTGGTGTAGAAATTGCATGCACTTTACTCAGATGAACCTGAACTTTAGTCTGAGCTTCTGGAAACGTATACTTAGACTTCCCAGTTTTTTCGGCCATGGAAAACAGAAACCTCTAAGAACCGCTGGGGGGAAGAGGTCAATGCGAATTCACGTGAATCGTATGGCCTGTTTCTCGGCATATGGTAGGTATTCTTCATGCTAGTTCCACCGCTGTTCCTTAGACATTCAGTAACTTCTGTTTATTTCTGAATGGAAAGCCTGGCAATGGTAAGGTTTTCCTGCATAGCCAATTCCTGATTATTCACAAGTGAGTTGTCTTCCTTGGGGATAATGTGATGCCCCAGGAGTTTCCCAGCATCCATTTCAGCTGGCCAGTATTCTTCGTGTTAGGGAAAGGTATGAGCCAAACCAACCAATTTAATCACATATTAAATTGGATTATGCAAGGTTGTTCTCTCCATGATGTACCTTTATACCATAAAAAAGTATATTTGAAACTTTCTACTTAGTCTTTGTCAACCAATGATCTTTTTGGCTATGCATTTTCAGGATGCTCACCATGTACACTTTTATCACTCAATTTTTTCTTTCAACAAACATGTATTGGGCAGGTTGTGGTGGGTCACAATGACACAGTAGACCTCAATACTAGGATATTATGTAAGGATAACATGGCAGTCAGAAAAATACAAGTAATTCAGAATACACATATGAAACAAAGCAGAATATGCTGTTAGTAGACAGAACCTGTGCTTCCATGCCCTGTTCTTTTATCTGTTGGCACCGATGGCTAGAAACTCATGACCATGAGCTCCTCTAACTTGTGATTTCTTTGTTCCAGGAGGGCCATTTTTAGTACTTATTTGATATTTTGCTGCCCAACCACATCCCTTTAGCCTCATAATTTCAGTGGACACAAGTTGATGCCAACTCCAGTATCTGTATTTTTCAATGCCTGATGCCGTTCTCCAAATCCAGAGACCATTCCCCCCACATGCCTGACATCCTGGAAATGCCAAGTACTTAACACCCGTTAAGAGTAGTTTCCAACTGGTGCCTGATGGGAATTGGTATATAAATATCCCATCACCCTCTCTCTTAGATGGGAAAACGCTGAAGCATGTGCTTTACACTGACTTCCATTGTTTTTCCATTGGGTTTAAGCACCATCACCCACAGTGACCACTGGCTTTATGTAACTACCCTTTGTTGATTGTTCTTTTTTTTTGTCTCATTTCTTTATTCACTTAACAGTGTTTTCTGCTAATCGCAAATAAGTTACTGGCGCTCATATCCTTGATTTAAGGCCTGCTTGTGGGGGAAGCCAAATAAGATAACTTAGGTTTATTTTGTTGAGGAATTAGGAAAGAATCAAGTTATATACATTCACTGAAATCTATCAAGAGCTGTGAAAATTCTTGGATTTTAGTTGCTTGTGATCTAATAAGTTAGGCTATTTCTGTTTCATGGTTATTGGCACAAGACATGGGACTCCTAGGTCACAGCCAAAGAACTTCATTACTCACAGCACAGCAGGCCACATGAGCTCCATGTGTCAGCTCTCCTTGCCATCCCTCCCTCCAGGCTCCAGAAAGGGGGTGCAGAGGACCCGTATGAATACCAGATACACAATAGATTTGTGCCATGACTGAGGATACTAAACTTGGAGACTTGATTATCTTATCATGAGGGGCAAGCATACCTGCTTTCACTTCAAATGACATCCTGTAAATTGGTCCAAGCAAAGAGACAGCATAGTCTTATATTCTTGGTACACCCAGCAGGGACCCACAGGACACAGAGCCCATGACAAATCACCTCTCCCCACAGTGTCCTGGTTTATATTCTCTTACTTCTCATGTACCCATTCTCCAGGAAACTGAGATGAGGCTCAAAAGGTCTTTCCACTTCTCACACAGGGCCTGCCATTATATACTAGCCTAGCTCACACTGGAACATCAAGCACTAGATGGCATAATACTTTCCCCTACTTGACGGCACGGCACTAGTGGTCAATAGGAGAGAGTGCAAGATGGAAAGCCCAAGAAAAGAAGTATGAAAAAAGGATAATGGCATCATGATTCAGGGAGGTCTCTCAATTCTTATGAGAAAATGCCATTTGAGCTATCATAACAAATGATGAGACTTACAACAGAAGAGAAGAAGGCTCACAGACAGAGGGGACACTACAGATGAGAGGCATGAAGATGTGGAAGCTCTGTGACGGTCCGCAGGGTGCTGCAGAGCAGGGGCAGGAGGGAAGAAGTGACTGAGCGAGGTGAGCAACCCAGCGGGGCTCATTATGAGGGGCTCAAAGTTATTTAATGTGTATTTAGCAGAGGTTAGCTGCCCTTCTACGATATTCTGCTTCAATAATATAAGCTGGCCCCCCAGGGTTCCCACCTGTTATTCTTCCCACTGGAGGCTGCTCAGATACTGACCTCAGGTAGCAGGGTCACAGCCTCAGGTCGGCTTCATCGAAATTAGCAGCGCTTCCCCTCTGCTATCCAGAGGGTTCTACTGTCGGCGGTGTGGAAAGGCCTCTCTCTGTTGAGATACCATACCCATCATTACAGTCAAACAAGAAAGTACTGCTTTTAATTTTTTTAAAAAAATAATTCAGTAGTAGAGCTCGGTGAATATGAGAATCTAGGGGAATGGCATTTACAGAAGACAAAGTATCAGGGTCTGACTTCAAATTCTAAAGTCTTCAATCCCACAGGTGAAGATCCTTAGCATTGTGGCCTTGGGCAAGCTACATAACGTCTTAAAAACTCAGTTGCCATTTCTGCAAAATTGGAATAATAATGTTAGAGTCCCTGTGCAAAATATTCTCATAATTGAATGAAATAATTAACGTTAAGTACATGGGGCGGGGTGGGGGGCATCCTGCCACACGTTATCACTTAACACAAATGGTTATAAATCTCAGGTTTACAATATTATCATAGATGGATGGAAGGCGGCAGTATTTAGTACAACAGCACGTATAAAATCAATCCGTTGGGCTAATTTGGCCACTATTAGAGTATTTATAAAGAGTCTTGCAAATGGGAGCTAGTCATAATGTTTACGAGTTGTAATGTCCTTATCGAAACTGAAATCTGCTCACTGCATCAAAATCTGACGGCGGCTTCCTAAAGAGTGTCAACAAATTTTCAAAGACATCTTCAGAGATAGATCTGTGGTTTATTTTTTAAGAAAATCCTCACACATTTATTAGCAAGAAATGATGTGTTATCTTTGTATAAATTATTCCCACATGCCACGGTGGGTCAAAAGAGTTGGCGTGGTTGCAGAACACTATTAAGTAGCTTACAAAAGTTTAAATGGGAGGAAAAGTAGTCACAGGATTTAGTAGCGAAGAAACATAACCGTAGAGCCACGGCTCAGCGCTCGTGTTATTCTGGGGTGCTCTGCTATAACTGGAAACGAAAAAGGGTGAGTCTGTGTAACCCTGTACCACAGGCGCCTGTAACACTTGTCTCAGCCAAACCCCAACCCAGAAGCCACAAAATCTGCCTGTTGGGTAAATCCAGGGCTTCCCCACGTGGGCGCACTCTCACACGGATCACAAACAATGCGCGTGCCAACGATTACACAACGTGCTGTGCAGCCAGCGTGGTCCTGCTGCTTCCTCTCTGGGGCCCACTTGGCCATGGCTCACCCGTCTCATTTCACGCGGCCTATTGCCCTCACCCGGTTGCCTTCAGCCTGGAGCACACGCTCTTCACCTCTCACACCCGCAAGCTGGGTGCACACTGCACACACTGCAGCACACAACACTGCACACTGCAGCATGCACACTGCACACACTGCAGCACACACACTGCAGCATGCACACAACACTGTGCACACTGCAACACACACTGCACACACTGCAGTGCACACACTGCACACACTGCCCTTAGCGCTCACCTCAGATGGGCCTCTGCCTCCTGCATTCCATCGCTAAGCCCCGCCTGTGTTCCTCTCTCTTTGCACTTGGTGTCAGTGTGAGGATACAATTCTGGGGGGCCACCCTCTAATCCAGTGCCCTCACGTTAGAGATGATGGAATGATCTCACCTTAGATGCTTGTATATCCTAAGGTTTCATATGTGGCTTCTGCAGAAATATCTATCAATCACTCTAAATTCTAGGCTAATGTCTGGAAGGTTTCCACAAGTAGCTGGTCTTCCCCTCTGTATTATATTAATTCCCAATAGTTTTATTCAGAGGATAAAATTTCTCTATTGTCCCCTGAGGGGAAATGCCTTTTTATTGAAAAATCAGTGGCTCAGAAGAGAGAATATATTGTCTGAATATAGATGTACAGGATTTAAAAACACGCATGTATTTAAATTCTTTATAAAAGGTATTAATTCAAATCATATATCATCTTTATGAATTCGCTCTGGAATTTATTTCCACTTTCCTCTTTCGTTCCCCTGGAATTCACCACATCTTTATTTATATAGCACTTTATAGTGTTTAAAGTACATTACTCTACATTCTACCAATAACAATGAATAATTTTGGGTGGGGGAGTATACGGCTTTATCATATAAATGAATAAGCCATGGATCATTTCTAGCTGTGAGGATTAGACTATTGAAAGAAAAAAGTAAATAAATTGTGAAAATGCTGGGGACAGTGGAATGGAACGTTAATATGCTTGAGTTCCCCAAATTCTGTAGTTTTATCTTCCTGAAAGGCCAAGAAGTTTAAAATACACGTGAAAGCATCCAAGGTACCGTCTGACGGCACGTCAGGGCCTGGTGTGCGGGAGCACGTCCCCGGGCATGGACGGGCCCCTCCTCTGTCTGTATGACGCTGCTGCGAGTTCCCAGGGGCTGCATTTGTCTTAGGAACTCGGTTGAGAGATTATCAGAACAAACTTACTCTGAATGCTAACTATTCTGTTGCATTCTATTCTATTCTGTTGTCTAAACAACATGGGGTCAATAATCAACTGTTTTTACAACTGTCAAGGCATTTCAGACCCTATAGGAAAAATATTCAAAGAAAAAAAAACCGATGGAAGGAAAAAAACCTTCAAAAATAATAACATCATGTCTGTTTTCTTCAAACCAATTTCCTGGTGTTCATTTGAAAACTTCGGCTTACGATCCTATTGAGGGAAATCAGAAGATAATTCACTAAGTGCTTCAGTGGCACACACACAGCCATCTCAACCAATGAGGACCTCTCCATCCGAATTCACTGCTCGGTCATAGACGCATCGCGGTCGTCTCTTCTTTTGGCTACAATACAGAAACCTTCTCTTATACTCTGAAAGAACTTCAGTCAAAATACTCCATCAACACTCTCTTTGTCCTCAATACTTATTTCTTCCATGTTATTTTAAGGATTTCTGTAAAAGCATCTTTCCCTCTTTAATATGTCAAATTTTACTACCTAAAATATATGTGCTCCTGTGCCTCTGTCAACCACTGGCTGGGCCTCCTGACTTAATATGAGTTGGCTCCTCCTTAGGAAAGATCCATAGATCCCTAAAACCACCGCCACCCTGTAGCGCATGGCCTCCAGTTCCTCGTTTCAAGGGCTAAACTGTGGAGAAAAAACAGCCATTTAACAGAAAACTCAGTTAAAATGATTGATTATCTTGATGTTGTTCAACCGAGTATTGTTTATACTACTGTTTGCTCTCCACGTTGTCAGCAAAATTCTTTAATTCACAATATTGTGTAATGGAGATTGTCACACTGTTACTCATATTAAGTAAATTGTGCCGCAATTATCTGGTCATTCAGTACAGAATTAACAACAATAAAAATCAGCCAGCGTAAGTTTTGTTTTAGTGCTCTTAAATACAAAGAAACTGAGTCTATTTCAAACGTTTTAAAAGCCTGATTTGTATCTTTTTGGTACACTTGTGACACATTGGAAAAAGTACGTTTGGGTTTTTTTTGGGGGGGGGGCTATCAACTCTGCAGCAAAGTAGCTTTGTGACTCTGGCTTGAGTGACTTCTGTGTGATCCTGTGTGGCTGAAGAGGACTGATGATGGGTGGATAGACGGTAGAGATAGAGGATAGATAGGTGCATGTAGACCTAGAGATGTTTCTATAGGTCTACATATAAATATAGATATAGATGTGGGTCTGAAAAAAAAGAAAGGGGTCTCCTGGGTGGCTCAGTCAGTAAAGTGTCTGCCTTCGGCTCAGGTCATGATCTCTGGGTCCTGGGATCAAGCCCCATGTTCAATTCCCTGCTCCTCAAGAAGTCTGTTTCCCCCTCTACCCCTCCTCTCTGCTCTGCTGTCTCTCTCTTTCTGTCTCAAATAAATATCATCTTAAAAAAAAAAGAAGATGTGGGTCTAGACATAGATATAGACTAGGTATAGTGCTGTATAGACACATACAGATAGATTAGCGCAAAGCCTAATGCACCCTGTTGTGCTATCTTAACTCATATATTTATGAAAAATGCCTGGTTCCTGTAGGTATACCAGTTCCTCCTTTATCCAAAGACATGCATGGTGGTTGAAAGATCATGTTTCACAGCTCTAGGTCTTTACACACTTGGGGTAAGCAGAAGACTTTTCACACACCACACACACACATGCACACACATGCACACATTCAGCTCTTACTGAAGCATAGGGTCAAGAAAGCATAGGAAATTCTCAGCCCTTGTCATTTTCTGAAAATCCTATTAAGAAAGGTGTCCTATTAGAATTGACAAATGAGAATCTATAAGTGAATCTTTAGAAACTTTCTTTCTGGCTTTAATGACACTGTTCCTCAATGTATTTACGCTTGAAGTTTATGTTCATGTAATATAAAGGGAGCCTAATGCTTTGGTAGAAAAAGCAAGCCATTTCTTTAAAAAAAAATTAAAAGATTTTATTTATTTATTCATGAGAGTCACAGAAAGAGGCAGAGACACAGGAAGAGGAAGAAGCAGGCTCCATGCAGGGAGCCCGACGTGGGACTCCATCCCAGGACTCCAGAGTCACGACATGAGCTGAAGGCAGATGCTCAACCACTGAGCGACCCAGCCGCCCCATTGAGCCACCCAAGCATCCCATTTTTTGAAAGATCACACCACACATACAAGAACACAATGTACACACATCCTTACACACTGTTTCAAATTAACACATTAAGAATACTATTGTTAGATTGAGCACAGTATTATACAGATGGACTTTTTAC